>NW_024425563.1:40486636-40492450 GCF_017311325.1 Ursus maritimus | reverse complement strand
TTTCCCTCTGCCCCACCCTCCCCCATCTCTCTAAAATAAATACATCTTTTAAAAAATCATTTTTTAAATCATGATCTGTGTACTCTTTTATCTCCATTCCCTTATTTCCCCTATACCCCCTCCCACCTCCCCTCTGGTAACCATCAGTTTGTCCTCTATAGTTAAGAGTCTGTTTCTTGGTTTGTCTCTTTTTTTCCTTTGCTTATTTGTATCTTTTCTTAAATTCCACATGTGAGTGAGATCATATGGTATTTGTCTTTGACTTATTTTATACTTATATAATATTTTACTTACAAGTATTATACTTTGTAGCTCCATTGATGCTCTTGCCAATGGCAAGATTTCATCCTTTTTATGGTGAATAATACAATCTTCTTTATCCATTTGTCTATCAGTGGACACTTGCATTGCTTCCATAGTTTGGCTTTTGTAAATCTGCAATAAATACGGGGTGCATGTATCCCTTTGAATTAGGTTGTTTTGTTTTTATTTGTTTTTTGTTTTTTTGTTTTTGTTGTTTGGGTTTTTTTATTTTGTTTTTGTATTTTCTGGGGAAATACCCAGTAGTGCATAGGATACTTCTATTTTTAATTTTTTGAGGAGCCTCCATAATGTTTTCCACAGTGGTGGTACCAATTTGCATTCCTACCAACAGTGCGCCAGTGTTCCTTTTTCTTCACATTCTCATTAATACTGTTTCTTATGTTTACGATTTTAGCCACTCTGACAATGAGGTGTTATCTCGTTGTACTTTTGATTTGTATTTCCCTGATAATGAGTGATGTCGAGTGTGTATCTGTTGGCTGTGTATATGTCTTCTTTGAAGAAATGTCTGTTCATGTCTTCTGCCCATTTTAATTGGATTATTTGATTTTTGGGCATTGAGTTATGTCAGTTCTTAATATATTTTGGATACTAATCCTCTATTGGATATGTCATTTACAATTATCTTCTCCAATTCAGTAGGTTGCCTTTAAGTTTTGTTGATTGATTCCTTCACTGAGCATAAACTTATTTTGATATAGTCCCAATAGTTTATTTTTGTTTTTATAAGCTCAGGAGACCTATCTAAGAAAATGTTGCTATGGCTGATGTCAGAGAGATTACTGCCTATGCTCTCTTCAAGGACTTCTATGGTTTCAGCTTTCACATTTAGGTCTTTAATTCATTTTGACTTTATTTTTTTGTATGATGAGAGAAAGTGGTCCAGTTTCATTCTTCTGCATGTGGCTGTCCCGTTTTCCCAACACCATTTGTCTTTTTCCCATTGCATATTCTTGCCCCCTTCATTGAAGATTAATTGACCATATAATTGTGGGTTTATTTCTGGGCTTTCTGTTCTGTTACATCGATCTATGTGTCCGTTTTCATGCCAGTACCATAGTGGTATTGTTGTTGTTTTAAAGCTTTTTGGGTTTTGTTAGTAATCTCTACACCCGATGTGGGGCTCAAATTCATGACTCCAAGATCAAGACACACATGCTCTTCCAAATGAGCCAGCCAGGCACCCCACCCTAGTGTTTTAATTACTGTTGCTTTGTAAAATAACTTGAAATCTGGAATTATGATACCTCCAGTTTTATTTTTCTTTTTCAAGATTGCTTTGGCTATTCAATGTCCTTTGTGGTTCTATACAAATTTTAGGATTATTTATTCTAGTTCAGTGAAAAATACTATTGGTACTTTGATACAAATTACATTAAATCTGTAGGTTGCTTTTGGTAGACATTTTAATAATGATTCTTCTTCCAATCCAAGAGCATGGAATGTCTTTCCATTTCTTTGTGTTGTCTTCAATTTCTTTCGTCTGTTTTATAATTTTCAGAGTATAGGTCTATCACCTCTTTGGTTAAATTTATTCCTATTAAATTGTTTTTGGTGCAGTTGTAGATGGGATTTTTTTTCTTAAGTTCACTTTCTGCTGTTACTGGTGTATAGGAGTGCAGCAGATTTCTGCACACTGATTTGGGTCCTCTGATTCTCTGAATTCATTGATCATAGGTTTTTGGTGGAGTCTTAAGGGTTTTCTGTATACAGTATCATATCATTTGCAAATAGTGAAAGTTTTACTTCTTCCTTACCAATTTGGATGCCTTTTATTTCTTTTTCTTGTCTGATTGCTGTGGCTAGGACTTCCTGTACTCTGTTGAATAAAGTGGTGAGTGGACATCCTTGTTTTGTCCCTGACCTTAGGGGAAAGATGTCTATTTTTCCTCTTGAGGATGATGTTAGCTGTGGGTTTTTCATGTAGGGCCTTTATAATATTGAGGTATGTTTCCTCTAGACCTGCTTTGTTGAGGGATTTTATCAGGAATGGATGTGGTACTTTGTCAAATGCTTTTTCTGCATCAAAATGATCATACGTTTTTTTTCTTTTATTGATGTGATGTATCATGTTGATTGTTTTGGGAATATTGCACTCCCTTTGCATCCTGGGAATAAATCTGACTTGATGATGTGTACGATTCTTTTAAATGTATTGTTGGATTCAGTCTTATTTTTTGTTGATGATTCTTGCATCTATATTCATGAGAGATATTGGCCTGTTGTTCTTTTTGTGGTGTATCCGGTTTTGGTATCAGGGTGATACTGGCCTCATAGAATGAATTTTGAAGTTTTCCTTCCTCTTGTATTTTTTGGAATAGTTTGAGAAAAATATTAACTCTTCTTTAAATGTTTAGTAGAATTTGCCTGTGAAGCCATCTGGTCCTGGACTTTGTTTTTTGGGGGAATTTTTTGAGTACTGATTCAATTTCATTGCTGGTACTTGGTCTGTTCAAATTTTCTATTTCTTCCTGCTTTAGTTTTGTCAGGTTATATATTTTTTAGGAATTTATCCCTTTTTTCTAAGTTGTCCAATTTGTTGGCACATAGATTTTTCATAATATTGTTACAATTATTTGTATTTCTGTGGTGTTGGATGTTATTTCTCATCTTTCTTTTTCATGAGTCTTGATGGAGGTTTATCAATTTTGTTCTTTTCAAAGAACCAACTCCTGGTTTCATCAGTCTCGTTTTTTTGTTTTTGTTTTTGTTTTTTAGTTTCCATATCATTTATTTCTGCTCTGATATTTATTTCCTTCTTTTTGCTGGGTTTGGGTTTTGTTTCTTTTTCTAGCTCCTTCAGATATAAGGCTAGGTTGGTTGAGATTTTTCTTCTTTTTGAGGTAGGCGTGTATTTCTATAAACTTAGAACCACTTTTGCTGCATCTGAAAGATTTTGGACTGTTGTGTTTTTATTTTTATTTTTTTCATGTACTTTTTAATTTCTTTGATCACTTGGTTGACCCATTCATTGGTTAATAGAATGTTACTTAACCTCTATGTATTTTTTCTTTCTAGTTTCATACCATTGTGGTCAGAAAAGATGCATGGTATGACTTTGACCTTTTTGAGTTTGCTGAGACTTGTTTTGTGGCCTAATATGTGATCTATTCTGGAGAATGTTCCGTGCGCACTTGAAAAGAAAGTATTCTGCTGTTTCAGGATGGAATGTTTTGAATATGTCTGTTAAAACCATCTGGTCCAGTGTGTCATTCAAAGCCACTGTTTCCTTGTTGATTTTCTATTCAGATGATGTGTCCATTGATGTAAATGGGGTGTTAAAAGTCCCCTACTGTTATTTTATTATTATTTCTTTTATGTTTTTAACTGTTTTATGTATGTGTGTGCTCCCATGGTGGGTGCATAAGCATTTACAACTGTTATATCCTCTTGTTGGATTGTCTCCTTTTTCATTATATAGTGTCCTTCTTTGTCCCTTGTTACAGTCTTTGTTTAATGTCTATTTTGTCCAATATAAGTATTGCTACCCTAGCTTTCTTTTGGCATCTATGTGCATGATAAGTGTTTCTCCATTCCCTCACTTTCAATCTGCAGGTGTCTTTAGGTCTTAAATGAGTATCTTGTAGGCAGCATATAGATGGGTCTTATTTTTTTTATCCACTATGTCACCCTGTGTCTGATTGGAGCATTTAGTCCATTTATAGTCAAAATAATTATTGGTAGATATGTATTTATTGCTGTTTGGTTACCTGTTTTGTGGTTGTTTCTATAGATGTTTCTCTGATCCTTTCTTGCTCTCTTTCATGCTTTGTTGGCTTTCTTTAGTGGTATACTTGGATTCCATTCTCTTTATTCTTTGCATATCTATTACTGGTTTTTGATTGGTGGATACCATTGGGTTTGTGTATAACATGTTCTGCATATAGCAGTCTATATGAACTTGATGGTCGCTAAGTTTAAGCTCATTCTTTACTCCTCTCCCCCCCCCATTTTAGGTACATGGTGTTATATTTTATATTATTTTATGAATCCCTTGACTGATTTTCTTTATGGAAATATTTATTTATGCTGCTTCTGTGTTTCTTACTTTTCATACTCTAACTTTATGGTCTTCCTTTCCACTCAAAAAGTCCCCTTTATATGTCTTGTAGGGCTGGTTTAGTGGTCATAAACTCCTTTAGTTTTTGCTTGTCTGAGAAATTCTTTATCTCTGTTTCTATTATGAACGACAGCCTTGCTGGATAGAGTATTCTTGGGTGCAGATTGTTTCCCTTTCAGCATTTTGAATATATCATGCCACTCCCCTCTGGCTTGCAAAGTTGCTGCTGAAAAATCAGCTGATAATCGTATCAGAGTTTCCTTGTATGTAACTGTCTTCTCTTACTGCTTTGAAATTTTTTTTATCATTACTTTTTGCCATTTTAATTAGTATGTGCTTTGGTGTGGACCTCCTTGGGTCGAATTTTTGGGGAAATATCTTGCCTTCTGGATCTGGATATTTGTTTCCTTGCTCAGATTTGGGAAGTTTTCAGCTATTATTTCTTCAAATAAAGTTTCTGCCCCCTTATTTCTCTCTTCTGACATCCCTATAATGCATATTACTACATTTGATGGAGTCACTGAGTTCCCTAAGACTATTCTCAATTTGCATAATTTTCTTCTTTTTTATTTTTATTTTGTTATATTAGTCACCATACAGTACATCCCCAGTTTTTGATGCAATGTTCCATGATTCATTATTTGCATATAACACCCAGTGCACCATGCAATACGTGCCCTTCTTAATACCCATCATTGGCCTGTCCCAATCCCCCACTCCTCTCCCCTCTGAAGCCCTCAGTTTGTTTCCCAGAGACCACAGTCTCTCATGGTTCATTCTCTCTTCTGTTTACCCCCCCCCCCCGCATCATTCTTCTGTTCCTTCTCCTACCGATCTTCCTATTTCTTATGTTCCATAAATGAGTGAAATATTTGAGTGAAACCATATGATAATTGTCTTTCTCTGCTTGACTTATTTCACTTAGCATAATCTCCTCCAGTCCCGTCCATGTTGCAGCAAATGTTGTGTAATCATTCTTTTTGATGGCTGAGTAATATTCCATTGTATATATGGACCACATCTTCTCAATCCAGTCATCTGTTGAATGATTTAATCACTCAAACAGGAAATACAATTATCATATGGTTTCACTCATACGAGGAACATAAGGAATAGTACCAAGGACCACGGGGGAAGGGAGGGAAAATTGACTGGGAAGAAATCAGAGAGGGAGACAAATCATGAGAGACTCTGGACTCCAGGAAACAAACTGAGGATTACAGAAGGGAGGGGGGCAATGGGCATTAAGGAGGGCATGTGTGGTGATGAGCACTGGGTGTTATACACAACTAATGAATTGTTGAACACTACATCAAAAACTAATGATGTACTGTTCTTTGGGCAACTAATCTTTGACAAGCAGGAGAAAACACCAGTGGAAAAAGACAGTCTCTTAACAGATGGTGCTGGGAAAATTGGACAGCTATATG
>NW_024425563.1:40266545-40486294 GCF_017311325.1 Ursus maritimus | reverse complement strand
GCCGAGGGTCCATTTCTGGGTTCTCTATTCTGTTCCATTGGTCTATGTGTCTGTTTTTGTGCCAGTACCATGCTGTCTTTGTGATCACAGCTTTGTAGTACAGCTCAAAATCCGGCATTGTGATGCCCCCCAGCTTTGTTTTTCCTTTTCAACAGTTCCTTGGAGATTCGGGGCCTTTTCTGGTTCCATACAAATTTAAGGACTATTTGTTCCAGTTCTTTGAAAAATGTCATTGGTATTTTGATTGGGATAGCATGGAATGTGTAGATTGCTCTAGGTAGCATAGATATTTTAACGATGTTAATTCTTCCGTTCCATGAGCATGGAATATTTTTCCATCTTTTTGTGTCTTCTTCAATGTATTTCAAGAGTGATTTATAGTTTCTAGAATATAGGTCCTTTATGTCTCTGGTTAAGTTAATTCCTAGGTAGCGTATGGTTTTTGGTGCTATTGTAAATGGAATGGATTCCCTAATTTCTCTTTCTTCAGTCTCATTGTTCGTGTATAGAAATGCAACTGATTTCTGAGCACTGATTTTGTATCCCGCCACCTTAATGAATTCCTCTATAAGTTCTAGTAGTTTGAGGGTGGAGTCTTTTGGGTTTTCCATATAGAGTATCATGTCATCTGCGAAGAGAGACAGTTTTACTTCTTCTTTGCCAATTTGAATACTTTTAATCCCGGGGTGCCTGGGTGGTGCAGTCGTTGAGCGTCTGCCTTCAGCTCAGGGCGTGATCCCAGCATTCTGGGATTGAGCCCCACATCAGGCTCCTCCGCTAGGAGCCTGCTTCTTCTGTTCCCACTCCCCCTGCTTGTGTTCCCTCTCTCGCTGGCTGTCTCTGTCAAATAAATAAATAAATAAAATCTTTAAAAATAAATACCTTTTATCCCTTTTTGTTGTCTAATTGTTGTTGCAAGGACTTCTAGTACTATGTTGAAGACTAATGGCTAGAGTGGGCATCCTTGTCCTAATCTTAAGGGAAAGGCTTTCAGCTTTTCCCCATTGAGAACGATATTCACTGTAGGATTTTCATAGATGTTTTTTATGAAATTGAGGAATGTACCCTCTATCCCTACACTCTGAAGGGTTTTAATCAGGAAGGGATGCTGTATTTTGTCAAATGCTTTTTCTGCATCTATTGAGAGGGTCATATGGTTCTTGACTCTTTTCTTATTGATCTGATCTATCACACTGATCGATTTGCGAATGTTGAACCACCCTTGCATCCCAGGGATGAATCCCACTTGGTCTTGATGGATAATCCTTTTAATGTACTGTTGGATCCTGTTAGCAAGGATCTTGTTGAGAATTTTGGCGTCCATATTCATCAGGGAAATCAGTCTATAATTCTCCTTTTTAATGGGGTCTTTGCCTGGTTTGGGTATCAAGGTAATACTGGCCTCATAGAATGAGTTTGGTAGTTTCCTTCTGTTTCTATTTTTTCGAAACAGCTTCAAGAGAATAGGTATTATTTCTTCTTTGAATGTTTGGTAGAATTCCCTGGGGAATCTGTCAGCTCCTGGACTCTCGTTTTTGGGGAGGTTTTTGATCACTGCTTCAATCTCTTCATAATTAATCGGTCTGTTTAAAAAATCAATTTCTTCCTGTTTTAGTCTTGATAGTTTATAGGTTTCCAGGAAGGCATCTATTTCTTCCAGGTTGTTTAATTTATTGCATAAAGCTGTTGATAAAAGTTTCTAATGATCCTTCCTATTTCATTGTTGTTGGTTGTGATCTCTCCCCTTTCATTCATAATTTTATTAATTTGGGTCCTTTCTCTGTTCTTTTGAATAAGTCTGGTCAGTGGCTTATCAATTTATTTATTCTTTCAAAGAACCAGCTTCTAGTTCTGTTGATCTGCTCTACTGTGCTCCTGGTCTAATTCATTGATCTCTGTTCTAGCCTTGATCACCTGCCTCCTCGTGCGTGGGTTAGGCCTGTTCTTCTGTTCCAGCTCCAGCTTCTTGAGGTGAGAATATAAAAACTGCATTTTAGATTTTTTTATTCTTTTGAGTGAGGGTTGGATGGCTATGTATTATCCCTTTAAGACTGCCTTTGCAGTGTCCCATAGGTTTTGGATCGATGTGTTTTCATTTTCACTGGTCTCCAAAAATTGTTTAAACCAATTTTTAATTTCCTGGTTTACCCAGTCATTCTTGAGCAGGATGGTTCTTAGTTTCCAAGTGTTTGAGTTTCTTCCAAATTTTTCCTTGTGGTTGAGTTCCAATTTCAAAGCACTGTGATCTGAGAATATGCAGGGAATAATCTCAGTCTTTTGGTATCGGTTGAGACCTGTTTTGTGACCCAGAACATGGTCTGTTCTGGAGAAAGTTCCATGGGCATTAGAATAGAATGAGTATTCTGTTGTTCTGGGGTGTAGTGTTTTGTATATATCTATGAGGTCCATCTGGTCCAGTATGTCATTGAAAGCTCTTGTTTCTTTGTTGATTTTCTGCTTAGGTGATATATCTGTCTATTGCTGAGAGTGGAGCGTTGAGGTCCCCTAGTATTAACGAATTATTATCTATATGTCTCTTTATTCTGGTTAAGGGTTGGCTTGTGTATCTAGCTGCTCCCCTGTTGGGGGCATAGGTATTTATAATTGTCATATCCACTTGTTGGATACATCCTTTAAGAATAATATAGTGTCCTTCTGCATCTCTAACAACAGTCTTTAGTTTAAAATCTGTCTGATATGAGAATTGCTACCCCAGCTTTCTTTTGAGGTCCGTTGGCATGAAAAATGGTTCTCTATCCCTTCACTTTCAGTCTGGATGTATCTTTATGTTCAAAATGAGTCTCTTATAGACAGCATATGGATGGATCATGTCTTTTTATCCAATCTGCAACCCTGGGGTGTTTTATGGGAGCATTTAGGCCATTCACATTGAGAGTGATTATTGAGAGATATGATTTTTATGTTGTCATGTTGCCTGTGAAGTCTTTGTTTCTATAAATTATGACTTTCTGTTCTGTATCACTATTGGGGCCTTTTTACTTTTATAGAACACCCTTAATATCTCATGTAGGGCTGGTTTGGTGGTTACGAATTCCTTCAGTTTCTTCTGGCCTTGGAAGGTCCTTGTCTCTCCATCAGTTCTGAATGACAGCCTTGCTGGATAAAGGATCCTTGCCTGCATGTTCTTCTCAGATAGAGCTTTGAAAATACCCTGCCAACCCTTCCTAGCCTGCCAGGTCTCTGTAGACAGGTCTGACGTTATTCTGATATTTTTCCTTCTGTACATAAGGATTTTCTCTCCCCTGGCCACTTTCAGTACTGTATCCTTGGATCTCATATTTGTGAATTGCACTATGACGTGATGTGGTGTAGGTCTGTTCTCATTGACCTTGGGAGGGGTCCTTTTTGCCTCTTGGACATGAATGCTTGTTTCTTTTGCCAGATTAGGGAAGTTCCCAGCTACAATTTGTTCAAATATCTCTTCTAGATCTCTCTCTTTCTCCACCCCCTGGGGGATGCCAATGATTCTGACATTGGAACATTTCATTGAGTCAGTAATCTCCCGTAACCTACATTCTTGAGCGTGGATTTTTTTTTTGAGCCAAGTTTCTGTTTTAACTTTCTCTTCTACCATCCCATCCTCCAATTCACTAATTCGTTCTTCTGCCTCATTTACCCCAGCCATCAGAGCGTCTAGTTTAGACTGCATTTGATTCATAGCATTTTTAATTTCTGCCAGATTCGCTCTCATTTCCGCCCTTAGAGATTCTATATTCTCGTTAATATTTCCATTAATATTTTTTTCAAGTCTACACATCATCTTGACCATTGTTACTCTGAACTCCATTTCTGATAATTTGGTTATATCCATATCCATCAGTTCTGTGGCAGAGGCCACAGACTCATTATCTTTTCTTTGCCGGGGGGGATTTCTCCTCCTTGTCATTCTGATGAGAGGTTGCGGGGATGCCCAGAGCCCAAATTATTGACCAGGACCCAGGCAGTGTGCACTTGTTTTATAGGGACCTTAGCGATGTGGACTTCTTGATTTTTCAGCCTGCCTTCTGCAGGAGGGGCCTGCCGTGCTGATACTCAGGCAACCCTGTTTGGGTAGAGCCCCTCTGTCCCCTGCAAGGGGGGGATGGGGATGGGCACCATGTGAGCTGGTATTTCCGGGCTTTTGTTGTCTGGTGGCTTTCCCTGGCAGGTTGCTGTGCCTCTTCTGAGAGAGCAGCAGTGGCCGTATCATAGCCTCTGTCTCAAAACAGAGAGATCGCAGTCTGCTCTCCACTGAGCTCTCTTGGCCACTTTACTCTGTTTCTGTCGGTGCTGCTAAGAACCCTGCAGCGTCCCGGGATGTGCACCCCATAGCCGGTGTCCCAGCCACTTCCAGGGCCGGCACATCTCTGCCCTTTGTGCTTCTAACACTGCCAGCCGCCCCGGTTCCCGCGTGCACTCCTGAGCTCCCTATTTCAGTGTGGTTCAAGCGCACTCCGGAGTGCCGGTTTTCAGTCAGGTCACGCGCGCTCCCGAGCTCCCGGTATCAGTCCGGTTCCAGTGAGCGCTCCGGAGCTCCAGTTTTCAGTTTGAATGCGCACACGTGCTCCGGAGCTCCCGGTTTTAGTCCGGTTCCAGTGAGCGCTCCGGAGCTCCAGTTTTCAGTCTGGTGGCGCGCGATCCGGCTCACGGTCTCAGTCTGCTCTCTCGCGGGTGCCGTCCGCGAGTCCGCCCGCTCCCCCATGCAGGTGGCTACGGCTTCCCAGCGCTCGAATGCGGCGGCTCCCTCCCCCTTCCATTTATCTTCCAATATCTGTGCGAGGTTTCACAGCTCCCCGCTTCGTACCTCAATACTCAGCGCTGGGGATGTTCATTTGTAGAGATCCAGATGCATCTTCCTGCGTCTCAGGCTGATTCCGTGGGTGTTCAGGATGGTCTGGTACCTATCCAGCTCGACTCGGGGGACCGGCTGAGAAAGGGTCCCCTACTCTGCCATCTTTTCTCCTCCTTGTAGAAAGTGGTCGCTTTTCTGTTCATAGGGTTTCTGCTACTCTTTTCTTCGTTCTCCAGTTGCGTTCATAGGTATTCAGAATGGTTTGGTAGCTCTCTAGCTGAATTCCTGGGACCAGATGAACTTTAGGTCTCCTGCTCCTCCGCCATCTTGGAACCGGAACTTTGTTTTTGTTTTCTTTCTTTCCTCTCCTTTGCTCAGCTTGGTTACTTTCCATTACTCTCTCTTCCAGGTCATTAATTCTTCCCTCTGCTTCATCTAGCATCCTATTTATTCCATCAGTGTATGTTTAATTTCATTTACTGTGTTCTTTTTTTAATCTCTGTCTTTAAAAAGGGTCTCACTGATTTCCTCTGCTTTTTTCTTCAGTCCCGAGTGTTTTTATGATCATTAAGTTCTCTATCAGGCATATTACTTATATCTCTTTTGCTTTGGTCTCTTGCTATGGTTTGGTTCTGTTCTTCCATTTGGGAGATGTTTCTTGGTCTCCCTATTTTGTCTGACTTTCTATGTATTAGAAAAGTCATCTACTTCTCTTGCTCTTAATGATAATAGCCTTATGAAGAAGAGGTCCTGTAATGCCCTGCAGTGTAATGCCCTATTCCCCAGGGCCTGGCACTTGAGGGAGTGTCTCCTATGTGTGTTGCATGTGCTCTGCTATTGAGTTTTGGCCTCTTTTTCCTTCTTCCAGTTGTCTGCAGAGGCTGTCTTTGCCTACTGTGGGCAGTGTTTGGTCACCAGCAGGGGTGGGGCACATTTTAACATTTAACATTTTAATGTGGTGATCTGCTTGTAAAATGAGACCTGGTCCCACCACCGCCAGGACTGAGGTTCCACAAGACACAGGTTTGGAGATGTAGTCTTGGCAGAGTTTGTGCAAGTGTTCTGGGGGACCTACAATGCAGGAACGCAGGCAAGCTAGACTAGGAAGGGAAGATCTGATGCAGGGGTGGTGGAGCTTGGTGTAAGCAAATTTAGCTGATGAGTGGCAACACTGCACTGGTTCCTGCAGGTGCCCATTGTTTATGCTGGGACGTGGAGAAGGGAAAGGACACCCGCCAGCTCCTTTGTCCCTGGAGGAGTCTCCCTGTGATCCGTCTGTCCAGCCATGCTCTGAGATGAGCAAATCACTCTCCCTTCTGTCTGCCCTCAACATATTTCAAACTACTGGTTCTATGCTGTATCTGCATGAGCTGTTTGTTGAGCTAAGGGCAGGGACTCAGCTTCCTGAAACCCTCAGGGATCTCCGAGAGCTGAGCCCAAAGATTTTTTTTTTTTTTAAAGATTTTATTTATCCATTCGACAGAGATAGAGACAGCCAGTGAGAGAGGGAACACAAGCAGGGGGAGTGGGAGAGGAAGAAGCAGGCTCATAGCGGAGGAGCCTGACGTGGGGCTCGATCCCAGATCGCCGGGATCACGCCCTGAGCCGAAGGCAGACGCTCAACCGCTGTGCCACCCAGGCGCCCCGAGCCCAAAGATTTTTTAAAATCCAGGCTTTAAGTCACGGTTTTAAGAACTCCTGAAATTTGGTCCTTCTGACTTCCAAAGGCAAATATTATGGAGATTCATCCTCTTCATTTGTGGGCTCCCCAGCATAAAAGTCTTTTCTGCCCTTCTCCGTGCCACTAGCTCCCTCCCCACAGTGGATGGCCATGGTCTGTTTCGTCCCCAGACTGCCCTGATGCCCTTCCTACCTTCTTTGATGTGGCCCCTTCCTAGCCTTTAGTTGTGGAGTTTGTTCTGCCAGTCTTTGGGTCATTTTCTGGGTTATTCACACTGATGTGAATGCAATCTATTTGTATCCATGGGACAGGGTGAGCTTAAAGTCCTCCTATTCAGCCGTCTTCTCAGCTGACTCTCAGCATTTATTTTTTTTTTCCTTTCAGCACTTTGAATATACCATCCCACTCTCTCCTGGCTTGTAATGTTTCTGCTGAGAAATCTGCTGACAACAGTATGGGGTTCCCTTTTAAGTTACTAGCTTCTCTGCTCTTGCTACTTTTAAGATTCTTAGGTAACCTATGAACTTCAGGAGCATGGATATCCAAATTTCTCCTCATATTTGGGAAGTTTTCAGCCATTTTTTAAGTTTTTAGCCCTATTTTTAAAAATAAACTTTCTTTCTCCTTTTTCCTGTCCTCTCCTTCTGCAAGTCCAATAATTTGCAAATTGTTTCTTTTGATGGTATCCTATAGATTACATAGGCTTTCATCACTTTTTTTTTTTCTTCTCCCATGACTGGATAATTTCAAAATTCCCATCTTCTAACTCATAGGATTTTGGGGGGTTTTTTTGCTTGATCCTTTGGTGGTGTTCTACTGTATTTTTCATTTCATTCATTGTGTTCTTCGACTTCAGTGTATGCTTTGTCCTTTTTATGATATCTCTTCATTAAACTGCTCTTTTTGTTCATGTAGTTTTCTTGATTTCATTGAATTGTCTGTGTATTCTTGTACCTTATTTAGCTTCCTTAAAACAGATATTTTGAATTCCTTATCAGGTAAACAGATCTCCATGTCTTTGGGTTTGGTTACTAGATTATCATAATCTTTTGGTGAGAAATCAAATCCTTGATTTCTCATATTCTTTAGAGTTTTGCATTATCTTAGTATTTGAAGCATCAGTCACCTCCTCATCTTTACTGTTTTCAAGAAATAACTTCAGGGATGCCTGGGTTGCTCAGTTAGTTAAGCATCTGACTCTTGATTTCAGCTCAGGTAATGATCCCATGTGGGCTCCATGCTTAGTGGGGAGTCTAAGAATTCTCTCTCCCCCTCTGCCTCTCCCCACCACTCATGTATGCTCTCTAAAAATGAATAAATGAAAATCTTTAAAAAAAGAAATACCTTCAGTCAGCTGTGGTAGAGAATCTGTGACTTTCTCAGACTGTCTATGGATATGCCTGCTCCATGCTTCTTGATACCTCTTATGGCAGAATTCTTAAGCTTGTATGCCTTCTCAATTTTGCAATAGACAAGGCTCAGTGCTGGCAGTCTTCCTTTTGCTTTCCCAAGGGTAGGGCTAAAGCTCAAGTTTGTGGCCTCTCTGGCACACGAATTTGGGCTGGCTTTTTTCACATGCTCACTAGCCCTCTGCCAAAGCATGCTCTCAGTGCTTTTGGGAGTGCACACAGAGAGCCAGCCACAGGGTGTGTGTGTGTGTTTGTGTGTGATGCCTGAAGCACTGGGAGGGTTACCATGGGCTAGTCAGGAAGATCCATGGGTAAGGTATCCTTAGAGGCTTATGAGCCAGCTTCTTAATGGAGGCTGTGAAGCAGTTAGTAGATTCTGTGTCCTTTTAGTGACCTCCAAAAGTCCTGCTACTCTCCCAGCTTCTTTACACCCCCTAACCACACAGCTGATGATTCAGTACTCTGGATGGGACCAGAGCAAAATGGGCCTCTTAGGCAGCCGCCTACACAACTGGGGAAGCTAGGCACTCACTCACTCTTTCTCCCCACCTCCCAAACCCTCAGGAGAAATCACAGGCTGAGACCTCTCTTGGCCTGGAGTTGTTCCACCTCGGGGGAGGAGTGATGAGGCTAAACCATTCCTCTTTAATGCATATAAACATTTTTTTATTTTTTAATTTTTACTTCTTTATGCTCCAGTGGTGTGCTGAAAACCTGAATACAAAGCAACTCTTGTCCATGGGTGACTGCCTAAGATTTAGTGTTTTCTAGGGATTTGCATATGGCTGCTGAGAGGGGTTGAAGCTTGTTCACAGGCCAGTGCTGGGTTCAAGCCAGGACCTAGGTCTCTAGGTTTATTACCCAATGCAAGGGTGGGCAAAATTCTTCCTGTGTTGCTTGGTATATGCTGCTAGATCCTAAAGCTCCCACAGAAGCATTTTTGTCCATGAATGGATGCCAAATTACTGTTGGGAGGTTGGGAGGGGGCACAAACGAGGGTCGTCTTTTTCAGCCATGTTGCTGACGTCACTTCTGAAATTGGTTGTCTTTAGTAAGGATAATTGGATGGCCAGGAAGAAGTGGAATGTTCAGTTGTCTCCTCTCAGTGGTCAAATTTCTGCTCTTTCTGCTTTATCCTCTTTCCCTAGGTGCAATTCCTTTCAGTTTCGAAGGTTAGAAGTTCAAGATAAAGGTACTGGCAGGTTTGGTTTCTCCTGAGGGTCTAAGGAAGGGTCTGTTCCAGGGATCTCTCTTTGGCTTGCAGAGGGCCATTCTCTTGCTTCCTCTTCATATGGTCCTCCCCCTCTGTTCTCAAAATCCGATATATTCTTAAAGCTCTTCCATAACTAGCTGACAAACATTGGTATTTCATATCCCAGCAATAGTTTCAAGACATTAACTTAGCTACTGGAGTCAGAGTGAACAAAAATGGATGAAATCAAAGCCAGATGACCAGGTTTCACAAGTAAAGGTTTAAATTCAACGACCAAGACTAATAAGTTTAAGGGTGAACCACTGGCTCCTCTGGGTACCTGTTGGAGGTCTCAAGAGATCTCCTTCAGGCCCTTGACCCAAGCAGCTCTACGTGTGCTCTACTCCTTCTCCCGGGCTAAAGCTGCTCAGATTCCAAACACAAGCCTTGCAAAGAGTGGTAACAAAATATTGTGGACATTAACCACTTTAGCAAGTGATCTTTCTCTGCTTCAAACACACAAGCATGCCCATTTATTATGGTTTCTGATCTTTTGGTATGAGACTACCCATGCTGTATTCTGTGCCACTCTTCCTCACTGGACTGTGAACAGTTCTTGTCTTCATCAGAGGACTCAGCACAGGTCCTACTCCGAGGTTCTGCACAGATGTTTACTCAATGAACAGGGCAGTAAATTAAGATGAAATTATCCCTCTCCATGAGAGTATAAGCTGAACTAATGAGGGGAAAGGTGGAGTGTGGTAAATGTATGTCCTTATAAACAAGGATATTAGAAGACAAACATGGTTAATAATTACCTTTCAATAATTACCACACAATAAAAACACAGCAATACCACAATAAAAATATAATTTTCAAAGGACAGAAGTTTGCATGCATACATATTCACATATTTCATTTGAGAACTTCAGTTCTACTTATTTCTACTACAGCTAAACATAAAATGCCCAGATATATACAAAACAAAATACAAATTTTAAACATTTTTACAAAGGTGAAAATATAAAGAAATGAAGACTGTGGATTTACGTCTACAAACAACTTACTTTGAGTCCCATCTGATGTGAAAACATAACAGTTTATCAGACTTTGCATTTGATACAACTATATGTTGGAATTATAGTGGACCAAATTGACGATAATCCTAATCAATAGCCTATACAAATAACTATTAAAATTAATGCAAACTTCAACTATTATTCTAAGTACTGTTGCTATAATATTCTATTTATTAAAACTTCAATTTTAAGGGAACAAAACTGACTTTAATGCTATTTCAGGAAAGCGAATAAACATTAATTAAATCTTCAATCCCAACTTTTAAAGCTTGGAGCTCTTTAAGTATTCTGCTCATCTGAAACTATTTTGGTTCATTGCTAACTTTTAAAGTATCTTAAGACAGTCAATGTGATTTTTTTTTTTTTGGTCTGGATAGCACTGTTTTTTGTCTTTATACCAGAGCAGTAAGGCAAGAAAGTGTTTCCTTTTCCAAATCAGAGAATATCCATTTTAAAATTCAGGGACTAGAATCACTGTAAATAATTCTACCAACAGGATATTAAGGCTACTGTGATTTTCCTTTACATTTAAACCATAACATAAGATTAACAGTATTATTGCCTACAAATGTTGAATTTATAAGCATTTGGGCTTAAATCACAGGACATAAACATTCTGTCTATATTTCAATTCCAGTTAATAAAACACTGTTTCACAATCATCTTGGAAAAGTTTGAAGATGAAGTTAGAAAATGCTACACCAAAGCTGAAACTGGATGACTGCTACAGGAGTGGTTTTCCAGTATCTGGTCAGCGTTGGCACAATGTGCCCCAACCCTGCACAGAGATCTACAGGCCACACTCGAGCCATCATGACACAGGTGTGATGCCTTTAATGCTCCAAAGGGCCTGGCCTGCTACTTACCAAAGGTGAGATGTGTGGCTTTGCAAGAACTACCAGGTGCCAGTTAGAATATATCCTGTTTGCTGCAACATTCTTCTTTGAGGCAAGCCCTTCTAGATGTGTGAATGAGAAAAATCACATAACCTAGCCTGCATGAGATTTCCTAAAATCATTTCCTAGTATGAATGTGGACCAGGCTTTGCAGTATACATCTACCAGTGTTAGCACCATATTTAAGCCTGAACTGAGGTAAAGATAAACTCTCAGATAGCTTTGGGTAAAAATTACAGTAGCAATTTTTAAAGGGGTGTTTACAGCAGTGTTCTTCATTAAAATAAGTTGTTTGAAGAACCATTTGATCCCAAATATATATATCCAACTATGTTCGAAATTGATAAATTAATACAAAGCTAGCTGTATAAGCTTTTAGCAGAGGAAATGCAGCAAAACAGAATTCTTATTTTTGAAATTCAAGCTATGTCACTGGGTTGATTTTGATAAAATATACTGAGCCAACATGACAAGGCCAGTTTATCCAACAGCAATGTCTAGGAATTCCATTTTTCAGAGCATGGCCAAGTTTATGGCAGACACTACCTAGTCAATATCCAGTGCCTGCAGGAACTACATTAGTCTATTTATGTCTTGCTAGTCGCTCCATTTAATAAAAAGGTGAGTAGTTTCTCTCTTCCCCGACTATTTTAATCTATGTAGACAAACCTCTCTGGAACTTTTACTTATTTATATAAAGGAATGGGGAGGGAAAGACCCTAAAACTTAAAATCTTGAAGGGATATAATATGTTTCAGCAAATAAAGAAATAACTGGACAAAATGAGGTAATTCTCTAATTTAGTTCCTATAAACTGATAAGGTGAAACAATGTGGAAAATAAAGAAGTAACGAAAAATTTTCAAACTACTTTTCCCCTCCCTCTAACATTACTTAACATATAAGAGAAATAAGAAATCTTAGATACAGCTAGCTTTGGGGAGCATAACAAAACTAGTTTTTAAAGGAGAATTACCATTATTTATGAAATAAAATATAATCGTGGGAGTGTGAACTCCAGTGTTGTTCTGTCTCTGTGATCAGGGCTGGTCCTGGTGCGCAGGCAGAAGCACTAGGGAGCAGTGCGTACTGCCGAGGCAGCCTGTCACTCTCTTTGACCAAGATTCCTCAGAAACACTCACCAGTAGTATTTTCACTGGACTCTGTTGAGATTCAGATAAAAACAGGAGGAATTTTCTCCTGCAGCCTATAGAAACATGTTAAGGAAATAGTTTAAGGTGTGTACTTAACGTTTTAAAAATTCAGCTGAATACTGCAGATCATTCTTCAGAAAACTCATGTAAACATTCTTCTTTTATAAATATGCTGGTGCTAACTGCACCCAACTGGTAATAAACATAGAGGTATAGCTTAGCTACGTCTGCAAGAATGCTGATTAATATATAAGATCTTTCAGTTCCCTGTCCGTCAGTTCATTCACTTCCATAATTTTCTCTAAGTGTTCCATGTATCGGTCATGGTCCTGCAAGAAATGAGGGACCCTCATGTTTTCAGTAACAGCCAATCCTTTCAAGCGATCCACATCTTCATAAGAGACCTGCAAAAGGAAGATGGATTAATTTTTAAATGTAAGTAACTTCTTCCCTAAGTCTTAAGAGAAACTTTATGGGGACTCTTTTTCAGATTAATACCTGCAAAATAACAAAAATCAGTGGCTTCTTTTCCTTTACTGTATTAAATAAGAATGTATTGGGGCATCTGGGTGGCTCAGTAGGTTAAGCATTTGACTCTTGATTTCAGCTCAGGCATGATCTCAGGATTGTGAGACTGAGCCCTGCATTGGGCTCACGTGCTGGGCGTGGAGCCTGCTTGAGATTCTCTCTCTCCCTCTGCACCCCTACTGGAAAAAAAAATGTATTTATCTGCCTGCTCATACCATGACCATATAAAAAAAAATCAGGTCAGTATTTAACTCTATCTTGGACCTATACTCAGTTTGTCTAGAAATTACACGACTAAACTTAATACATGTGTGTGAGAGACTCTAAAACCTAAATAAATGTCCTGACTAAATCTAAATGAATAAATAGCATATCACTGAATTAGGAAAATCACAATTATAGATTGAATTCCTATTTCTATTTCAGAAATAAAATTGTTTTATATTAAATTCTCTTTGCAAGTATTCTAAGAAATTTTTTTATTTACTTCTATATTTTAATTTTTTTTAATTTACTTATGTAAGAAGCCAATCTTTCATAAGTACTTACATTGAGTTTATGGATGAAACTCTTTAAGTTCTATAACACTGCAACTTTAAATTCCAAAACATGCCTGGCTTTAAAATCAACACACTTCCTGATTCCGTAGAAAGGCTTTAAATAAATCACATTCATTTATATTTTAATTTTTTAAAAGATTTTATCAAAGCACACACAAGCAGGGGGAAGAGCAGAGGGAGAAGCAGACTCCCCGATGAGCAGGGAGCCTGACATGGGGCTCGATCTGAGGACCCCAAGACCATGACGTGAACCGAAGGCAGACGCTTAACCGACTGAGCCACCCAGGTACCCAAGTTTTAATTTTTAAGTTATTACTGAAATTATTTTATTGAGTATGTATACCATTAAGTGTAAAGAAAATAGGTTTGTTGTTGATACTGGTGTGGTTTAGTGACTTTTTTTTTTTTCTTCCTTCCTTGACTGAGGAGACCTATCCATAAATATGTCCAAGAGATAACTGTAGGTTCCCTTTTAGGTTTTTGGTGTTTAATCCATTTTGAGTTTATTTTTGTGTATGGTGTAAGAGGGTGGTACAGTTTTCCCAGCACCATTTATTGAGGAAATGTCTTTTCGCCACTGTATTCTCTGCTTCTGTCATAGATTAGATGATCTAGGCTATCCTGTTCCATTGATCTATGCACCTATTTTTGTATCAATTCCATACTGTTTCAATTACTACAGCTTTGTAGTGTATCTTGAAATCTGGGATTATTATACTTCTAGCTTGGTTCTTCTTTATTAAAATGGCTTTGCTATTTGACATTGTTTGTGGTTCCGTATGAATTTTAGGATTGGTTATTCTAATTCTGTGAAAAATGCTACTGGTATTTTGGGATTGCACTGAATCTGTAGATTGCTTTGGGTAGTATGGACATTTTAACAAAATTCTTCCAATCCAAGAGCACAGTGTATCTTCCCCCTTGTTAAGAGTCACCTTCAATTTCTTTCATCAGTGTCTTGTTTTCAGAATATAGGTCTTTCACCTCCTTGGTTAATTTATTTCTAGGTATTTTATGCTTTTAGTAGGATTGTAAGTGAGATTGTTAATTTCTCTTTCTGCTTTGTTGTTGTATAGAAATGCAATAGATTTCTGTATATTTTGTATCCTGTAATTTTACTGAATTCATTTATTCTAATAGTTTTTTGTTGGAGTCTTTAGGGTTTTCTGTATATAGTATCATCTGTAAATACTGATGGTTTTACTTTTTACTAATGTGCATGCCTTTTATTTCTTGTCTGCTGCAGCTAGGACTTCTAGTACTGTGTTGAATGAAAATGGTAAGAATGGACATCCTTGTCTGATTCCTATACTTAGGAGTTTTGAAAAGCTTTCAGTTTTTACATTGTTGACTGTTGGGTTTTAATTTGCGGCCTTTATTATGTTGAGGTATGTTCCCTCTAAATCTGCTTTGTCAAGAGCTTTGATCATGAATGGATGTTGTACTCAAATTTTTTTTCTTCATCTATTGAAATGATATGGTTTTTATTCTTTCAATGTATTGTGATTGATTTGCGAATATTGAACCACCCTTGCATCCCAGGAATAAATTCCATCTAATCATGGTGAATGATCCTTTTAGTGTATTACTGAATTCAGTTTGGGTAATATTTTAGGATTTCTGCATCAATGTTCATCAGAAATACTGACCTGTAGTTTTCTTTTTTTGTAGTGACTTTGGTTTTAGTATCAGGATAATGCTGGCCTTGCAGAATGAATTTGGAAATTTTCCTTCCTCTTCTATTATTTTTTTTAAGAAGAGTTTGAGAATCATATTAACTCATGTGTTCCTAGCTGTTGGAAATTCATTTATTACTGATTCAATTTCATTACTAGTAATCAGTCTGTTCCAAATTCTCTTCTTCCTGATTCAGTTTTAGAGGATTGTAAAGTTTCTATTTTCTTTGTATTTCTGTAGTATTGGTTATTATTTCTTCTCTTTCATTTCCGATTTAAGTCCTCTCTTCTTGAGTCTGGCTAAAGGTATATCAATTTTGTCTTTCAAAAAACCAGATCCTGGTTTCATTGATCTTTCTAATTATTTTCTTCCTTCTTTCTAACTAATTATTTTCTTCCTTCTATGAGCTTTGTTCTTTTCTAGTTCCTCTAGGTGTAAGGTGAGGTTGTTTGCGATTTTGTTTGCAGTAGGCCTGCATTACTATAAACTTCCTTCTTAGAATTGTTTTTGCTGTGTCCCAAAAGTTTTGGACCACTGTGTTTTCATATTCATCTCCATGTTTTTGATTTCCTCTTTCTTTGTATACCCACTGTTTATTTAGTAATTCTTAAACCATCCTGAGTTTATTATAGGAAGGAATGAGTAAACGTAATAAATAAAATATAATACTGCAGTTGGTAAACACAGTTTTCATTTGAAGAGAAAGGAGATACACATATGGAATGGGAAGGGAGGTGTAAAAGAAACTTGCACTATCTGATTTGAATTAGAATGCCCTTATGATTTAAAACAAATACATGATTTGCTCACTGGAAAGGCCTAGAAGCATCAACATTTCAGGAGTGATGAGCACACCTATTACTAAGACCTTGTTTTCTAAATACCATTTTCACTAAAAGGAATCAAGCCTGCCTTGGAGAAATATCTCATCTGAGATTTGGGTAGAAAAGGTATAAGATGGACCCAGAACATTTTACTTTGCCAGAAAGCAGGGTGACATGTTTTTAAAAACACAGGGGCAGCCACTGGAAGGGGTGAATAAAAAAACAGGTCCATAATACTGCAAAAAAAAGGGCAGTGAAATGTAACAAAATTTGAAGATCTCTATTTTGCTACCGCTAGAGTAGTTAACTGATATGGGCAAAGACCATCGCTGGATGTTAAAACCATTCCTTGAAAGGTTGTTAAGGAACAGTACATTCTTAGGTGTTACCCCACAGATTAACTTACCCAAGTGATCAAACACAGCATCACTGATAATGGGACAAAATCACATATGTGCTTTCTAATGTGATGAAATAAAATATACAAGTCACTTATGTAGTATTCTTGGTAAAAATGTTTAACCTGAATTTAATCACAAGGAAACAATATGATAATCCAGATTCTAGGAAATCTCAAACTGTCCTGGACTCTTGTCAGGAAAAACAAAGACTTGGTGGGAGGCAGCACAAAGTGGACTACTACAGATTAAGAGAGATTAAATATAACCAAATGCAAGGCATGAATCCTGACTCTCAAAAAAGAGCTACAAAGGACACTTTGGGGTAACCTGAGAAATATAGACTGTTTTTTAGATATTCTATTGAATCAGTGATACATTTCTTAAGAAAATCACATGGTCATGTCAGATTAAAGGGGGAAGTGTTATATTTGCAGCTTACTTTAGAAGGCTTTAGAAAAAGGGATATAAAAATAAAACCATATAATACATTGCCAAATTTCCTGTTCCCTTCAAAGAAATTTTGCTGTTTGGTTTTGTGACACCATTATTTCTTCCCTCCAGTTATCACATAAAGGAAACTTCAAACACATAATATAAAAACAATTTTGTTAATCTTATAAGATTGATTCAATCAAGCCTGAGGGAGCGATGACCTGGTGTGTTGTAGACGACTACATGCCACTGGTTTCACTCACCTTCCCCAGGGCAGTCAGTAGATGAAAGTCAATGGTCTCTCTGTATCGGAGGATTTGCAGGATACCATCCAAGTATACCTGGTCTTTACTGAAGCAGCCTGGAGGAATACAATAGCTTTTATTTTCTGGTATTTAAAAAAAAATTAAGTAATTAGATATGTCACATTCCCTTTACTGTAGGCATCAGTCCTGAAAAAAAATAAAAATGGCAAGGTCTTGGGTAGCACCAGATTAATGTGCAGACTGGTAGCTTCCATTTAAGAATTCTTTCTCCCCATTCCCCATAGTTAAAACAGCATTTTTTTCTAATTATAAAGAAACACTGATAATTTAAAATACAGGACTTCGTCACCCACACTCCCACCATTTGATTATAACCTTAACTCCCACGTGCACGGAGGCACTTGGGGCAGCAGGGAGGATGGCTATAGAGCAGTAAGTCTCACAGGGGGCAAAGTGGAGACATGGGATGTCAGAAACTCCTGGTTTTTAAAAATACTACTCCTTACCCCATTAAAAACAGCTATAGGTGATGTTGATACTCTTCCTCCATATGAAAACAAGAATTAATTAGAACTGGATTTTAATATGGAGGTTTAAAAACAGAAGAAAATATGAAGACATGAAAAGGAACAGCTCATGAGACCTAAAGTGTTCCACTTACAAAGAAAACTTATTTTCTACCACAACCTGTGTAAATTTTCTAAAATTCTACTCTATTAGAAAATGGACTAAAATTCTATCATATATCAAGTTCTACATTAAGAAATTAGTTTTTAAAATATGCTTAGAATGGGAATTATGGAAAAAAAGTGGGGCACTTTTTCAACTAGGCTCAGATCTCAGGGGCTGTTCCTACTTTTTAGGAGGAATAAAACTGTCCTCATCAGTTACATACATATTGAAGTACTTATGAATAAAAGAACATGATGTTTAGAATTGGAAGCAGGAACTTAGAAGAATAGATGACCCACAGCAGGAAATGTTTGATAATTAAGATTAAGTGATGCTTAATGAGGGCACATCATATTAATCACTTTTCATTTGAAATTTTTCAAATTTCACATTTTTAGTAATAAACAGTTTTCTTAAAAAGCTATGTGGGGGCACCTGGGTGGCTCAGTCGGTTGAACATCCGGCTTTTGATGTTGGCTCAGGTCGTGATCTCACGGTTGTGGAATTGAGCCCCTCATTGGGCTTCGTGCTCAGCGGGGAATCTGCTGGAAAGTCTCTCTTTCTCCCTCTCCCCCTCCCCCACCACTCGTTCACTTGTACTCTCTAAATAAATCCGTGAAGAAAAAAATTAGACTAACATGACAGGCAGTTTGAAAGCTCTGTGCCCCTGGGTACAGAGCACTAAAGTACAGACAAGCTAATCTGAAAGGAGATGGGAAATGACAGACACACTTTTTGCATACATGAAAGGCAGGGAACAGATGTCTTCCTCTTCTCTGCTGCTTTTCTTGACTCTCAGATACCAGACTTTCGTACAACTACATCACAGGTAGTTCTTAATGTGGACTGAGCTGGTAACATAACCATCACAGACTGGGGTATTTCCAAGCTTCAAACAGTTTTAAATACTTTTAGAAGAAAAGTTGATGTAATCTTAAAGTTAAAATGACTTTTAAATGAACATTTCCTAATTTCTATCTTTTCTCAAAAGCATTTTTGTACTGCCTTATAATCTACTTATTGTTTAAAAAAAAAAAATGCCAAAAACTTTTAAACTTTCTATTAGAGTAGCAAACTTACTCAGAACAAGAACTGTTTGATATGCACTGTACCTGTAACTCCTTACTTCTATTTTCTTTGGACAAATAATAAAAGTGCTAGAAATCTCCAGTGAAACTGACAAGCAATGATCACTGACAGATGCTAAAACCATGAGATGAAACACTGTTGGGAAATAGGATATTCACACAGTATCAGCTCACAGATTACTTATACATTTTCCTTTTTTCCTTTTTAATATGTAGAAAAGAAAGAGCTCGCAATCTCCACCTGAAACAAGGATCAAAGTCAGTATCTGTAATGATAAATGGTAAGGGTCATTCGGTGGCTCCTGCTGTGGGACCTAGTATCACTTATCTAGTATTTTTGCCAAACATGCTTACCCAGAATTTAATCATGAGATAACAATCAAACACAACCAAACACAACCAGATTGTGCCATTCTATAAGCACAACACCCTGGATTTTAAATAAAAGTATCATGAAAAACAAAAATGACGAACACTGCTCTGTATTAAAGAGGCACAACCACCAATGCATGGCCCTGACTGGATCTAAATTTTTGAAAAACTATCAAGAAACAGCTGGGGAAATCCAAATATGATATATTGCTGAATTAATGCTCACTTTAAGTATGATAATATTGTTTTAGAAGAATGTCTTTATTAGGAGATGCACGCTCAAGTATTCAGGAATAAAATATCAAGTGTACAGTTCAAAGTCACAGAATATTGTCAAGTAAGTGAAAAATGCACAGAATGGAGAAAATATTTGTAAATCAGAGATTTGTAAGTAGAACATACAAGTCAATAAAAAGATGGTCAACATGATTGATTAGTCATCAAGGAAACACAAATCAAAACCCCACTGAGACAGGACTCACAGGGAACATGGCTGAGAAAGAGGACCCTAAGCTCACCTTGTCCCACAGACAGACCTAGTTATTAATACCCCCGTCAGTGTAAATAACCCAGAAAACAACCAAAAGACTGGCAGACCAGACTCTCCACAGCTAAGTGTAGAGAAGAGGCCGCACTGGAAAGGGCAGAGATGTGGTCAGAAACCAAACTGACCCAGGAGACTATCCTCAGGAGAGGACATTGCAAGCACAGAGAAGGGAGAGGAGCAGACCCCACACCATGTACCCCAAACATAAGGGACCCACACTGCAGAGACAAATCCCTATGAGTTCTTGTAGTCACAGTAGGGCTTAATACCTAGAACTTTAAAAATCACCAAGCTTAGCTTTGGGAGTGCCAGAGGGCAAGAGGAAACGGAGTCCTTGCCCTGAAAGAGACAGCATAACATACAGCCCCACTGAGATACAGCATGCTCTATGCTAATTAAATTGAATTTAAATAAAACATTTTTTAAAAAGACATACAGATGGCCAATAGACACATGAAAAGATACTCAGTATCACTCATCATGAAGCAAAGGCAAATCAAAACCACAGTGAGATATCACCTCACACCTGTCAAAACGGCTAAAATCAAAAACACAAGGTGAGGATGTGGGAAAAAGGAACCCTGGTGTACTGTTGGTGGGGATGCAAAACTGTGTACAGCTGCTGTGGAAGACAGTATGATGGTTCTTTAAAAAATCAGAATTACCGTAAGATCCACTAATTGCACTAGTGGGTATCTACCCAAAGAACACAAAAACACTAATTTGAAAAGATACATGCATCCCTATGTTTACTGCAGCATTATTTATAATAGCCAAATCAATGGAGGCAACCTGTGTACTGAGAGACGAATGGATAAAGAAGATGTGGTGTTTATGTATGTGTGTTTTCATACACACGCACAGGATTATTAGCCATAATAAAGAACGAACTCTTGCCATTTGCAACAACATGGATGATCTAGAGGGTATAATGCTAAGTGAAATAAGTCAGAGAAAGACAAGTACCACATGATTTCACGCATATATGGAATCTGAGAAACAAAACAGAAAAAAACAAAACAGAAAAAAAAACAGACCCTTAAATAGAGAACTGATGGTTACCAGAGGGGAGGTGGGTAAGGGGATGGGTGAGACAGGTGAAGGGGATTAAGAGTACACTTATCGTGATGAGCACTGAATAATGTACAGAACTGATCACTATATTGTACACCTGAAACTAATATAACACCGTGTTGATTATACTGGAATTTTAAAAAATTTAAAAATTAACGAAAAACAAAACACAATGAGATACCCACTAGGAAGATATTAAAACACAAGTACTGGTAAGTGTTGGTGAGGATATGGAAAAATAAGAACCCCATATACTACCACTGGAAATATAAACTGTTACATTCACTTTGGAGAACAGTCTGGCAGTTCCTCAAAGGCTTAATACAGAAAGTTACCATATGACCCAACAATTCTACTCCTAAGTATATATCCAAGAGAATTAAAAATATAAACTTGTACCCAAATGTTCATAGTAACATTATAATAGCCAAAACATGGGGAAACAATTCAAATGTCCATTAGTGGTGAGTGGAAAAATGAAATATGTCCTCTATATGCAACAGAATATTACTCAGCAATAAAAAGGACTGAGTACTAATACATGCTACCAGAGGGATGAACCTTAAACACATTATGCTAAGAAGCCAGACACGAAGGATTACATATTATCTGATTCCATCTATATGAAATGTCCAAAATAGGTAAACCTTTAAAAGTAGATTAATGGTTACTTAGAACTGGGAGTTTGGGGAAGAAGGAATGGAGAATGACCGTTAATGGGTACCATTTTTGGGGTTATGAAAATGTTCTAGGAATTAGATAATGGTGATAGCTGCACAACTCCAAGAATATTCTAAAAACCGCTGAGCTATACATTTTAATGGGCAAACTGTAGGTCATGTAAATTAGATCTCAGTAAAGCTGTTTTTAAAATCAGAGCCAGAAAAAGCAGAACTGGCAAAAATGTTAATTGGTGGACCTAGAGGATGGGTACTATAAGTGTTATTTCTATCATTTCCATATTTCTGTAGGTTTGAAATTTTTCAAAACAAGATCTGAAAAAAACGGTAACAAAATATGGTTTGGGAAAACTAGCAATGACCTCAAGTAACAAAGGTTTAATTGTTCATTAGTGAGTGATTTCTCTGATTGGTGGATAAGGATGTAATAAAAATTAAGAGACACTCACCTGGTTTAGAAGTATCAGTCCATCCCCTCTTGGCTCGTACACAATAATCCCATCTTGTATTGGGGTCCTTGACGAACTTTCCAATATCTTTGAAGAGTTCGCAAAAAGACATTTGGCTGGCTCGATAAACAGTGTAGTAGAGGAGGGCAGCCCTCCATAAAAAGGGGTCTTTTCTAAAAAGGACACTGTGAATACTTGCCAGTCCTTCCTCTGTGGGATTGTTTGGCTTTAGCTCATGTTTTTTGCGGCCAGTCCAACTGTTCCATGGCTGCTGAAGGTTGTTAATACCTCGAAAATAATGTGTGCCTATGGAGAAAAAAAGGCGCGTGAAAAACAAGAAATGACATTCTCATTTTAATTCTTATCCAAAAGACTCCACCTACAGTCCTAAAACCAAATTGATATCTTACCTATGAATCAAAACGAAGTAGAAAATGCCCTGACCCTAAAATCTTTTGAAGGAGGTACTCTGCCTTCAGAAGGACCACATGTCTCATTAGAAGAGGTGTAACTTTTATACCATTTATTTTCTCAAAGGGAAGAATCATAGACATGATATTTGAAAAGAATCTCAGAAAGCACTCAGTTCCATTTCCCTCAGTTTCAGAAAGGTGGGGGAACTGAAATCCAGGTATTAAATGACTTTCCAAGCTTAATACAACTACACGGTACCCTAAAAAATCTAATTTGAAGTGAGACATTAATGTCTTAGTTCAAGTGAAACCTAACATTTTCATTATCTTTGCCAAAGACTGCTAAGAAAAAAAAAACACCCCATTATAAAAGAATGTTTCTTTGCAGTTGATCTCTAATATTACAAATGAACGAATGGAGAAGGGCTACCCCTACCTATTTCATGCCTCAGCATTCCCTCCAGCCAGTGCTCACGTGCAGTGGAAACATTAATGGTCAGTGTTGGGCACCCATTTACCACTGTCATTGAAGCTCGGGAAAGCAGGTCTTCAGTGAGATGGACTACAATCTAAGAAGAGGAAAAAAAATACATATATATATAAAACAAAATGTAAAGGCTGGGAAGAGGAAACTTTCACGGGAAACAACAGACCCATAAGTTAGTATGTTTTTATTTTGCTTGTACCAGTTTGAATCTCCCAGATACCGAGGAGATGATAATTACTTTTGACCCTTCCACTGTGAAGCATGGTCAACTCAAGAACCTTTCCCAGACTGAAGGAAAGTAGAGGGCTGTGCTGAGGAGTCAGTGCCACTGCCGTGCTCTCAAATACAGTCCCCCCTGGTTAAAATGATGCAAAGGAAGGTATACAAAAGCCAGAGTCCACTTCACTGCTTGGCCATTTTGAACTGGCTTAAGAAGGGGCCACTAAGGCAAACTGCTTCATTAATAATTTTCATAAAACAATTCCCATAATGCCATAAGCTATACAGAAAGGGTAGTAAGTAAAGAAAAACCCAAACTAAACACAAAAATTCACTTTAGTGAGATCTCTGGGTGACTAATTTCATGAGCAGTTAAAATGCCAACAGCATCTCGTGTCACTCCCAATTCATACCTCACCCAGGCAGCCTTCTTTCATCATGTACTTCCGAACATGACTCCAGATTCGAGTTTTAGATAGCAGGCTGCCACCGGTGGCCTGCTCAAATTTTTCATAACTTCCATATTTCTGTAAAGTCAGTTCCATAATATTGATGGACTGTAAAAAAAAAGGGATAATGAAAATAAATAGCCTCTTATTACTTTGAGATGAGTAATAAGCCAGTTATAATCTTATGGATCATGAACTGCTCTGTGTTTATTGATTTCCAAATGAAACTGCAAGGGAGGTACCAGATCTAATTCTAAACAGCTTTCTCTCATTGTCAGAAATTTTGACAAACACCTCTGTACTTTTCCCTGTGTTCATTTCTCCTTCACATGCTAAGGGTTAAAGGTACTGCATATAGTGTCATCATCTGACAGACTGAGAAAGCAAGGCAGAGGGGCTCATTGGCTTCTCTAAGACCATTTGGTGGTCTGGCAGGAGAACTTAAAGTGGAAGGTATGTCTCCAGACTAATCACTAAATTATAATTGCCATTTAGATAAAGACAAAAATAGTCCCAATTTTTAAGAACACACAAAAGAATCAACCATTCTTCTGTGACAATCTTATATTATCTGAAGTTTTCCAGGGCTGGTCTTTCAAAGAAAACAGTCTCAACATTACTAAAAACACTTTTATCTTTCATTCAGGGCAGGGTACTGCCTACTTCTCATTCTTCATAAATTATTACATCAATAGAATATGAAAGTTGAGATCTTTTCTAAACACAAATATGCAGAAAGGAAGACTAAAAAACTTAGAGATCACTAGTATCTTGGGAAAGCCACAAGAAAAGAAAACAAAAGAAAAATGATCTTTAAAAAGTCTTTTGGGAAAGAAGCTAAAGAATTCAAATATATCTTATAGGAATTGTGAGAGAAGTTAGAAATCCATTATATGAAGTCTAGCTTCCAGACTACCGTCAGGCTAGTAAAGAGATTAGAACGATAAGCTCTAGAGTCTGACTACTTGTGTTGATGTCCTGGTTCTGTCCCCGCTCTGGCTGTGTGACCATGGGCAAGTCATTTAACTTGTTACCAAGCCTCCTCATTTTTAAATGGGGTAACAATGTCTACTTCATGGTTTTGTTCAGAAAATTTAGTCAGGCCTGTTTAGTACTTGGATAGGAAAATTTAGTCAATCTTTGTAAAGCACAGTGTTTTGGGCCTAATAAGTAGTCGATACCTGTCGGTTATTACATCATCATTGTCGTCATCGGTATGTTCATTCTTTCTAAATGCCACCACTGTAGATAGTATGTCCAACATAAAAAATACAGAAAACTCACACACTATAAGTTATAATTCAACATCTATATCCCTGTTGGAAAAATATGTATTACTAATAAACTATGCATGTGTCATAAAGTTACCATAACAAGAAATGGCTTCAACAGGCTTTGAATGGCTTTTGTTCCCAAAACTCTTATCAAAAGCCCTACAATTCAAAGTGTGGTCCAAACGCTGGCAGCACTGGCTTCACATGTGAGCTTTCAAATGCAGAATTTTCAAATGCAGAATTTTAACCCCACCATGCCTATCAAATCAGAACATGCACTTTAACAAGATCCCCAGGTGATTCATGTGCATGGTAAAAAGATGGATTTTAGAGAATTGGAATATAGTACAAATATCCCAGAGGCTAATTTTTTATACGACAACTACGATAATTAAAGGAATAAAAGCATACAATTAAAAACCCACTTAAGCAGATTAGCCAAGATTTTTTGCATACACCAGGAGACGCAGGAAGATACATCTGGATCTCTACAAATGAACATCTCCAGCGCTGAGTATTGAGGTACGAAGCGGGGAGCCGTGAAACCTCACACAGATATCAGAAGATAAACGGAAGGGGGAGGGAGCCGCCGCGTTTGGGTGCCGGGAAGCGGTAGCCACCTGCGCTGCGGAGCAGCCGGACTTGTGACCGACCGGCACCCGTGAGAGAGCAGACTGAGACCATGAGCCGGGAAACGCGTGCGACCAGTCTGAAAACCGGAGCTCTGGGTGCACGAACCACACTGAAACGGAGCCCCGGAGCGCGCGGGGGTAGCTGGCGGCTGGCGGTGTTAGAAACACAAAGGACAGAGACACGCCGGCCCTGGAAGTGAGGGCTGGGACGCCGGGTGTGGGGCGTACATCCCGGGACGCTGCAGGGTTGAGCAGCACCAACAGTAACAGAGTTAAAGTGGCCAGAACGTAAGTGGAGAATGGGCCGCAATCCCTCTGTTCTGAGACAAAGATTGGGATTCGGCTACTGCTGCTCTGACTCTCAGAAGAGGCACAGCAAACCGCCAGGGAAAGCTGCCAGAGAACAAAAGCCTGGAAACACCGGCTCACAGCGTGCCCATCCCCATCCCCCCTCACAAGGGACACGGAGACTCTACCCAAACAGGGTTGCCTGAGTATCGGAGTGGCAGGCCCCTCCCCCAGAAGGCAGGCTGAAAAAAATCAAGAAGCCCGCATCCCTAAGGTCCCTATAAAACAAGTGCACACTGCCTGGGTCCTGGTCAATAATTTGGGCTCTGGGCAACCCCGCAAACTCTCCTCATCAGAATGACGACAAGGAGAAATCCCTTCCAGCAAAGAAAAGACAATGAGTTTGTGGCCTCTGCCACAAAACTAATGGATATGTATATAACCAAATTATCAGAAATGGAGTTCAGAGTAACAATGGTCAAGATGATGTGTAGACTTGAAAAAAATATTAACGAGAATATAGAATCTAAGGGCGGAAATGAGAGCAAATCTGGCAAAAATTAAAAATACTATGAATCAAATGCAGTCAAAACTAGATGCTCTGATGGCCAGGGTGAATGGGGCAGAAGAACGAATCGGCAAATTGGAGGATGGGTTAGAAGAGAAAGCTAAGACAGAAACTTGGCTCAAAAAAATCCAATCTCAAGAATGTAGGTTACGGGAGATTACTGACTCAGTGAAATGTTCCAATGTCAGAATCATCAGCATCCCTGAGGGGGTGGAGAAAAACAGAGGTCTAGAAGAGATATTTGAACAAATTGTAGCTGAAAACTTCCCTAATCTAGCAAAGGAAACAAGCATTCGTGTCCAAGAGGCAGAGAGGTCCCCTCCCAAGCTCAACCACGACAAACCTACGCCATGTCACGTCATAGTGCATTTTGCAAGTATTAGATATTTGATAGATATTAGATATTCAAGGATACAGTACTGAAAGTGGCCAGGGCAAAGAAATTTCTCACGTACCAAGGCAAAGGTATCAGAATTACGTCAGACCTGTCTACACAGACCTGGAATGAGAGAAAGGGTTGGGGGGGCATTTTTAAAGCTCTTTCAGAGAAAAACATGCAGCCAAGGATCCTTTATCCAGCAAGGCTGTCATTCAGAATTGATGGAGAGATAAAGACCTTCCAGAATCGCCAGTCACTGACCGATTTCGTAACCACGAAACCAGCCCTACAGGAGATATTAAGGGCGGTTCTATAAAAGTAAAAAGGCCCCAAGAGTGCTACAGAACAGAAAGTCACAATTTATAGAAACAAAGACTTTACAGGCAACATGGCATCATAAAATCATCTCTCTCAATAATCACTCTCAATGTAAATGGCCTAAATGCTCCCATAAAACACCACAGGGTTGCAGACTGGATAAAAAAACATGACCCATCCATTTGCTGTCTACAAGAGACTCATTTTGAACCTAAAGATACATCCAGACTGAAAGTAAAGGGATGGAATACCATCTTTCATGCCAATGGACCTCAAAAGAAAGCTGGGGTAGCAATTCTCATATCAGACAGACTGGATTTTAAACTAAAGACTATAGTTAGAGATACAGAAGGGCACTATATTATTCTTAAAGGATGTATCCAATAAGTGGATATGACAATTATAAATATATATGCCCCCAACAGGGGAGCAAGATACACAAGCCAACTCTTAACCAGAATAAAGAGACATATAGATAAAAATACATTAATAGTAGGGGACCTCAACACTCCACTATCTGAAATAGACAGATATATCACCTAAGCAGAAAATCAGCAAAGAAACAAGAGCTTTGAATGCCATACTCGAAGAGTTGGACCTCATAGTTATATATAGAACACTACATCCCAGAACCAAAGAATACTCATTCTATTCTAATGCCCATGGAACATTCTCAAGAACAGACCATGTTCTGGGTCACAAAACAGGTCTCATCTGAAACCAAAGGACTGAAATTATTCCCTGCATATTCTCAGACCACAATGCTTTGAAATTGGAACTCAACCACAAGGAAAAGTTTGGAAGAAACTCAAACACTTGGAGACTAAGAACCATCCTGCTCAAGAATGATTCGATAAACCAGGAAATCAAAAATCATTTTAAACAATTTATGGAGACCAACGAGAATGAAAACACAATGGTCCAAAACCTATGGAACACTGCAAAGGCAGTCCTAAGGGGGAAATACATAGCCATCCAAGCCTCACTCAAAAGAACAGAAAAATCTAAAATGCAGTTTTTATATTCTCACCTCAAGAAGCTGGAACAGCAACAGAAGAACAGGTCTAATCCATGCACGAGAAAGCAGTTGATCAAGATTAGAGCAGAGATCAATGAATTAGAAACCAGGAGCACAGTAGAGCAGATCAACACAACTAGAAGCTGGTTCTTTGAAAGAGTTAATAAAATAGACAAACCACTGGCAAGACTTATCCAAAAGCATAGAGAAAGGACCCAAATTATAAAATTATGAATGAAAAGGGAGAGGTCACAACCAACACCAATGAAATAGGAAGGATTATTAGAAACTTTTATCAACAGCTTTATGCCAATAAATTAAGCAATCTGGAAGAGATGGAGGCCTTCCTGGAAACCTATAAACTACCAAGACTGAAACAGGAAGAAATTGATTTTTTAAACAGGCCCATTAATTATGAAGAGATTGAAACAGTGATTAAAAACCTTCCAAAAAACAAAACGCCAGGTCCGGACGGTTTTCCTGGGGAATTCTACCAAACATTCAAAGAAGAAATAATACCTATTCTCCTAAAGCTATTTCAAAAAATAGAAACAGAAGGAAAGCTACCAAACTCATTCTATGAGGCCAATATTACCTTGATCCCCAAACCAGGCAAAGACCCCATCAAAAAGAAGAATTACAGACCGATTTCCCTAATGAATATGGATGCCAAAATCCTCAACAAGATCCTGGCTAATAGAATCCAACAGTACATTAAAAGGATTATCCATCATGACCAAGTGGGATTCATCCCTGGGATGCAAGGTGGTTCAACATTCGCAAATCGATCAGTGTAATAGATTATATCAACAAGGAAAAAGCCAAAAATCATATGATCCTCTCAACAGACGCAGAAAAAGCATTTGACAAAATACAGCATCTTTTCCTGATTAAAACCCTTCAGAGTGTAGGGATAGAGGGTACATTCCTCAATCTCATAAAAACCATCTATGAAAAGCCTACAGCAAATATCAATATTCCATGCTCATGAATCGGAAGAATTAACATAGTTAAAATGTCCATGCTACCCAGAGCAATCTACACTTTCAATGCTATCCCGATCAAAATACCAAAGACATTTTTCAAAGAACTGGAACAAACAGTCCTTAAATTTGTATGGAAACAGAAAAGGCCCCGAATCTCCAAGGAACTGTTGAAAAGGAAAAACAAAGCTGGGGGCATCACAATGCCGGATTTCGAGCTGTACTACAAAGCTGTGATCACAAAGACAGCATGGTACTGGCACAAAAACAGACACATAGACCAATGGAACAGAATAGAGAACCCAGAAATGGACCCTCGGCTCTTTGGGCAACTAATCTTTGATAAAGCAGGAAAAAACATCCGGTGGGAAAAAGATAGTCTCTTCAATAAATGGTGCTGGGAAAATTGGACAGCTACATGCAAGAGAATGAAACTTGACCACTATCTCACACCATACACAAAAATAAACTCCAAATGGATGAAAGACCTCGATGTGAGACAGGAATCCATCAAAATTCTAGAGGAGAGCATAGGCAGCAACCTCTACGACATCGGCCAAAGCAACCTTTTTCATGACACATCTCCAAAGGCAAGAGAAACAAAAGATAAAATGAACTTGTGGGACTTCATCAAGATAAAATGCTTCTGCACAGCCAAGGAAATAGTAAAAAATAAAAAAACTAAGAGGCAGCCCACAGAATGGGAGAATATATTTGCCAATGACACTACAGATAAAAGACTGGTATCCAAGATCTACAAAGAACTTCTCAAACTCAATACACAAGAAACAAATAAATCATAAAATGGGCAGAAGATAGGAACAGACACTTTTCCAATGAAGACATACAAATGGCTAACAGACACATGAAAAAATGTTCAAAATCATTAGCCATCAGGGAAATTCAAATCGAAACCACATTGAGATAGCACCTCATGGCAGTTAGAATGGCAAGAATTGACAAGGCAAGAAACAACAAATGTTGGAGAGGATGTGGAGAAAGGGGATCCCTCCTACACTGTTGGTGGGAATGCAAATTGGTAGAACCACTCTGGAAAACAGTGTGGAGGTCCCTTAAAAAGTTAAAAACTGGGGTGCCTGGGTAGTGCAGCCGTTGAGTGTCTGCCTTCGGCTCAGGGCGTGATCCCAGGGTCCTGGGATCGAGCCCCACATCGGGCTCCTCTGCTAGGAGCCTGCTTCTTCCTCTCCCACTCCCCCTGCTTGTGTTCCCTCTCTCGCTGGCTGTCTCTCTCTCTCTGTCAAATAAATAAATAAAATCTTAAAAAAAAAAAAGTTAAAAATTGAGCTACCCTATGAGCCAGCTATTGCACTACTGGGTATTTACCCCAAAGATACAGACGTAGTGAAGAGAAGGGCCATATGCACCCGAATGTTCATAGCAGCATTGTCCACAATAGCTAAATCGTGGAAGGAACCGAGATGCCCTTCAACAGACGACTGGATTAAGAAGATGTGGTCCATATATACAATGGAATATTAGCCATCAAAAAGAAGGATTTCTCAATATTTGCTGCAACATGGACGGGACTGGAGGAGATAATGCTAAGCGAAATAAGTCAAGCAGAGAAAGACAATTATCATATGGTTTCACTCATTTATGGAACATAAGAAATAGGAAGATTGGTAGGAGAAGAAAGGGAAGAAGAAAGGGGGGGTAAACAGAAGGGGAAATGAAGCATGAGAGACTATGGACTCTGGGAAACAAACTGAGGGCTTCAGAGGGGAGGGGGTTGGGGGAATGGGATAGGCTGGTGATGGCTATTAAGGAGGGCACGTATTGCATGGAGCAATGGGTGTTATACGCAAGTAATGAATCATGGAACTTAACATCAAAAAATAGGGATGACTAACATAATAAATATGGTGACTAACATAATAAAAAATATTATTTAAAAAAATGCCTGTGTGATAAGATGAAAGGAGGTGAGTGACACAGGCAGCAGCATTAGGCTACCATTGACCTTCTGACATGTCAGAAAGAGGATCATCTGCTTCCAGACCAAGGCTGATCTCGGGTTACTGAAACTGCAGAAGGTGAAACCGTAGATAAGGGGAACTACAGTGTTTATTACAGCAGATATAAACAGTTTAGAGAATTAAGAAGAAATTAAGTACAGTGTTCCCTGTTATCACCAATAAACAGTACTAGTAGAAGGCTATTAAGTATTCACATTCATAATAAGTATTCATTCATATTCATAGTGGGGAAAATTTTGATAGGAAATGTATACTGAAAAAGTACCCTATAAATATAAGATAAAACATACCTCGGCAGTTTAACAACATTTAGGCAACATTTATACCCGTGTACTAAATATTGGATCAAAGAATGAATAAAAATAGTGGGTTTTTATGGGGGGGGTTAATTTTTCCAACAAAATGACATACAATGAACATCACATCCTGGGGTCCTGGAATCGAGTCCCGCATCAGGCTCCCTGTGACCCTCTTCTCCCACGCCCCCCCCCAATAAATACATAAAATCTTTAAAAAAAAATAAAGTGCCTATCTTGTTATCATCTCTACTGATTTCTTCATCAGTTTTTCAACTGGTCCAACCTAGACAGATTTGTCAGTGAGCATACAGATCTGCAGTATCCTTCCCTGACTTCAAGAAATAACTTCCCAATCCATCTGCATTATAATAGCCCTTGGCATAGACACAGAAACAGTGGTTAAATGGGTGAATAAATTCAGGCTTTACAGGAGAATAAATTCAAGCTTTACATTTAATCATAAATGTTGAGTGGTCACTTCATCAGTGAATATTTTCGTGTTACAATTTCTGCTTCCCTATGCAGCCTAAACTGCAGGCCACAAAAATTTTATGAGTAAGATCTCAACTTTGGAAAAAGGAAAAGGCAATAAGCAATTTAAGAAGGCACAAGGAAGCCTGCAAGAAGATACCCAAAGGCTGCTGTTCCTGTTTGGGATGGAGTGATGGATTGCACTGATGTTTATTACCTGTACTTTTCAGAACTCTTAAAATTCTTTACAATATGACTATATTAGTGTTACGATCAAGAGGAAACAGTCATTGTTTTACTGAGGTATGACTGACAAAAATTATATATATTTAGGTCATACCATGTGATTTTTTTTTAAAGGGGTACAATGTAATGACTTAATATATGTATACATTATGAAATCATTACCACAATCAAGTTAATTTGACACATCTATCACCTCATGTAGTTACCATTTTTTGTGTATAGTGAAAACATCTAAGATCTTAGCAAATTTCAAGTATACAATACAGAGTGATTAATTATAATCTTGTTGTACATTACATCCCCAGGACTTACTCAACTTATAACTGAAAGTTTGTACCCTTTTGATCGACATCTCCTCATCCCCCCTACCAAAAGTTTGTTTTTGTTTTTGTTATTTAAGAAAAAAGAAAGGAGATCATCCATTTTCCCTTGAGTTCAGAGAATCCATATCTATACCACTTGGAGAATCACACTTTCACATACCTCATCCACATGGCTAACTACTTTTAGAGGCAGTAAATTTCATGTCCAATCTCTCTCCTCCATTAATATCATCATTAAAGTTAATCAAAAAACATTTCCCAATATTACTTGGTGGGGAATTATTTTCTCCAATCATCGCTATTTGCCATCCAGAATTTCTCCTTCCTATCCCTGAATATCTTAACCAGTTTCTTTAGCTTTCCAATAATTTCCAAGTATTCAAAAAAAGTCCACTTCAAGCCAGTTTAATCCAGTTTAAAATGTCAATCACATCTATTTTAAAGCTCTTTCCCTTCCCCCAGGACAGGCCTGGCCTGAGGCCTAAAGAACCTGCTGAGAAAGAAAGGTTAAATAGCGATTTGATTCTTTCTCATCCCTCCCCAGTTTTCTGGGCTTCTCTTTCCCTTCAGTATACTGAGGGCTGGGAGAAAGAAAGAACAATTTCTATGTAACTGGTTCAGGTATGGTCCTCCTTCCTTGACTTAAATGCTGGTGCAGGCCTATCTCAGTCAGCACCTCCACTGCATGGCTCACTGGAAGAAGCCCCCTAAAGTGGACTACTAACACAACTATGAAATTTTAAATCCCAGTAGGAACAAGTAAAAGACTCAACTGACTTACTGTATACCCATTTTATTAAATATATACAGTCAGTGAAAATTATGCTGACAAAAAAGAAATGCTGACGGCTTTTAATGACATGAGAAAATACAGATATGTAAATGAAAGTATACTAACCTCAATTATGAACACTGTTAGGCACGGGACAAGGAAAACACACTAAATGTGAATAGTGACTATCTGTGGGTGACAGTATTATGGGATTTTAGTCTCTATACTTTTTTTTTTTTGAAAGAGAGGGAGAGAGGGAGGGGAGGACAGAGGGAGAAGGAAAGAGTGAATCTTAAAGCAGGCTCCACACCTTTCTCCTACTTGCTAGTCAGTCATTGATATCCTTTCTCTGGAGTATCTGTATTTAAAAAAAGAACACATAGGGGGAAAAAAAAACCTAAAAATTCAAACAAATATTTTTCTATAGCAATTTTTGGGCAGAGCAGATTGCTGGTAGGAAGAGTTGGTATGGCTTGCATTCTTGAGGCCTACTCATGGAGCAAGCAGCCACCTCCCTCAGCCATGTGGAGAGCTACCCCTGATTTATCCATAGGCATCAAATATATTCTCTGCTTCCTTCCAACTATAAGAATAGCAAATATACATAGTAAACAATCAGACATTACATAGTTTTATTGATCAGTTTTAAAACTTCTGGAACCAAAACATCTTAATATACACATATATCCTTTGTCCAGGTCTCAGTCCCCTAATCTGCAGGAATCTGACTTTGTACGTTTCTTTTGTGTCCATCTTACTACTTGGCCAACTCTTCCATCACCATGTTAGAAAATGACATATATAATAGAATCTACCCTTGAGTTCCACAGAAACAGTATCACGTAGGATAAGATTTCTTGCTAAAAATGGGCTGAAACAGGCCACCAAACATATTTTTGCCTTCTAAAAATTTGGACCAAAACCCAAGTATTTTTTGCTAACTTATGAATCAACACATTATCTCTGCTCATAACAATTATTTCTGAATCCTCCCTCTTTGTAAGAGGATATTTTAAAACTTTGTATATCTTAAAGGCATCAAACCAAATTAATTTTCAGAGAGCTCAAACCTACTGCAAAAAGGAAGTAAATACAAAATGAGTAATTGTTCAGCATGGAGGAAATGGTCCTATCTGTCCCCTGATCTGGATGTCATTTATAATGTTACATAAAAGAGAACAGCAACCTTCTTAATGCTTGCCATCCCATGACCCTGAAGCACTCTTATTCTCCTCTATGAACATAAGAGTATAATCAAAGGAAGATGACACAGTAAAAGGACGCTAAGCTCACCTTGTCCCACGGATACTAGATAACACTCACATCAGTGTAAATAACCCAGAAAACGACCAGAAGACTGGTAGAAGAAACTCCACAACTAAAGGTAGAGAAGAGGCCATATCGAAGAGGGCAGGAAGGGCAGAAGCGCAGTAGGGAGCTAAACAGACTTGGGGGGCCATTGCAGGAGGGAACCGTCGGGGCAGAGTGGGGGAGAGAAACAGACCTTTACACTGGGGAGCCACATGGGGAAGATGAATCCCCATAGCATTTGGCTCTGAAAACCAGAGGGCGTGAATTTCATGAGTTTCTACAACCAGCAGGACATTAAGCCTGGAACTTATCAGCAGGCTCAGTTCTGGGAGAGCCTGGAAGGCAAGTGAAAACTACGTCCCCAACTTTCAGCACACAGCACAACAAATAGCCTGGAGAGATACAGCAATAGAAGCCGGAGTTTGAAAAATGCATGGGGGAGGGGGCGCCTAGGTGGCTCAGTTCATTAAGCAGCCAACTCTTGATTTTGGCTCAGGTCATGATCTCAGGGTCATGAGATTGAGCCCTGCATGTAGGGTCCATGCTCAGTGGGGAGTCTTCTTGAGATTCTCTGTCTCCCTCCTCCCCTTCCCTTGTGCAAACTCACTCTAAAATAAATCTTAAGAAAGAAAGAAAGAAAGAAAGAAAGAAAGAAAGAAAGAAAGAAAGAAAGAAAGAAAGAAAGAAAGAAAGAAAATGCTTGGGACATAATGGAAGGAGAGTTATTTTCTAATTGTAGAGCCTGTCTTGGACAGATTAAACTGGGAGGCTTCTCCAGGAACAAAGGAGCTGGCAAGGCCATTTCCCCTCTCCAGCCCCCAGCATTAAACACATGGCCACCTGGAGGAATCAGTACACTCACTACCTAACTTGCTTAGACCCTGCCCTGACCCCTCCAGCCAGGCCTGCCTCAGTCCCAGTGCTGTGAGCCCCTCCCCGAGAAGACCAGTGCAAGTCTGCCAACACTTTGGTCAGCTGACTACAGGCTTTGCGGGGCCTCAGTTCCAGTGCTAGCCAGCACTTCCTATGGAGGACACGTGCGCCTTGTTAAAACTGAGATTTAATCCTGGGATGTGTCACATCAATGAGAGAAAGGATAAAAACCACATGACCATTTCGACAGAAACAGAAAAAGCATCTGACAAAGTACAACATACATTCATGATAAAAACCCTCTACAAAGTAGGTCTAGAGGAAACATACCTCAATGTAATAAAGGCCTTATATGAAAAACCCACAGCTAACATCATTCTCAACAGGGAAAAACTGACAGCTTTTCTGCTAAGGTCAGGAACAAAACAAGGATGTCCACTCTCACCACTTTAATTCAACTCAGTACTGGAAGTCTTAGCTGCAGTAATCAGACAAGAAGAAGAAGTAAAAGGTATCCAAATTGGTAAGGCAGAAGTAAAACTTTCACTATCTGCAGATGACATCATACTGTATGTAGAAAACCCTAAAGACACCACCAAACTAGAACTGATAAATGAATTCAGTAAGGCTGCAAGATACAAAATCAATTTTCAGAAAGCTGTTGGCATTTCTATACACTAATAATGAAGTAGCAGAAAAAGAAATTAAGACAACAATCCCCATTTACAACTACACCAAACATAATACCTAGGAATAAACTTAGCCAAAAAGGTGAAAGACCTGTACTCTGAAAAGTATAAAACGCAGATGAAAGAAATTGAAAATGACATGAAGAAATGGAAAGACATTCCATGCTCATGGATTTGCAGAACAAATATTGTTAAAATGTCTATACTACCTAAAGAAATCTACAGATTTAATGCAATCCCTATCAAAGTACCAACAGCATTTTGCACAGAACTAGAACAAACAATCATAAAATTTGAATGGAACCACAAAGGACCCCAAATAGCCAAAGCAATCTGAAAAAGGAAAAAAAAAAAAAAACCTGGAGGTATCACAATTTCAAACTTCAACTTATACTACAAAGCTGTAGTAATCAAAATGGTATGGTACTGCCACAAAAACACAAACACAGATCAATGGAACAGAACAGAAAACCCAGAAATAAACCCACAATTATTTGGTCAATTAATCTTTGACAAAGGGGGCAAAAATTATGCCATGGGAAAAAAACAGTCTCTTTAACAAACGGTGTTGGGAAAACTGGATAGCTATATGCAAAAGGCCACTTTCTTTCTTTTTTAAAAAAGATTTTATTTATTTATCTGACAGAGAGAGAGACAGCCAGTGGGAGAGGGAACACAAGTAGGGGGAGTGGGAGAGGAAGAAGCAGGCTTCCAGCAGAGGAGCCCGATGCGGGGCTTGATCCCAGAACCCTGGGATCATGAAAAGGCCACTTTCTTAAACCATACACAAAAATAAAATGAATTAATGACCTAAATGTGAGACCTGAAACTATAAAAATCTTAGAAGAAAGCACAGGCAGTAATGTGTCTGACATCAGCCATAGCAACATTTTTTTAAGATATGTCTCCTGAGGAAAGGGAAATACAAGCAAAAATAAACTGTGACTACATCAAAATAAAAAAGCTTCTGCACAGCAAAAGAAACCAACAAAACAAAAAGACAACCTACTGAATGGGAGATTATTTGCAAATGACATATCCAATAAAGGGTTAGTATCCAAAATATGTAAAGAACTTATATAACTCAATACCAATTAAAATGAGAAGAAGCGGAGCGCCTGGGTGGGTCAATCAGTTGCGTGTCTGACTCTTGGTTTCGGCTCAAGTCATGGTTTCAGGATTGTGGGACGGGGCCCAGTGTCAGGCTCCATGCTCAGTTTGGAGTCTGCTTGTCCCTCTTCCTCTGCTCCTGCCCCCACTCACACACACAACTGTCTCTCAAATAAAATCTTTAAAAAGAAAATGGGCAGAAGACACGAATAGATATTTCTCCAAAGAAGATATACAGATGACCAACAGACACATGAAAAGATACTCAACATCACTCATTATCAGGGAGAAGGAAATCGAAACCACAATGAGAAAACAGAAAAAAAAACACCACCACAATGAGATATCACCTCACACCTGTCAGAATGGCTAAGATCAAAAACAGAAGAAACAACAACTGTTGGTGATTATGTGGAGAAAAAGGACCCCTTATGTACTGCTGGTAGGAATGCAAACTGGTGCAGCCACTGTGGAAGACAGTATGGAGATTCCTCAAAAAATTAAAAATGGAACTACCTATGATCCAGAGATCACACTACTGAGTATTTATCCAAGGAATACAAAAAAACTAATTCAAAAGGATATATGAACCCCTATGTTTATTGCAGCATTTTTTTACAAAAGCCAAATTAGCAGCCTAAGTGTCCATTGATAGATGACTGGATAAAGATGTGGTGTGTACTACACACACACATGCACACGCACACATATATGTAATGGAATATTATTCAGCCATAAAAAAGAACAAAATCTTGCCATTTGCAACAACATGGATGGATCTACCAAGTATAATGCTAAGTGAATTAAGCCAGTCAAGAAAGACAAATACCATATGATTTCACTCATATGTGGAATTTAAGAAATAAAACAGATGGACAAAGGGAAAAAAGAAAAGACAAACCAAAAAACAGACTCCTAACTATAGAGAACAAACAGCAGGTTACTAGAGGGCAGGTGGGTGGGGGAATGGGTGAAATAGGTGAAGGGGATTAAGAGCACACTTATCCTGATGAACACTAAGAAATATACAGAATTGTTGAATCACTATATTGTACACCTGAAACTAATACAACACTGTACGTTAACTACACTGCAATTAAGTAAAATAGATATTACACACACAAATACACACACACACACACACACACACACAAAGTAATCAAATTCTTTTCAACAAATGGTGCTGAGGCAATTGGATAGCTGTATCAAGAAACAAGTTGGACCCCTACCTTATATCATATACAAAAATTGACTCAAAATGGATCAAAGACCTAAATGTAAGAGCTAAAGCTGTAAGACTCTTAGAAGAAAGCACAGGCATAAATTTTCATGACCTTCGGATTAGGCAACGGTTTCTTAGATGTGACACCAAAAGTACAAACAACAAAATAGGTAAGTTGGACTCCATCAAAACTGAAAACTTTTGTGCTTCAAAGGAATTATCAAAAAAGTAAACAGACAACCCACAGAATGGGAGGAAACATTTGCAAATTTCTTATCTGATAAGGACTCATGGCTAGAATATATAAAGAACTCCTACAACTCAGGCACCTGGGTGGCTTGGCCAGTTAAGCATCTAACTCTTAATTTCAGCTCAGGTCATGATCTCAGGGTTCTGAGATCGAGCCCCACATTGGGCTGCCCACTCAGCAGAGTCTGGTTCAGATTCTCTCTCTCCCTCTGCCCCTCCCCCTGCTCACAGTTTCTCTAAATAAATAAAAAATCTTAAAAAAAAAACAAAACTGCTACAACTCAGTAATAAAAACAACCCAATTAAAAAATGAGCAAAAGTTCTGAATAAACAGTTCTCCAAAGAATATATACAAATGGCTGATAAGCACATGAAAAGATGGTCAACATCATTAGTCCCCAGAGAAATGTGAATCAAAACCACAATGATAAACCACTTCACATTCACTAAAATGGCTCTCAAAACAGTAACAAAAAACAAGAGTTGATGAGGATGTGGAGAAATTAAGACCCTTATACATTGCTGATGGGAATATAAAATGGTGCAGTCATTTTGGACAGCAGTCTTCCTCAAAAGGCTAACAAGCTAGAGTTCCCATATGACCCACTACTATATGGTCTACTATCATATGACCAATTAGCATGAATCACTACTACCCAAAATAATTGAAAACGTATGTCCAGACAAAATCTGTAAACAAATGTTCATAGCAACATTATTTATAATAGCCGGAAAGTGGAAACAAACCAGATGTCTATCAACTGATGAATGGATAAATAAAATGTAATATACACATAAACATGGATTATTATTCAACAATAAAAAGTACTGAATACATTCTAGGACATGGATCAGTCCTGAAAACATTATGCTAAGTAAAAGGAGCTAGTTACAATGAGTCATATATGATTCTATTTGTACAAAATGTCCAGAATAGGCAAATCCATACAGAGAAAGTAAACTAGTAGTTGCCTAGGGCTGGGAGGTTGATGGGAAATATTGAGTATTTCCCAAAGAGCATAAGTTTTCTTTTTGGGGGTGATGAAATGTCCTCAAATTTGATAGTGGTGATGAATTAATAACTCTAAATACATTGAAAATCACTGAACTGTACACTTTAGATGGGTGAACTGTATGTCATGTGAATTATATCCTAATAAAGCTGTTAAAAAAATAGCCGAATAGCATAATGTAACATTTGAACCACTAATCTAGAAAATAAAAAATCTCTCTATAAAACTTTCAGCATTATCTTAGATGATTTAACAAACTTTCTGAAAAATCTCAACATTCTGGTAAATGACTGCTTCTGGTTTATTTACTAATTCTGTTTACCGTTTAGCATTTTGGAAATCTGACCATCAACCACGAGTCACCTCACCAGTCCTGTGCTAAAAAACTATCTCCCTTCCCAACTGTGGTTTCCACTCAATGAAAAACTATATACATAGGGGTACTAATACGATATGAGTCATGTGAGGTGATATTGTGGAAACACTACAAGTCATCAGATCTGGTTTTACATTAATGCTCTACCATTTACTACGTGTGTGATCCTGGGTATGTCATTTTACCTTTCTCAGGTTTAGTTTCTTCACTGGCAAAACGGAGATGAAAATCTTTGCCCTGCTTACCTCAAAGAGGTGTTATGAGGATGAAGTTAGAGATAGAGACAAACCAAGAAAGAGAGACTGTGAATGTGTTTTGTAATCTATTTCTCATGTGATTGTATATAGTTTTAACAGAAGACAGCTGGGTTTTAATTTTAGAAGTTAAGGTAACTGATTTGACCTCCATCCAGTCCCAACCCTCCCTTCATTAGTAAATTCTAATATTTAGAATTCTTCCCCTTCCCCCATCTATCCAAATACTGAATAATCCCCCTGGGACATCACATAGTCCTTTCGTTTAAGCCAGTGTTTTCCAAACTGTTTCTTGTGGAAAAGTGGTTAACGAGATATCATTTTTAAAAGAATTTCATAGCCAAATATGTTTGGAAAATACTGGATTAAACAAAGTTAAATAAGACTCTTCCAAGCCTTTATTATGATGTTATGTATGGTGAATCCTAGGGATGAGTAATTAATAATATTATGTGTTTTCCAAATTACATGACCCTCTTTTCTCATGTGGTATCCCTCAAAATCAATTTAAAAATGCTTATTTCAGAGAAGGAGTTAAGATGGTGGAGGAGTAGGGGACCCCTTTTTCAGCCGGTCCCCTGAGTCGAGCTGGATAGGTACCAGACCAGCCTAAACAACCACGGAACCAGCCTGAGACGCAGGAAGATGCATCTGGATCTCTACAAATGAACATCTCCAGCGCTGAGTATTGAGGTACGAAGCAGGGAGCCGTGAAACTGTGCACAGATATCGGAAGATAAACGGAAGGGGGAGGGAGCCGCCGCGTTCGGGCGCCGGGAAGAGGTAGCCACCTGCACGGGGGAGCAGGCGGGGCTCACAGACGGCACCCACGAGAGAGCAGACTGAGACTGTGAGCCGGGAGCGCACACCACCAGGCATCTCGCGGAACTCCGGAATCCCGGTGTGCTCACTGGATCCAGACGGAGACTGGGAGCTCCCGGAGCGCGTGGGGACGGCTGGTGGCTGGCGGTGTTAGAAACACAAAGGACAGAGATGCGCCGGCCCTGGAAGTGAGGACTGGGACGCCGGGTGTGGGGCGCACATCCCAGTATGCTGCAGGGTTGAGCAGCACCAACAGTAACGGAGTTAAAGTGGCCAGAACATTAGTAGAGAATGGGCCACAATCCCTCTGTTCTGTGACAGAGGCTGAAATTCAGCCGCTGCTGCTCTGACTCTCAGAAGAGGCACAGCAGGGGCGCCTGGGTGGCACAGCGGTTAAGCGTCTGCCTTTGGCTCAGGGCGTGATCCCGGCGTTATGGGATCGAGCCCCACATCAGGCTCCTCCGCTAGGAGCCTGCTTCTTCCTCTCCCACTCCCCCTGCTTGTGTTCCCTCTCTCGCTGGCTGTCTCTATCTCTGTTGAATAAATAAATAAAATCTTTAAAAAAAAAAAAAAAGAAGAAGAAGAAGAGGCACAGCAAACCGCCAGGGAAAGCCGCCAGAGAACGAAAGCCTGGAAATACCAGCTCACAGCGTGCCCATCCCCATCCCCCCTCGCAAGGGACACGGAGACTCTACTCAAACAGGGTTGCCTGAGTATCGGCGCGGCAGGCCCCTCCTCCAGAACACAGAAGGCAGGCTGAAAAATCAAGAAGCCCACAACCCGGGGTGCCTGGGTGGCGCAGTCATTGAGCGCCTGTCTTAGGCTTAGGGCGTGATCCCGGCATTCCGGAAAGGAGTCCCTCATCGGGCTCCTCCGCTGGGAGCCAGCTTCTTCCTCTCCCACTCCACTCCCCTGCTTGTGTTCCCTCTCTCGCTGGTTGGCTCTCTGCCACATAAATAAATAAAATCTTTAAAGAAGAAGCCCACATCCCTAAGATCCCTATAAAACAAGGGGCACGGCCTGGGACCCAGTCAATAATTTGGGCTCTGAACAACCCCACAACCTCTCCTCATCAGAATGACAAGAAGGAGAAGCCCCCCCGCCCCCCAGCAAAGAAAAGACAGTGAGTCTGTGGCCTCTGCCACAGAAATAATGGATATGGATGTAACCAAATTATCAGAAATGGAATTCAGAGTAACGATGGTCAAAATGATGAGTAGAATTGAAAAAACTATTAACGAAAAGGTTACTGAGAATATAGAATCCCTAAGGACAGAAATGAGAGCGAATCTGACAGAAATTAAAAATTCTATGAGCCAAATGCAGGCAAAACTAGAGGCTCTGACGGCCAGGGTCACTGAAGCAGAGGAACGGGTTAGTGAATTGGAGGATGGGTTAATAGAGGAAAAAATGAAAATAGAAGATGGTCTTAAAAAAATCCACGCCCACGAATGTAGGTTACGGGAGATTACTGACTCAATGAAACGATCCAATGTTAGAATCATCGGCATCCCCGAGGGGGTGGAGAAAAACAGAGGTCTAGAAGAGATATTTGAACAAATTGTAGCTGAAAACTTCCCTAATCTAGCAAGGGAAACAAACATTCGTGTCCAAGAGGCAGAGAGGACCCCTCCCAAGCTCAACCACGACAAACCTACGCCACGTCACGTCATAGTGCAATTCGCAAATATTAGATGCAAGGATACAGTATTGAAAGCGGCCAGGGCAAAGAAATTTCTCATGTACCAAGGCAAAGGCATCAGAATTACGTCAGACCTGTCTACACAGACCTGGAATGAGAGAAAGGGTTGGGGGAGCATATTTAAAGCTCTTTCAGAGAAAAACATGCAGCCAAGGATCCTTTATCCAGCAAGGCTGTCATTCAGAATTGATGGAGAAATAAAGACATTTCAGAATCGCCAGTCACTAACCAATTTTGTAACCACGAAACCAGCCCTACAGGAGATATTAAGGGGGGTTCTATAAAAGTAAAAAGGCCCCAAGAGTGATACAGAAGAAAAAGTCACAACCAATACAAAGACTTTACTGGCAACATGGCATCATTAAAGCATATCTCTCAGTACTCAGTCTTAATGTAAATGGTTTAAATGCTCCCATAAACGCCACAGGACTGCAGATTGGATAAAAAGAAATGACCCATCCATTTGCTGTCTACAAGAGACTCATTTCGAACCCAAAGATGCATTCAGACTGAGAGTAAGGGGATGGAGTACCATCTTTCATGCAAATGGACCTCAAAAGAAAGCCGGATAGCAATTCTCATATCAGATAGATTAGATTTTATTATTTTTTTTTTAAAGATTTTATTTATTTATTCGACAGAGATAGGGACAGCCAGCGAGAGAGGGATCACAAGCAGGGGGAGTGGGAGAGGAAGAAGCAGGCTCATAGCGGAGGAGCCTGATGTGGGACTCGATCCCAGAATGCCGGGATCACGCCCTGAGCTGAAGGCAGATGCTTAACCACTGTGCCACCCAGGCGCCCCCAGATAGATTAGATTTTAAATTAGAGACTATAGTTAGAGACGCAGAAGGGCACTATATTATTTTTAAAGGAAGTATCCAACAAGTGGATATGACAATTATAAATATATATGCCCCCAACAGGGGAGCAGCAAGATAAAAACCAGAATAAAGAGACATACAGATAAAAATACATTAATAGTAGGGGACCTCAACACTCCACTATCAGAAATAGACAGAACACCCTGGCAAAAACTAAGCAAGGAATCAAAGGCTTTGAATGCCATACTCGACGAGTTGGACCTCATAGATATATATAGAACACTACACCCCAGAACCAAAGAATACTCATTCTATTCTAATGCCCATGGAACATTCTCAAGAATAGACCATGTTCTGGGACACAAAACAGGTCTCAACCGATACCAAAAGATTGAAATTATCCCCTGCATATTCTTAGACCACAACGCTCTGAAATTGGAACTCAACCACAAGGAAAAATTTGGAAGAAACTCAAACACTTGGAGACTAAGAACCATCCTGCTCAGGAATGACTCGATAAACCAGGAAATCAAAAATCAAATTAAACAATTTATGGAGACCAATGAGAATGAAAATACAACAGTCCAAAACCTATGGGATACTGCAAAGGCAGTCCTAAGGGGGAAATACATAGCCATCCAAGCCTCACTCAAAAGAATAGAAAAATCTAAAATGCAGTTTTTATATTCTCACCTCAAGAAGCTGGAACAGCAACAGAGGGACAGGCCTAATCCACGCACGAGGAAGCAGTTGACCAAAATTAGAGCTGAAATCAATCAAGCAGAAACCAGAAGTACAGTAGAGCAGATCAACAGGACTAGAAGCTGGTTCTTTGAGAGAATCAATAAAATTGACAGACCACTGGCAAGACTTATCCAAAAGAAAAGAGAAAGGACCCAGATTATTAAAATTATGAATGAAAAAGGAGAGGTCACGACGAACACCATTGAAATTGGAAGGATTATTAGAAATTTTTATCAACAGCTATATGCCAATAAACTAAGCAATCTGGAAGAGATGGAATCCTTCCTGGAAACCTATAAACTACCAAGATTGAAACCGGAAGAAATTGATTCCTTAAACAGGCCAATTAATTATGAAGAAATTGAGTCAGTGATAAACAACCTTCCAAATAACAAAACTCCAGGCCCGGACGGTTTTCCTGGGGAATTCTACCAAACATTCAAAGAAGAAATAATACCTATTCTCCTAAAGCTATTTCAAAAAATAGAAACAGAAGGAAAGCTACCAAACTCATTCTATGAGGCCAATATTACCTTGATCCCCAAACCAGGCAAAGACCCCCTCAAAAAGGAGAATTACAGACCGATTTCCCTAATGAATATGGACGCCAAAATCCTCAACAAGATACTTGCTAATAGAATCCAACAGTACATTAAAAGGATTATCCATCACGATCAAGTGGGATTCATACCTGGGATGCAAGCGTGGTTCAATATTCGCAAATCAATCAGCGTGATACATCATATCAACAAGAAAAGACTCAGGAACCATATGATCCTCTCAATCGATGCCGAAAAAGCATTTGACAAAATACAGCATCCTTTCCTGATTAAAACCCTTCAGAGTGTAGGAATAGAAGGTACATTTCTCAATCTCATAAAAGCCATCTATGAAAAGCCTACTGCAAATATTATTCTCAATGGGGAAAAGCTGGAAGCCTTTCCCTTAAGATCAGGAACTCGACAAGGATGCCCACTCTCGCCACTATTATTCAACATAGTACTAGAAGTCCTTGCAACAGCAATCAGACGACAAAAAGGGATCAAAGGTATTCAAATTGGCAAAGAAGAAGTCAAAATGTCTCTCTTTGCAGATGACATGATACTCTATATGGAAAACCCAAAAGAAGCCACTCCCAAACTATTAGAAGTTATAGAGCAATTCAGTAACGTGGCGGGATACAAAATCAATGCTCAGAAATCAGTTGCATTTCTATACACGAATAACGAGACCGAAGAAAGAGAAATTAGGGAATCCATCCCATTTACAATAGCACCAAAAACCATACGTTACCTTGGAATTAACTTAACCAGAGACGTAAAGGACCTATATTCTAGAAACTATAAATCACTCTTGAAAGACATTGAGGAAGACATAAAAAGATGGAAAGATATTCCATGCTCATGGATTGGAAGAATTAACATAGTTAAAATGTCCATGCTACCCAGAGCAATCTACACTTTCAATGCTATCCCGATCAAAATACCGAGGACATTTTTCAAAGAACTGGAACAAATAGTCCTTAAATTTGTATGGAAACAGAAAAGGCCCCGAATCTCCAAGGAACTGTTGAAAAGGAAAAACAAAGCTGGGGGCATCACAATGCCGGATTTCGAGCTGTACTACAAAGCTGTGATCACAAAGACAGCATGGTACTGGCACAAAAACAGACACATAGACCAATGGAACAGAATAGAGAGCCCAGAAATGGACCCTCGGCTCTTTGGGCAACTAATATTTGATAAAGCAGGAAAAAACATCCGGTGGGAAAAAGACAGTCTCTTCAATAAATGGTGCTGGGAAAATTGGACAGCTACATGCAAAAGAATGAAACTTGACCACTCTCTCACACCATACACAAAAATAAACTCCAAATGGATGAAAGACCTCGATGTGAGACAGGAATCCATCAAAATTCTAGAGGAGAACATAGGCAGCAACCTCTACGACATCGGCCAAAGCAACCTTTTTCATGACACATCCCCAAAGGCAAGAGAAACAAAAGATAAAATGAATTTATGGGACTTCATCAAGATTAAAAGTTTCTGCACAGCCAAGGAAACAGTCAGAAAAACTAAGAGGCAGCCCACGGAATGGGAGAATATATTTGCAAATGACACTACAGATAAAGGACTGGTATCCAAGATCTACAAAGAACTTCTCAAACTCAATACACGAGAAACAAATAAACAAATCAAAAAATGGGCAGAAGATATGAACAGACACTTTTCCAATGAAGACATACAAATGGCTAACAGACACATGAAAAAATGTTCAAAATCATTAGCCATCAAGGAAATTCAAATCAAAACCACACTGAGATACCACCTTACGCCAGTTAGAATGGCAAAAATAGACAAGGCAAGAAACAACAATTGTTGGAGAGGATGTGGAGAAAGGGGATCCCTCCTACATTGTTGGTGGGAATGCAAGTTGGTACAGCCACTCTGGAAAACAGTGTGGAGGTCCCTTAAAAAGTTAAAAATTGAGCAACCCTATGATCCAGCCATTGCACTACTGGGTGTTTACCCCAAAGATACAGACGTAGTGAAGAGAAGGGCCATATGCACCCCAATGTTCATAGCAGCATTGTCCACAATAGCTAAATCGTGGAAGGAACCGAGATGCCCTTCAACAGATGACTGGATTAAGAAGTTGTGGTCCATATATACAATGGAATATTACTCAGCTATCAGAAAGAACGAATTCTCAACATTTGCTGCAACATGGACGGCACTGGAGGAGATAATGCTAAGTGAAATAAGTCAAGCAGAGAAAGACAATTATCATATGATTTCTCTCATCTATGGAACATAAGAACTAGGATGATCAGTAGGGGAAGAAAGGGATAAAGAAAGGGGGGTAATCAGAAGGGGGAATGAAACATGAGAGACTATGGACTATGAGAAACAAACTGAGGGCCTCAGAGGGGAGGGGGGTGGGGGATTGGGATAGACCGGTGATGGGTAGTAAGGAGGGCACATATTGCATGGTGCACTGGGTGTTATATGCAACTAATGAAGCATCGAACTTTACATCGGAATCCGGGGATGTACTGCATGGTGACTAACACAATATAATAAAAAATTAAAAAAAAATGCTTATTTCAGATAAGTATGAGGTGTACGTATGCGCGCGCACACACATACACACTCTGGTACTTTGAGATTCTTAGAATAAAAAGCAAAATCCCAAATGCTGAATTCTTCAATGATAACTATTGCTTATTGGCAGCAAAATAAGTAAGATCTGGATTACTCAATCAGATCATTAGACCTTCTTTCAATGTACGATAGCCACAAACTGATGGGATATTACAGCAGAAGTCATACACTCAGATACCTTCAGCTGCAAGCAGTAACCACTGTGTAAAGCCACTGAGTATAACATCTGGGAGAAACAACAGAAGAGCATCTTTTATATTCCAATGTTTTAAAAAAACACAATGCTATCCCTCCAAAAAACATGCATTCAGCTTAAACCTGACCCTTGGGCCACAAATATGGATTCACTATTTGAAAAGTACATTACTACATTTCTAGAATACTCAATAAAGACCACTCATTCATCTTCTTTGTGCTGATCACTGGTACTTTTTTATTTTTTTAAGATTTTATTTTTAAGTAATTTCTACATCCAACATGGGGCTTGCCTGACAACCCCGAGGATAAAGAATTGTATGCTCTAGGGGTGCCTGGGTGGCTCAGTTGGTTAACCCCCGCCCCACTGCTTGTATGCGTGCTCTCTCTCTCTCAAATAAATAATTTAAAAGAGTTGCATGCTCTACGGACTGAGCCAGCAGAGCACCCCTAATCACTGACACTTTTTTCATTTTATATTTTAGTCTATAAGTCCCTGTCTAACTATTAGACTGCCAAGACGACATAAAAATCAATATTGTGAGATTATAAGGAAAGGTAAATAAAAGTGGGCACTAGAGGAAATAGAGGGCATTCCAGTAAAAAAGAATAGAGTCAAAAGCATATACGAAGTAAAGAAAGTGAAATACAGAGTTCCTAGGTTGAAGAGGCATCAGGAGACTCATTTATTTAGTGCCAGGAACTGTGCTAGATTCTGGGAATAGTTGAAATAAATAAAATACATTTTTTATCAAAGAAGTCAGTCCAGTGGTGAGGACAAATAAAAAAAGGAAACTTGTTAATAACAGTGTGAAAATGCTATGATAGATAATTTGCACAAGATGCACAGAGCTGGTAGTATGGAGTAGACTTGGAAATGTAAACACAAGCCAGATCACGAAAGATGAAACACCAATAGGCCATGCTACAGATTCTAGACTTAATCCCGAATTATGAGGAGCCCTGAAGTTTTTCAGGAAGGCAAATGACATCAGATTTGTCTTGTAGAAATAGACACTGATGCAGTATGGAGAGCAGGGGAGACTGAAGCAAATACTTTCGCCAATACATTATTCAGATTTCTATAAAATAGACAGCAGATGATGATCATATTATAATAAAAGTATTTCCAAAAAAATTTTTTTAAAAGATTTATTTGACAGAGAGAGAGTGACAGCCAGCGAGACAGGGAACACAGGCGGGGGTGGGGGTGGGAGAGGAAGAAGCAGGCTCCCAGCGGAGGAGCCTGATGTGGGGCTCGATCTCAGGACTCTGGGATCACGCCCTGAGCTGAAGGCACAAGCTTAACAACTGAACCACGCAGGTGCCCCACAAAAATTATATTCTGCATATGCAGAACCCAAAAAATATATAGATCTGAGACACTGAATCTAACATCAATGAAGGAATAAGTGAAAGAACACAGTAGGACAAAGAAAGATGCCACCTGCAGCCTTCTCTCCACCCCCTTCACCCCTACTGCATGTTTGTGTCAGCAGGGTTGGGGGTAGTCTGGATGGATACAATGGTGAGTGCGAATATCAGAAGGTAACTGCTAGCGGGATAAGATATTTATAAACAGCTTAGTAAAGGAAGACTCTTCTTTTACCACCTACCAGGAAAAAGCAGATATTCAAGCTATTCCATAGCAAAGACCCTGTTAAGAACCTAAGAATACATGTTAGGCAAATTTTCAAAGGCAAATCAACAAAGTGCTCTTTCAATGAGTCATCAAGGTCACAACTGATGGGGTATATTCCATCTCTGAATATAAGAAAATCTTCCTTGCTATTAGGTTAAGAAATGATCGCTCTTCTCCAATCTAATATGTACCATAGTAAACTCAATTTTTTAAAAAAAATCTCATAACTTTAGGTTATCTGTGAAAGGTCTGTGATTTGCTAAACAGAAAACTGTCATGAAGGAGAGATCTAATTTAAAGGAGACTTGCTTTTTCCTTCCCCTTTTTAAGTCTGAACAACTTGGGGTCTACCAAGATAAAGCACCTCCAATGTTAGTATAATTAAAACTTAGCCCTAAAGAAATATTATATTAAGACATCCTGCTATCAGTGAAGGGGTCTGATTTCCATTTAAGTTGCTTCTATCAAAAAAGGAAAATAAATACTTGTCTTGCTTTAGAACATGATGTGAAATTATGTATTCATTTCAATGCATGAGTTTTAATATAACAATGAATTATCTATTCCATTTATATAAGACATTGTTTTCTGAGGAACACACTTCATGGTGGTCCTTTTCTTAATGTTAAGCTAACCATAGGTCCCAATACAATAGAGCTCATATTTACAGATCTGGTAAAAGAGATGTGATGAACTGGCAACCCAAGGGATAAATGTGACCCACAAATAGGTTTTCTTTGGTCTGGACAGCCTTTGTTTAATTGAATTAGCAGTCAACATTTACTTGAAGATAAGCAATTTACATGTTTCTATATTAGCATAGAGATACATTATAGGGGGGGCGCCTGGGTGGCACAGTTGTTAAGCGTCTGCCTTCGGCTCAGGGCGTGATCCCGGCGCTCTGGGATCGAGCCCCACATCAGGCTCCTCTGCTGGGAGCCTGCTTCTTCCTCTCCCACTCCCCCTGCCTGTGTTCCCTCTGTCTCTGGCTGTCTCTCTCTCTGTCTGTAAAATAAAGAAATAAAATCTTTAAAAAAAAAAAAAAAAGATACATTATAAAGTATAATGTAAAATTCACACGAATTTAAGATAAAACATAGATTTGCTCCTGATTTCCTGGATTATTCTCTTTACATCTCCGCTATCAGGTCACCCTCTTAAAGAAGTTTGAAAAGCATTCTCCTGAGTCGTCAAATTGAATATACACAAAGAAAGAACTGCATTGAAATGGTTAATTTTTAGGTTTTTGTACTTGGAGAAGCAAATTTCACTTATTTAGAAAATTAGTTTTTTATGGTTTTGTTTGTTTGAAGCAGGCTTCATGCCCAGCGTGGAGCCCAACATGGGGCCTGAACTCACGACTCTGAGATCAAGACCTGAGCTGAAATCGAGTTGGACACTTGACCGACTGAGTCACCCAGGCACCCCTAGAAAACTAGTTTTAACAAACCAAATCATTTGCCGATTATGTTGTATTAAAGCACCGTTATCTGAAATAAAAGAATTTTCCGTTAACAAAGCTGGTAGAAACTGAGCCTTTCTGTGATTAGTATGTAACGTAGAAGAAGAGCTAAATGTTTTTACAAAATGACACAACTAGATATACAATGTGACAGGAAACAGAATCGTGATTTAATTAGCTACAGTATTTTTAGGTCTCAACTGAGAGAGATCTGTGTGGTCCTAGAAACAGTTCTCAATAATCACTTAGTTTATTTCCCACAATATATATATATGGGAAAAATGAAGCAGGAATTGTGCAATATTTACATGGGTATGTAGCCTGGGGACAAAAATTAAACATACTCATTCCACATCATAATGTGCAAAGAAAACTTCAGAGATTGAGCCCATCTCTCTCCTATAGAGCAAAACTCCTACAAATCAATCCCAAATCAAGGACGATTTTTAAAAGAAGGCAATTCTCCAATTTCTTAGTTACATTTAAATGTCTGACAAACCTCATATTTAAGATAGTAATTCTTATAAGCAGCTAAAATCCATTTTGCTATTAGTTGAGAGGGTTAGGTTTTAAGATATTAGAAAGATTAACAAGTACACCTTTATGGAGTACTGTGGTATGCTACAATGGAAACATGATGAAAATATTTTATTGTATGTTTTTGACATAACAATATTTTGCAAACATACCTGTGCATTTCTTCTGGTAACTATAAGCCTTTAACATCTGTTCTTCACCCATACTAACATTCCTCAATACTTAATCTTGCATCTTTCCTAACTGCATCTTTTCCCCCAGAGGTTATGATGCAAGATGTCTAGAACTAAATCAAAATTCAAAAGCTTTCTTTATAAATCAATTCAGTGCTTTATTTTTACTTAGATGTTTGATTTTAAGCATTATTTCCTTCCACAATCTCCATTTCATGCCGCTGTTTGTGGCTTTTTCTATTACTGCGTTTATTATCTACTACTGACCCTAATGAATTACTCGTGGCTGGTGTAGCACTGTCCCAGCAGGAAAGCAAAAATGGCTGCTTTGATGAGAACTATTCAATAAAGAGAGAGAAGGGAATATCTTCCATTTTGGCTAATTCATACAAATGTTTCCTTCCATTAAGACGGGTAATAAAAAACTAACTACTGGGGCACCTGGATGGCACAGTTGGTTGAGCATCCAACTCCTGGTTTCAGCTCAGGTCATGATCTCAGGCTCATGAGATTGAGCCCCGAGATGGGCGCTCTGCTCAGCGTGGAGTCTACTTGGATTCTCTCTCTCTCTCTCTCTCTCCCTCTGCCCCTCCCCTCCATACTCTCTCTCAAATAAATAAAACTTAAAAAAAAAAACTACCTTTACAAAGAGTTATTTTGAAAACTATAAAATCTTAGAAATAGGAAAACACTGGATACATTATTTCATCATAGAAGAAATTTTTGAAATCTATTTTCAATTATTTTGTTTCATTTTAATTACTTAATTTTATTTTAACTCTTGTCAGTTATGGATTGTGTGTACTCCATGTGAAAGAGAAAGAGAAGAAATGAAATGCAATAGTTAGGATAGTAGTAAAAGACAAAAGGTATACATCATGAAGCTTTAATGGAAGGGATGTTTCTGCTCTGTTTCCTAGCAGTCACAGGGGCAAGAAGAGAGAAATAATGTGGAAGAGTCTTTCTGGGGAGCCCTTTTATTTGCTTCTTTTAAATATTTACTCAGTTTACAGACTAGGAGCCCAGTTTTGACCTTGGCAATCATTCCTAAGGCGCTAATTACCAGTGTACTGAGTTGAGACTGAAGCCATAACTGAAAGATGCCCTTACAGGGAGAAAATTTTGTTTTACAGCTTCCAAAAACCAGTAATAATCACTATTTCATACGTACATCATAAAGAGGAAAAAAAAAAAAGGGGGCGCCTGGGTGGCACAGCGGTTAAGCGCCTGCCTTCGGCTCAGGGCGTGATCTCGGCGTTATGGGATCGAGCCCCACATCAGGCTCTTCAGCTATGAGCCTGCTTCTTCCTCTCCCACTCCCCCTGCTTGTGTTCCCTCTCTCGCTGGCTGTCTCTATCTCTGTCAAATAAATAAATAAAATCTTTAAAAAAAAAAAAATAAAGAGAAAAAAAAAACAAATACACACCTTCAATGTTCCTACAATAAGCTCATGCCAGAGGCATGGATCCTTGCCAGCAAAGAGAGGATCTTTTCATCTGGTGCCGTTTGGGAGCAGGAAGCAGCTTCAGGGTTTGGAAAAGCCAGGCTAAAACCTCACTGTGTGAAACAGTAGTATGCTGGAGCCTTATCATATTGGCTTGTGAGAGCTGACTGAATTGTTATTAATTTGCAAGCCAGTTGATATTACATTACTTGAAACAGATCATGGTGGAAGCATTCATAATTACATTATGGACACTGAGTGCTAGTTTGCCAACATGCCATTGTACAGAAACCAGTAGTACTTGGAACAGACTCCTGGTTCTGCAATTTACGGTGTGTGTCCTCAGGAAAAGTTACTTCACTTCTCTAGACTGGTTTTTTTTCAACTCGTAAAACTACAAGTATTGCATCTCATGTGAGGAACTAAAGATGATTATAGGTACAAAGTACTAAGCAAACAGAGTAACAAACAAGTATTAAGTACCCTATCAATGCTAGTTGTAATTTGTCACACACTGATGGTTCATGTGACTTTGTCCTTAAATTTTTTTTTTTTTAAGATTTTATTTATTTATTTGACAGAGATAGAGACAGCCAGCGAGAGAGGGAACACAAGCAGGGGGAGTGGGAGAAGAAGAAGCAGGCTCATAGCAGAGCAGCCTGATGTGGGACTCGATCCCATAACGCCGGGATCACGCCCTGAGCCGAAGGCAGGCGCTTAACCGCTGTGCCACCCAGGCGCCCCTTGTCCTTAAATTTTAAAGCAATTTTAATGGAATAACAGAGGTGTAAGAGTCCTTAAAAAGAAGGCAGTGTTAGCAATTTCATAATAATACAAGTACAGAGAAAACAAATATGCTTTTTTTGTTCACTCTTCCCCAGCTACCTGCAATGCAAAATTTCTAACTTAGCATACACTTAGTTTACTTGAACTTCTATACAAATATCACACACCTAAAAAGTATTAGAGAAGTATTATGATGCCAAAGAACCGCATACCATAATATTATGGTAAATATTAACCCTATTGTATAAATGTAGGGCTCAGGTTCAATTTGTGAACAGTACCCCCTGGAACTGTGTAACACAATGGCCCTTTACAAAGCTATAGAAATCAGACCTTAGAACTGATCCGGAATCTCAAACCGACAGCGAATACAACAGCCCAAACAGATGTCTTACTTGAGTACAGAATTTTTTCTTCTGTCTAAAATCTGAATGTAAATGAATGCCTTTAAGAGATCAACTTAAGCCCACCAGTCCCCATTTCTTACAACCAGTCAAGTCTGAAGGAAACCAGAAGCAAGCTTCCAAGAGTCCTCTCTGAATGAAGTCACAGAGGATGCAATTAACCTCTCCAGCAACTGAGTTTTAAGAACATGTAAAGAGCCGTCTACCAAGGAAACGGGTTACAGATCAGCGTCTAAGGTTTTGATTGGAGATTGGTACATAAGTACCCCTATGCCTAGCATGTTCCAAAATTTCAGACTCCCAAAAGGAAAAGAAGTGTTAATATAAACACTGTTTGCACAGTTCAGGCACAGCAAGCTACTCCTACCATTTAGGAAAAAGTTTTATTTCAGGGTATGAAACTGTTTATCAGTCAAGTTCCCAGACACCAGGCCAAGGTTAATCTTGGAAGCAGACCTTTCTAAAGTCAGCAGTCTCAGGCCAGCTCTGTCAGCTACTTTTGCACACCTACCCTTAACTTTTCTTCCCTGTCAGCCAGAGGGTAAGCTTGTCCCAAGGTCCTTACCCAACACCCCAAAGCCTTCTCACACAAAAGCTTCCCATTTACCAACTGCTAATTATCCCCACTGCTCCAGTTTTATTAACACATAAGAAAATAAGTCAACCTTTATCTAGCCAAGCGAAAGTTGACTTATTTTCCCAATGTTATTAAATACCACTCTACCAATCAGAACTTCTAGTTAGTGTGAGCTAGCCTGGATCTACACTGAAATATGATTCCAGCCGGAGGTAGAAAACAAATCACTTAAGCTGTCCATTGGCTTTATCATGTAAATATATAATTTCCATTTGACTGCTAGAAATACTGAAAATAGTTCAAGGACTCTTATTACCACCCCTAAGACTCTTCTCATCTCTATCAATCTTACTCAACAAAGCGCAGAGTGCAAAGCCAAATGGATCTGGTATCTAGGTTTCCCAGGGGTAGTCAGCACCCTGGAAGTAGGACAGAAAGTGCACTGGCTGTCAGTTTTACTGCGCAAAGGTGCCACTAAGGATCCACTTCTGACCCACTAGTGAGGATGCACCTGACCCTTTACAGCTTTCAGCATTCTCTCATCCCAGATCCCTTAGCCCCCAGGAAGCACTGCACTCTTTCCCGCAAAGGTCCAGAGCCAGAGGAAACAGATATTCTCAGTTTCTGTCGAGCTTAAACACATTCAAGGGCTGGGGAGCTGAGGGCCACCATGGCTGTCAGCAAGGGGCTGAGAAGGGTTCAGCAGGTTCCACCCAGAGTTATATTCAAGTCCTATAGCCCATGCTAGATCCCATGAACCACCTCCAGGACCGAACAGTCTCCTGGGGAACCAAATGCCTAGACCACAAAAACCTGAATCCTGGAACTCCTTGACACTGATGGGACAATCAATTGGGAATGACCAGAGCTTGATCACTGCTTTGGTTCTACTCTGATAGACTTACCTATGCATGGAAAATTTTGTACTGTTCTGTGCATTTTCGAGGACCATGGTCACTCTCCAACAACAGTACAGATTGCCTGCCACAGAAGGATTCAGATCTTGCCACGAGAAAGATGATCTGCTAGAGTTTGACAAGGCCCTGAGGGAGGAGGCCAGAGACCAATGGGTGACTTAGCTCTCCTGGTCTCTTTGTGCAACATGTTTCTGAATCCTGACTAGCTCTGAAGGTGTGCTTTTGCTTCACAGCTGGGGAGGGGAAGAATGTATGACATCATGTCATAATTCACTCAGATGCTGAATAGGAATTTAAGCATATTTTATGGAGGGCTTGTTCTAATGAATCCTTTTTATTTGATTACAGTGGTTTAAACAGTACACTAGGCATTTGTTGGGAACATTCTCCCAAATGGTGGCATTGAAGCACAGCCAGCTAGGACTGCTGGCGCTACGTACTCAAGCAACCTAAGTATAGGTTTATCTCCTCAAGCTGGACTTGAGATAAAATAGACTGTAAAGCCACAGGTCAAGTAGTGTCAATTCTCAGTCTGTGGAGCTGCAAATGCTTCCTAATTGTCTTCCAGGGAAATGAGAGAACATTCATTTTGATCCAATGGTGGGAAATGTCCTTCCCAACTGGAAGAAGGTTAGGGTAGGATACCAAATTAAAGAATACTGGTAAGTAAATCTCAGCCATCTCTCTTAGCACTAATGGGTGGAAAAAGCAAATAGCATTTTTATAATGATCATAAGTTTTAAATGAATGAAAGCCCTAGTCAATCAATTGCAATTTCCAAAAAAAAAAAAAAATCAGAAAATGACTGCCAAAACAGGAATAAAAATAATAGCTGACCTTTTTATTAGTTTAGCAGAATCTCACCACATTTAAATAAAAAGTGAATACCCATTAAAAATCCAGAGAAGCAGATGAAAAGGTTTCTTCTAACAAAGGAAAATAAATAGAAGACTAAAATTACTGTAATCCCAAAATAAGCTTTACATAACGGCTTCAAAAGACTGGTCAGATTCTGTCATTTATAACAAAAAATCATCTGCTGGCCACAAGTCCAAAGAACTGTATTGTAGGAAAAATGCTAAAATAGGGCACACACCACAGGCAAATGGAACCATGCAGGTTTACCTAGCCTACAAACAGATTTTCAATCACTCACAAAGCCAAGTTGAACTTCATGTATTATAAAAACGTGTAGAAAGTTAATTTAACAAAATGTAGTCTACCTGTATGATGTCAACATTATGGCCTTCAGCCAATTTCCCCTCAATAATTTAAATGGATTTCGAAGTTGATTAAGCCCTGTGACACACAAAACTGTGCTAAGTGTCTAAATTGAGCAATTTGGAAAGTGTTTGCTCATATCATTTACCTCATGATTTGCTAACCTTGGAAATAACTTTTTAAACTCCATTATTTTCTTCTTTAAATGAGTGTTGGAATATTTATTTGATGATGATAAACTATTTCAATAAAGTATTAAAAAGTTCATGGGCAAGTGTCAAGCCCAGGTCCCCCAAACGCCTATGGAGCCTAAGTAAGTGGGAATGTAATACAACAGGGGAACCAAAGAGTGTATGAGCCATCTAAGGCATATTCAAAATCAAATAGAAAACACACACACAGTGTGAGCTACACAGCACTTGTCTGTGGGTTGGCTAATGGGCTACAAGTAGGTAACTACCAAATGAAAGCCTGGAACCAGAATCTGAAGCTTATTCCAAATACAGGTGCTTCCTATCACAAAGTCTATCTAACAGATTCTTCATAGATTCTGACTAGTGCAAAGTAGTTTACATATAAGCTAGGGCAGTCACCTGGAGATTTCTTGTCACATATTTACATGTCCTGGATGGGACTTAACTATAACATATAAATAACTGAAATATTTTTTAAAGTCTTTTTTTTTCTTTTTATAAGACTGCGGATAATGGCTTCAGTTATATAAAAATGAAAGGCCACTACCAAAGTAGTGTTTTACCTGTTTAAGAAATCGGTCGGATGCATTGCTGTGTTTGGCTAACACACTTGGCAGAGATGGGTTTGCATACTCAAACTGAGGATTGTAGGTATAGTCAGATTTGAAGAATCTCAATTTCTCCTTCTCCAAGTTGGTGGGCTTTATAGCAGTCAGTATACAAAATTTCTTCCCAGAAAAGTCATCTCCTTTTTCAAAACTTCTAGACAATTGAGGCTGCAGTTTTGGCTTTGGCAGAGCAGAGAAATGGCGTCGCTTTACCTTGTTTTTGGGTTTAGGTGGCAGTACTATGCTGTTTCCTGTAACAGAGATATCATGTGTAAACTTTATAGGACTCGACACCGAACTAGTGACAAAAACACCAGGCTGCCTTTCTAGGCAGTACCAAGTACCACTGCTCATCACAGGCACTGGGGCTTTCATCTTGCGAAGATCTTTACTACGAGAAGAACTAGGAGATTTGCTGGGTTTTCTACATCTTTTGGAGTGGGTGGAGGAAGACTGTTTTTGTGAATGATGCTTTTTCTCCTCTTTGCTCTGTAGTAGGACATTGTAACTACTGGTTCCAGTTGTGAAAATGTCCTTTAGTATCCCAGAAGATAAATGTGAAATGCTTCTTTTGCTGTCAATGATCAATGACTCTTCTGCATTTAGAACAGACTTCTTAGCAAGTTCGTGCTCAGGCCAGTGAAGCTTTTCTGTGTTAATAAACAAAATCAAAACAAAAGAAATAACAAAGATACCAGATGAAGCAAATTGCTTATTATACAAAAAGCATTCTGAAGGTTCTATAAACTTTATAACTTTGCAATAATCTTTAGAAAAGACATTTTAAATATTAAAAAATATGTTACTAAACTTTGGTCACGCTAGACAATGTCACGTCTATACAGCATATATATGCTAAATTATCTATAAAAATCCTCAGCTTCAAACTATTTAGAAGATCAAAGTTTAGTATCAGTGTGAGATAACACACATAAATAATTTGTATAGTCAGCTCTACCAAAGAATATGATTTCACAGAAAGGATATAATTTTCAATAGTATCATCAACATCAAAGTAAAATTCAAGGTATTTTCAAAACCTACACAATCTTGAAATTGGATTCTATAAATAAAGATAGCCATTAGTAAAAGAAGGACACTGCCTTATTTATCTCAAAAATAATTTTTAAAATGAAATATGTGTATGTTAAACCACGTTTTAGTAATGTCACTCGATTGGTTGATTTTCTTAATTCTAGGCTACAGATTAATATGAAAGAAAATTAAGATTTTTTTCTTGCCAAGGCTGAAAAAAAATTATAATTACTATTACATGGACATTAGTATATCATATGGTAAACGAAGGAGAGGTCAACTTTGCCTCTAGATTTCACAAGTGCTTTAAAGAGGTACTAATCACTTGATGTACTAATGTTCATGCACTTCAAAACCATGTTGACCTGCATTCTTTCATTCCACAGATACATGGAGTACTACTAATTAGGTACATGGCTATGAGAAACATCTTTATAAATCCACTGTTCCTGCCTTCAACCAGCTTCTAATCTGGCTCTGAAGGCAAGGCTGTCCTATGAAGATTTGAATAATTATACAAGGTAGTGTAAGTTTAAATGTGAAAAACAGAAAATACAGACAATAACCTAAAATCAAAGAAGGAAGAAAGCAACGTGAAGAGAAACAGATGAGATTACACCTATACCCTTAAGAACTTTCAGATTTAATTCTAAACCGACAAAGTAAGTTTGTCTTAAGTCCTCCTTATCAAAACTAGATTCCAGGCCAACTCCTATCTATATATCTGACCTCTGGCCAAGACTGCTTATAAACCTTTCCTAAGTACTTTCTGCAAATGACGGGACGTGTAATTCTCTCAACCAGTTCTCTTTTCCAAGTCTCATGGACCCTTATGCCTCTAGCTCCCAACCTTTGGCTCCTACTATGGAAACATTTTTTCTTTCTTTCTTTCTTTCTTTTTTTTGAAATTATAATTTTTATTTTGTTATATTAGTCACCATACAGTACATCCCCAGTTTTTGATGCAATGTTCCGTGATTATTTGCACATAACACCCAGTGCACGATGCAATATGTGCCCTCCTTAATACCCATCACCAGCCTATCCCAATCCCCCCATCCCCCTCCCCTCTGAAGCCCTCAGTTTGTTTCCCACAGTCCACACTCTCTCATGGTTCATTCCCCCTTCTGTTTACCCCCCCTCCATTCTTCCCTTCCTTCTTATGGAAACATTTTTAATGTTAGCCGACGTGGATAGATGCCTGTCTTGCCAAGAAACACAATTTAATTTATTTCCTTTTTTTGAAAACTTTATCCACATACATCTGTCACTCATTTAAGATTAGACATTCAGGAATCCTTTCTATAATAAGCGGTAATAAATAATAATGACAGATAGCATTTGTTGACATATTTATGTGAGTTTAAGATTTCACAGAAAACTGTACATGTTGTATCACTTAACTCTCAGAAATGTTAAATAATTTGCTCAAGGTTATATGACAATAAAGTAATAAGCTGCGAACTGATTTGAATGTGGGTGTATGTGATTACAGAGTCCATACTTGTTGTGTTACGCAAGGCCATTCATTCAACTATCAGCAGATATTCAATGTTAAGTCTGCTATATCCACAGCACTGCACCTTTTCTTCCTCTGTACAGAACATAGACCCTAATAAGACATGGTAATCTGAATAACTGATGTACTAAGATAGGTACCAGAACTGGGTTTTATTCATTTCTTCCAACATCTAGCATGGATCTGCTAAACATTCAATAAATGTACACTGAATAAATGAATGAATGAATGGCAGGATCCTAAACATGTCACTCTCCAACCATTCTAAATAAACAGGTATCTGTAGTTCTGGGACCATTCTACAGTTCTAGGAGATCACTGCAGAAGTGAAAATATAACAGGGAAAAACCCTGAGTCAATGGTTCTCAACCAGAGGCAGTTGTGCCCCCCCCCCCAGGGGACATATGGCAATGGCTGGAGACATTCTGGTTGTCACAACAAGGGAGGGGTGCTACTGGCATCTTGTGGGTAGAGGCCAAGGATGATGCTAAATACCCTGCAATGCATAGGGCAGACTTCTATGACAAAAATATCCATCCTAAAATAGTGCTATGATAAAGAGACCCTGCCCTAAACGTAAGTTTTTAAAGCTTAGAAGTCAAGGGTTTAGGGTAAAGACCTGGTAAAGTACCAGATCAAAACTGGATAATAATGCAAATATGTAAGGTACTTAAAAGTCCTTCCAGTGAACATCTTCTAGGCCAACACGTTATATTTGAATTCTGGTGTCTTAAAGATAACATAAAAGCATAAATTTGCAGGGGCTAAATGTCTACTACATGTACAAGCTGAGAGGTAGGAGCTAGACTGCACAAGGTCAGGTTGAAGGTTGACTGCACAAAGAAGCCATTCAATAAATGGAAAAAACCAGCCAAAAATAAACAGAGCAAACAAAACTTTCATTATAGGCTGGTACGCCTCAGTTCCTCAGGGGTTTCAGATTTAAGTGTTACCAAATGATAGTCCACCTTGGGCAGGCTGGGCAAACAGGCTAAGAACAGCAGAACCCAGTCGGTAGCCCAATGCCCATAAACAATGTCAGTTTCCCTAAAAAGATACAACTTTACAAGATGAGAGGTAATTAGGAAAGGAAGACTGAAATGAACACTGAAAGGGAAAGAAAAAGAAAACTGAGATGAGAAGAAGGGTATCAAACTTAGAAAAGTCAGGTGAGGAGTAGGCACAGCCAGGAAGGTAAAGGGAGGTAATCAGGTTTTCTCATTTGGTCTTCATAATAAAAAGGCAGAAAGTTAAACCAAATTAAAATCAGTGAATAAAACTATTCTAAAGAATTCCTAATTTTGATGGCTTATTACATGTATATTTTGTTGATTTTTAAAAAAATGAATATTCAGTGTAAAAATGCTTTCTTTGGGGGTGCCTGGGTGGCGTAGCGGTTAAGCGTCTGCCTTCGGCTCAGGGCGTGATCCTGGCGATCTGGGGTCGAGCCCCACATCAGGCTCTTCTGCTATGAGCCTGCTTCTTCCTCTCCCACTCCCCCTGCTTGTGTTCCCTGTCTTGCTGGCTGTCTCTATCTCTGTCAAATAAATAAATAAAATCTTAAAAAAAAATGCTTTCTTTGGTTCCTAAGACTTAGCAGCTCTATGACTACAGAGCTGAACCCAGGAGTTCTTTTGTTTTGTCATAAAGCATCAGTGACCTCTAAATTCAGAATTTTGTTTCATCTCAAACAACCTATACACTTCGGGATACTTAACAAAAATCCTAAACCATCTGCCAAATCCCTCAATGGCAGGAATGGGGTATGGGAGAGAGGTGACTGTGTGTGTAGGACAGAACCCCTTCCCCCCAGGAGTCATAGCATTTCAGCTCACTTGCTAATTATCTACCTGAGAGGTTTACCATCAGTCCTTTTTAAGCTCCATCTGCTGATGAGTAAGGTTTGGGAGTGCCAATGGTGTATTTATTTAATAAAACACCAATCCTGCCAAATGCTGATCACCCATGAAGTTCATAAAAGTGGGACAGGTGATCAAATAACTCATACAAGATGAATATAAATTAATTTATCAGAGTCACACTGATCTTATTTCAGTTGCTTTAAAATGTACTATTAGAGAACCTAAAGGTTGTTTTTGTAATTTTAACTATTAATGTTTAAGAAAAAATGACTTTCAAACTTGTGTAAAAACATAATAAAAGGCCAACAAGATTTCATTGAAGAACATCCTATTCTTTTTCCTAAAAAACCAAAACTTGTTAAAAGCATATGCAGGCTTCCTTGGGGGGAAATGTACTCTTTTTCTCTCAGAAAAGTAACAAGGTAATCAATCCTACTTTCTTATGCTAAAACTCACTATGCAATAGGACATTTTAGCCATCAGCAATCTACTTCATTACAACCTTAAACAAAAATAATTTGTTGATAAAAGAAATCATTCACCTCAACCTGATTACCTCATCGAAGGAAAAAAGAGGAATATTAAAATTGATACTCAGTATATTCACCTACTTGTGAATATACTGAAATTACCAACACAATGAAAGCTTAATTTGTATCTAGAACAGGAGAAAAGGATACCAGTATTTCTGGCTTCTATTCCCAGTTCTTTCAATGACCTCTCTGTAATATTAGCCTAATCATTAAACCCATCAGTGCCTCATGTTCCTCATCTAAAGGAATGGGAAAGAGGGACTCACTAAACTTTGTTTTTCACAACTGTGAAGAGGTGAGGTTTCACAGTAATTATGAGGTCCCTGGCTGAAAGGAAGATTAGATCACCAGAAACAAAGCCTGGTGGAAAATACCATTCAACCAATTTTGACCCACGAAATGACAGTTTTGTACAGTTCACTAATACTGACGAAACTTGAGAACCTGGCATAATTTTACGTAACAAGATGACAGGTTGCTTGATTACAAACAGAAGAAAAGGCAAAACAAAACAATATAGTCCCTGAATAAAATAAACACTTTAATTTTATCAAGTACTTCTTCATCACTTGAAACTAAAATGATATGACATCAACAGCAGAAAAAAATCAATAAATTATGGTAATTTGTATACCAGAACACTATATTGCACTGAACAGCAGCTGAGGCTGCAAGCAATACAGATGAATCTTATAGACAATACTGTGCAAACGAAGCCAGATCAAAACAGTACATACTGTATAATTTCATTTTTACGTAGTTCAGAAACAGGCAAAACTAATTTATGGTATTAGAAATCACAATAATGGTTACCACTGAGGGATGGGTTACAACCTAGAAAGCGGCACCAGGGTACTGGGTGCTAGAAGTGCTCTGTATCTTCTTCTAGGCAGTGGTTACATATGCACAAATTCATTGGACTACACATTTAAGACTTATGAACTTTACTGAGTGTAAGTTACACCTTAATCTTTTAAATGGTATACGAAAAAAATCAGAATCTTTGAAAACATATTTACTGTCCAATTTGTCTGCATTATAACGGATAATCTACTAATTTTAGTATCTCTAAATTCAACACAACCCAATATAGTTTCTCAATCATTAAGTTAAAAGAGACAGAGATGAAAAGGCACTGCTCATGTCATTCAGGAACTGAGAAAGTCAACTTTACTTCAGGATTCCCCAAAATGTCAAACTCCCAGTTAGGAGCACTTCAGTGTTACTCAACTAGTAACAATGGTTCTTTATAATGTGACACTGTCATTTTTTGGTCAGAAACTGCTGTGTGTTATTATTTTACAGTTCAAAATATGCAGGGTATTCTATAATACCTGTGGCAAAAAAACAAAAAACACCCACTTTAAACACTATCTGAAATAACAATGAACATGCCAGAAAACTTCCCCATGGCTTTCCACTTAGGATGGAGACAAAACTCCTACCAATGGCATGTGAAGTCACTCATGGTCAGGTCACTCTGCCTCTCTGGCCTCCTTGCACCATGTTCCCCTTAATCAGTCCACTCTAGTAGCTTCCTTTCATTCTGTTAATCCCTCACACTCATCATTCTCTCCCCAGACACAACACCTCTTCACACACTGTTCCTTAGGTTTGGAGAGCCCTTCCTCCCCTGTGTTACATTAATTCTCACTCACCCTTCAGTTCAAATATCACTTATTCAGGACACCTTTCCCAGAAGGTTCTTTGAAGCACCTGTCACGGTCCCAGTTTTACATTTGTTTGTATGATGACCTCCTCCAATACTGAAATTGTTAAGTCTCATTATGGCATACACCTGTTTGTTTTGGCTCACTCACTGTCTTGCTTATAAAGGATGGCCAGAGAGGTAGCCAAGGGAAGATAATATATGAGAGGAAGGAAAGGATACAGGATTTGAATGCCTGAAGGTTGAGAAAAAGAATCACACCAAGATGGCATTTAAAAAAAAATGAAACAGTGATGCTGGAGACAAGTTTTAATGGCAGGCGCCTACTGGAGCTATGGGGCTAAGTATATTCATCCCATATGGCCAAACAGTGGCCTTAAGATGACTCTTGTCTCCAGTATTTTTAAACATTCACTTTTGTTACAAAGGAGCTTCATTTCCAGAGGACTCAATAATCATTTATCATTAATCACTTATATCCCATACAAAATAAGGGCAGTAGGAAATCAAAGAGTACCATAATCATATATGGCTTCTGACAGCTTTTTGTTACTCATTGAATGAGCCAGATGTCTTCTATCTTGAAAATTTTATAATCAAGTAAAGTACGATTTTTCCAGACAAAACTTATTTATAGCTTGCCTGTGATAAAAACTTAAAAAGCTACACCTTGAGTAAACTATCACCTAATATACCACTGATGTTAAATGAGATCTTCATGTTGAACTTTGTGGCTTAAATCAACATATAGTCATTGTAATTTAGTTCTGCCTTTCCTAGTGGTTGAAAACATGGGCTTTGGAATGGAACTTCTGCAATCTGAATCTTGACTGTTTATTAGTAGCTGTGACCTTGACAAAGTTAACTTCTTTAGGCTGTAGTTTCCTTATTTGTAAATGGGGTAATACTACTACGTATTTCATAGTATTGGTGTGAAGATTAAAAATGGTAATATACGTGAAGTGCTAAGAACAGTGCCAGTCTGTAGTATTCAATATTATATTTAGCTCCTACAGAAATACTCCATGTAATAACATAAACGGGAAAATATTTAGAATCATTACATTTGGACTTCCAAGGTAAATTTTACAGTAAGTAATTACTTCTACATTCTAGAATCAACATTTTAGTAGCTTTAGTCTAATAATCTAGCTTTAAAAAGCTTTGAGAAGGCAAACACTTCTCTGATTTGATTCCATTTCAAACAGCATACACAGCATAGACATCTTACTTTACTCCCCCAGTCAGCAGTTCTACCAGGACATTATATTCAGAATATATTAAATTTTGACTAATAAGTCAAAAGTAAGATATTATACAGGAAGAGATTTCAGAAATATTTAATTGCTTCACTCCTGAGATTAAAAACCACCAGAAGAACATGGGCTTCTTAGGTATCAATGAGTAGTGAGAGGATAGCGAGGGAAAAGGGGGGCATGTTTTCAGCTATACTCTCTTCATAAAGTTTCTAGCTGTCCAAATTGGGCTATTATGTTAGTGAAACTGCTTGTCATAGGGTTCTGAAACTACCATTTTAACTAGTCCAGTACTATGCAACAGAAATAAACTATTTTGAAAAACCACTTGGTCAATTATTTTTAAAGGGGTTGTAAATTTGATGCTTTAAATGCTGCAAATGGCTGTTTTAATTCTTACTGAACTACAGAAATTCACTGCAAAATTATCTATCTCAGGGTATGCAACATGCAGAGTTGGGAGTAATTTTTGCCGCTAAATTACAGAAACGGAGTTGAGACAAGAGGAATGAGTCTACTATTTCATAAAGCACCTCTTCTTAAACTTCCAACTCCACCTACTGAAAAGCAGAAGATCCACTTTCTATTGCTGACTGGTTGGTCAGAATACCCACTTTTTAATACTATTATTATCATAATCATATTCTCTCTCTACAATGATTGTTTTTGTTTTGGGGAAATTATTTTATTTCTAAATCGTCATCTAAAAACCTTCACTTTGACGGAATAAAACTATATTTTTCTCCAAGGCAGTGGTTTCCAAATGGGGAGGGGAGTAATTTTGCTCTCCAGGGAACACCTGACAATATCTGGTGACATTTTTGGTTGTCACAACTGTGTGTGGGAGCGGGGGGGGGGGGGGGTTGCTCCTGGCATCTAGTGAGTAGAGGCCGGGGATACTGCGTTTGTTTTTTTTTAAAGATTTTATTTATTTGACAGAGAGAGACACAGCAAGAGAGGGAACCCAAGCAGGGAGAGTGGGGGAGGGAGAAGCAGACTCCTCACTGTGCAGGGAGTCTGATGTGGGACTCAATCCCAGGACCCTGGGATCATGACCTGAGCCGAAGGCACACGCTTAACGACTGAGCCACCCAGGTGCCCAGGGATACTGTTAAACATTCTACAATGCATGGACAGCCCTCCACAGCAAAGGATTATCCATCAATTCAATGTTAATAGTGGCAAAGCTGAGAGACCCTGCTCCAAAACAAAAAGAAGGTGTGGTATTTTTAAGTAACTTTCAAATTTTTCATTGTAATTTAAGGTGAAAAAACAGTGTCTACATCAAATTACATTTTAAAAAACTCTAATGCTAATTTAAGTTGCTTCTTAGATCTTAGATCCTGCGCTTCCTGTCAACATAAATAACGATGACATAAAGTACAAAATCAGCTCCCTATTTTAAAAAAACGGAACATGAAATAAAACACCATAAAATTAAGACCACAAGTATTTTCATTGGAAAGGAATTCAGTTTTCGAATTTAAAAACTGATAGAAAAAAATTGGTCTGTTTGGTATTGCAATGCCTGATAGTAAAAAATTCTGGCCTTTTTTTGACACTAGCTTGAGGATTAGGCATTTCCCTTCACTCTGTTGTTCTTCGTCATGATAGTGGACTACCACGAACCCTGTCTTGCAGAAATGTTATACAGAATTAAATGCCGGGATAATGGTCAAGAAAAGCCTTCTAATACGTAAGATAATATTTAAATGGTTAACATCCATATATTTTTTTTAAATAAAAGGCAAGTAAACTTTCTGACCTGGGGTCTGAACACCCATTTCTTCAGGTTGGTATAATACATACTATAGAGTAACCTACTAATAATATCAACTCAAAACGTTTGACTTAAGAACTAAAGCACAGAGAGAAATGAGCGCTGCGTAAACACATTAGAAATGTGTTATTTTGCTTAGCTCTGATTTTTCTGAACATTCTAGAAAATTAGACGCCAGTAACTACAATACCTAATAGGCTTTGAAATGAAATGTTTAGATAGCACATTTGTAGGTCAGTAATGTGTATATCATAATTTACTTCCCTAGATTCCACGGCACGTGCTTACTGATAATAAGCGACAAAAAGAAAAGGGACCGTTTTTCTGTCTTCCCTCCCCGGATTTTCCCTGAGCACCTCCAGCACGCCGCGCACTGTTCCCGGAGCCGGGTTGAGCGCCCGCGCCCTGCGCGGAGCCCACGTCCTACCGTTACCTCGGCCTCCGGGCGGTTGGGGCCCGAGTCACCCCACACCCGCCGCCAGCGGCCGGGAGGACGCTGGCCGCCCCTGCCAGCCCAAGGGCCAGCCCTTCCCGGCACTCACCCGTCACGCGAATGGACTCCAGCATCGTCCCGCCGAGGCCGCGGGGGGCTGGCTGGCTCCACGGGCGCGGGGGGCGAGGGCCAGCGGGAACCGGCCGGACCGCCTCTAGCTTCTGGCCCGGGCCTCAGAGGTGGGTCGCGGCGGGAGACTGCTCTCCGCGACCTGGGGCAGGATAAAGCGGATAAGGACAGACGAGGAACGTTCGGACACGGCTGTGAGAAGCGCTCCCTCCGGCCCGCAGGTGCCGGAAGGTACACACGGAGTCTCTACAGTGGGCAGCTGCGCTAAGAACCCGCCGCCGTGACGTTGCCGCTCCCCCGTTGCTAGGAAACGCTCCTCGCCGTCGGCGCGCTCTGCGCTTCACTAGAGCCTGCGCGCCGCTCGGGGCGCTAGCGCGCCGGCGGCCAGGCTAGAAAAGAAGTGAGAGAAGGGAGGGAAACTACAACTCCCGGCGTGCACAGCGTAGGTCCATGCCTCCAGGATCTGTGTGGGCTGGGCCCGGGGAGAGGCTTGGGTCTCCCGCTACTGGTATACCCGCAATTTGTTCTGATTTTTCCTATAGACGTTTGTGTCAAGAGGGCTTAACACTGCGGTAGCTTCACAAGAGAGAAGGTGTGACATGACAGCTCTAGCTGTATATTACAAAGCCAATCTCCTCTGTCCTTTAGTTTAAAGGTTAGAAAAAACAAACAAGTTTAGGTTGAAAGGTGTTAATGAGCATCTTCATTATTTGAGGAAGCTCAAATACATTTATCAGTTGAGTATTCCAGCTTAATAGCCTTAATACTAAAATTCAAATTTTATTTTATTTAAGATTTTATTTATTTAGTTGAGAGAGAGAATGAGAGAGGGCACAGAGGGAAAATGAGAGGGAGAAGTAGGCTCCCCGCTGAGCAGGCTTGATCCCAGGACTCTGGGATCATGACCTGAGCAGCAGGCAGCGGCTTAACCTACTGAGCCACCCAGGTACCCCTAAAATACAAATTTTAATTTATGATTGTGCAATTGATATCGCTGGATGTTGTCTTCTGTTTGTCATTCCATGGAAAATGTAGAGACTATATCATTCAACATTTTTTGAGAACCCAATGTGTGCAAGGTTCTGAGGACATAAGGTAAATGAACTAAGTCTCCCCGAGCTTACAGTTTAGGATGAGCTCATTAGATAGTGTTGGCACTGTCAAATTTCTGAGCCACATTTTCTCTTTACCATTCCTCAAGGTTGAGACAGGAACAGAAATCATTGAAATATGTTTTCAAACTCCGGAACAAAAGTTATGTTAACATAATCTAGGAATGACAGAAAATGTGTGAGAATTTGTAACTTTTTGATCATTTAGGAGGGAACAGTGGAACTTTAACTATCACAAATAGTAGATAACCTTACATCATATTCTGTCTGAAAATCCCGTGAATACTTTCTTCAAAATATATCCAGAATCCAGCCACTTCTCACTATCACCACTGCCACCATTCTGTTCAAGCCACCACCATCTCTTGTTGGATTATAGCTATAGCCTAAATGATCTCCATATTTCCACCTTTACCCTCTTCACTTTATTCTCAAAATTCAGTGGCCAGTGTGATCCTGTTAAAAAGTCAGATGTCATTCTTCTATGCAAAACACGTCAATGGCTTCCCTTCTTACCTATGAGGTCCTTTATGACCTAGCCTCCTGTCATCTCTTTGATCTCATTTCCCCCCACTCTCTGCCTTGGTCTCTTCCAGACACATTGGCCTCCTTGATATTTCCCAACTATGCCAAGCACTGTTTCACCTCAAGGCCTTTGTAATTTGGGATTTCCCCTGCCTGGAATGCTCTTCCCCCAGACAGCCAAAGGACTAGCTCCTTCACCTCTTTCAGGATTTAATCCAAACGTCACTTCTCAGTGAGACCTTTCCTGGCCACTCAATTTAAAATTCTACTTCTTTCTCAGATTTCCTACCCTACTTCTCTGCTTCATTTTTTCCCCTTAGTACTCAACACTAATTTAGCAAATATTTTACTGATTTATCTTGTCTCCATCCTTAGGATAAAATTTCCATAAGTAAAGTGATTTTTGCTTGTTCACTGCTATATTCCCAACATCTAGAATAGTGCCTGGCACACAGTAGGTACTCAATAAATATTTGTAAATTAATGAATAAGTAGACAATAGAAAGTATGCATTTTCAATGATAACTCAAAGAAAATAGAATGGTATAAAATGGCCATGTAAAGATGGACTCTTCAGGTTAGAGCACTTGATAGAGTTTTGAGCCATGAATCCTTGCATTCATAAGGGCAGTTATTCCTGCAACATGTCTTAAGGAAAATAAAAGGCTATAAATGAGCCTTACACACCTATCTTCCTTATGTAACTAAAACTCTGAAACCTGCCTTCCAAGTTTGTTATAAAAATGCATCTATTACCACTGCAAATTTCCAGGTTTTAAAGTCACTGCAACTTAAGAATTGTTATTTCTCAAAAAAAAAAAAGACTCCTAAAAGATATTTCCAAGTCATATATTCAGCATTTATGTAAATAATTTATTCTGAATGCTTTTATTAAAGCATATTTAATCATATTGTCCACTTTCATTATATTCCGAAGAAATCAAAATTATTTATTTACCTTATCACTAAGGCATTGGGCTTAGTGCTTTTAGAGTACATTATAAAACGTGTTAATTATCCTCAGAAACTTACTGACTAGTTAGGAAAGTGTTTATACACACATACACACACACTAAATTCAGAAAAGGATGTGCCCTAAAGGTATACCTCCCTCTTCAACATTCCATTAAACTTAAGAATTCAAAAATAAACAATTTGATACCCCTGTAGTTAGATGCACCTAGAACATTATTTCATTCTTGACTTGTAAAATTATTTTTATGGTCACCCTACCAATATTTCCTTGTGGATAATTTTCATTTCTAAATATCTTTAGTGATAAGTGCTTTTAAAGGTGCATATCAATTTAATCAAAGCAATTTGAAAAGATATTCTTTGTGTACTATTAGGCATTGAAGTACTCTTGCTAACAAATTTGGGAATACAAAGAGTTTATCTAATTTCTGACAAAACTAGTACTGTTCTCAGCTCGCTTTACCATTCCTGCCTATGCAATTATTCATCCTCATCAAGCTTCATACATCTGCTTTGTTAATTATTGATTGGTGCTATGCCTGCTCAGTATTTCCATTGGGCACAGCATCTGCAGCTGTCCACTTGGCTGCTTTTGAGTCAGCATTGTTTTTACATATCCGCCAGAACAATGAACAATTCCATCTTTCTGAGAAACTTTTCTTTATATCCGTTTCTATATAAACCATTAATATTGAGACAAAAGAATTGATGTGATTATCAATTACTACTCCATTTTCAAAGCACTGATTGTAAAATAAAGTTAAGAATTTATTAAAACTGCCTTTAATAATTTATGTTTATCTTTAAGGATGCACCTCCCCTCTTTTTAAAGTTTTACTAAACTTAGGTTTTCCAACAGTAGCTAAGGATGTCATTGTAGTTATCCTACTACAACGTTATATTTCATTTTACTTTTATAGTCATTCTTACGTACACTACCAACATCATACTGTGGATCATTTTGCTTACTGAATGTCTTTAATGATGACTTCCGTTCAATTTTAAATATGAAAGATGATAGAAAAATAGGAATTGTGATAGAAATCCTTTTTTGTGTGGTGGGATTTTTATGTTATGGAAAAAGAGCTTTTATCTTTCTTATTTGCTCAGTAACTTTTGTTTAACTCATATGTTAATCTGTATATTTCATGTACATGCTACATAGTAAACTATTCATAATCCATGGAGTTTCTGAAAAGAAGTCAAAACATCTCTGTAATAAGAGGGGATCATTTTTGTTGTTGTTTTAGAAAACAGATCAACAATCACCTTTGTAAAGACTTAAACAGATTTGATCATTTACTTTGAATGGGGGAGTTGTGTAATAAAGACTAAGAAAAAGGAAGAAAGAGATGGGGAAGACTGGAGAAGGTTGCTAATTAAGTATTGCTAGCGCTAGTGGAAAGACAAATAATTACAGTATTTCACATTCTATAGAAAAGGTTCATATTGTTAAGGGCTGGTCAAGTATACATTATGCTTGAAACTGAGAAAAAGTTTTATTTCTTAAGAAGTTATCTCAGTAACTAAAAGGAATTAGAGCATAAAAATAATATTTATTCACTTAAATTTTAGATAAGAATTTAAAAGAATAGGGGCAGGAGAAGGTTCTAGAATATAGTTTTGACTTTCCTTCCTGTTTATTGGAAGCAATTTATAACATTCTATGTCATTGAAAATACGAGTTGAGGAAAATTAATCTGCAGCAGTCTGCCATTATAAAAGAACAGAGGAACTCTAATTGCAACACCCCATTCTAACAAACATTAACAGAAGCCTCAGGACAAGCTGTAAACAATATTCCTTGACTCATAAAAGAGAAAAAAATCCAAGGAATAGTTGGTTTCTGTGCTTTTGAAAAAAAATTTTGAGTGACATTTGAATGCTTTCAGGATGTCTGTATTGAGAGAATGGAATGTTTTTAGTATGTCTTTTTCAGGAGAATGAAAAGCATTAAGTGGGAGACATCAAAGAATGCTTTGTGAAATCTCCTCTGCCTTTTCACCTCAATGAAAATAGAACAGCACAGAAATCCTGAGAAACACTGATTTTTTTTTTTTGATAGGATGTTTTGTTGTAAATGATTGGAGGAGGAAGGATATTTTTTAATCAGGCAAAAAAATGTGCCTGTCTTAATTATATTTTGAAAAAAACAAGATGCGCATTAGTTTACTCCTTCCGCGATTTGTTAAGTGCCTCCTACATACAAGGCAAAAAGATGATGCAGAAGACATGATACCTACCCTCATAGTACAAACACACATATGTCAACATGATGTACACACATCAACCAGTCTTTGAGTACATACACCAAGGATGCTGTGTTGAGAGTCCCAGTTCTCTTGGAACATATGTCACAGTGGGAGCAACAAAGAATCAAGGTAACCAATGTATAATTACAGATACAGATAGGTGCTATGAAGTACAGTAAATCAGGGAAGCATGCTAGATGGTGACTTGTCATAGGCGGGGTCTGAAAAGGCCTCTTTGACAGACTTTGGAGCTGAGATCTGAAGGATAAGAGTCAGCCATAGTAAATTTGGAGGGGTGGGGGAGACAAGCATTCTAGGTGGAGGGGATTGTAAATGAAAAGCCCTGAGATGGCAATGATCTTGACAAGATCCTGGAACTATATGAAGGTCAGCATGATTGGCGTCCAGTGAGCTGGGGGAAGTGGAAGGAGAAAAGATCTCAGAGGTAGGCAGGGGCCAGTGAAAGGAATTTGGACTTAATTCAAAATGCAATCAAAAGCCACTGGTTGATTTTAAACAGGGCAGTGACATAATATGGATTATTTGTTTTTAAAGATTGTACTGACTGTTCTGAGGGCGATGGATAAGAGAGAATGGAAGTGGGAAAACCAGATAGGAGGCTTATAGTGGGCCAAGTGAGGGTGATAATGGCTTGGAGTGGAATAGGAGCTGAAGAGAGAGAAAGAAGTAGAAGACCCAACATATAAATTTAGAGGAGTTGATCAGTAGGTTGGGTATGTGGGGAGGAGAGGAAGAAGGACATGAACATACTCCAGGTTTGTGGCTTGAGCAACTGAGTGAATAGTAGTATTATGTATAGAAATGAAGAAGATGAGGGAAAAACAGGTTGAGTGGGGAATTCTATTTTGGTTATGCTAAGTTTAATATGCCAGTTAGAAGTCCACATCAAGATTTTAAGTAGGTGCTTGGATATTAGAGTTCAGAGCTCAGGAAAGAGATCATGCTAAAGAAATAAATCAATCTAGGAAACATCAGTATAAGGTCAGTATTTTAAGTCAATGGGACTGATGAAATCAACCAGGGAGTATGTGTAGGTAGGTAGGAGAGCTCAGGGTAGAATTTAGAGTTCTTAGTCATTTAATTGTGGAACAGAGGAAGAGCAGCCGACAAGTTATTTTCTCAAATACACACACACACACACAGAGTGATATATACATAACTATACAACTATATGTACGTATATGTGTATATACATATGTTTTTTTCTGACCTGTTTAAGATTAGCTGGTAGACATGATGCCCTTTTACCCCTAAATACTTTAGATTATGCACATATATATGTAAATATGTGTATCTCTATGTATGCATGTACAGAGAGAGAGAGAGAGGTTATGAGAATAAAGTAAATATAGTAAGCTGTTAATATATTAAGAATCTGGTTGAAAGGCATCCTGGAATTCTGCTTTTTTCTATGTGTATATGTATAAAACTTTTGCAACTTTTCTATAAGTCTGAAATCATATCAAAATACAGTGGTGTAAATTGAGTACTAAGGCCCGTGATGGCTGAGCAGAAGAGAGGAGGAGGTCAGTCTAGTTGGAAAGTTTGAGGAATGGTGAGGTCAGGGTGTAGGAGTGTGTAACCTCTGAGTGTTCATCAGCAAACATTTCTCGATGACCTGTTACATGTCAGGCCTGAATGGTGCCGAGGAAGACCAGGATGGTGTCTGACTGAGAGAAGCAAGCACGTGGGGTGTGAAAGTGGATGTCACAAATGCCAAAATTTGAAGCATTAATGAGAGAGTAGAAGAACCATGGTCTAAAAGTAGTATGTGAAGAGAAATTTTTAAAGTGTTTGGAAGATAAAGAAGTACATGACAGACATCAATGGAGTACAATGAATCTTCTTCTGACATGCATTTTAAGAAGATTTGATTTTTGATATTCAATAGAGAGGCTTTGATGTTTAAGAAACATTGGCTTCTGCTACTCTGTAATATTTAAGAACTGCTTTTCTTGGGGCACCTGGGTGGCACAGCGGTTAAGCGTCTGCCTTCGGCTCAGGGCGTGATCCTGGCGTTATGGGATCGAGCCCCACATCAGGCTCTTCCGCTATGAGCCTGCTTCTTCCTCTCCCACTCCCCCTGCTTGTGTTCCCTCTCTCGCTGGCTGTCTCGATCTCTGTTGAATAAATAAATAAAATCTTTAAAAAAAAAAAAAAAGAACTGCTTTTAATATGGATCATTAAACATCTAAAAATAGGCTCTGTGAATATAGCTTTAGAAAAATCTAGATATGAAAAATAAACCTATCAATATATAAATTATAGTGTGATAAGTACACAAAAGAATTGTTCCTCCTTATGAAAGGATTTACTGTAGTCCTTTAAATATGAATTCTCTTAATACCCTTACTCGCCATTTGAGAAAGTAAAAGGGAGATTAAAGCTGTATAAATTTTGAGACTAGTATGACTGTAGTTACATTGCGTTTTAAGAATAATACAATTTTTTCAGAAAGCATAATTTGTTTTCCCTCACTTTGGAATATGAAATACTTTCATTGATTAAATTAGAAAAAAAATATGATGCTAAGAACCATTAAAATGTGATGCTGGGGACGATTAATAGCAGAGGTCATAACAAATAAAACAGCCCTTTCCAGTAACATGTATACAACATCCTTTGATGGTTCTTATTTCTTCATTATAATAAATGTGTAAAAGAAGTGGCCCTTCAGCCAAATAACCTGAAGTAGAGAACTTGACTTTAATCCCTCTTGCCACTGCCTTGCGGTTAGACCTTGGCCTTTTCTCTCCCTGTAAAAATAAGAATATTTACATCATTGTATCATTTTGTGAATGAAATGAGAATGAGTGTGAATGTATTTTAAAAAATTAACTGTAAATATATAACATTTGGAGTGTCTTTATTGAGTAAATGCTTTCAAATGCTTGTGTTTTTAGCCCCCCATCAATTTTACCTGTGAAAGATATGATTATTATTTCCTTTGTTGGAAAGGAAGGATCTTAGAAGGAGCAAATACTCATTTATAAGTGTCACCTTTAATCTACATAGCCTTTATTCTATTCTTAAGTTAATGTAATAAACTGTGGTCTTTACCTAAATAACTTGAGAGGTTGAGATTTTCATTCAAAAAACAGGCAAGACAGTTCTGATGACTTTTAGAATATTAATATCATTTAAGCCAAACTGCATATTCTACTAATAATCATGTGATTATAGCATACATTTCTTTTCAATAGTTAAAAAAAATATTTTTTAAAGACAGCAATTCCAAGAGAAAAGCAGGTTGCCATTTTTTAGGCCTATGGATGTAGCTCGAGGGCACATTTACATCATTATTGTGTCTTTGGTGATCCAAGTAAATAAATTAAGTGAAATGTCAAAAATATAAACAGTCTAGGATTTGAAGTCAGGAAGATCTGGTTCAAATTATTAGGTGATGGTCTGATCACTTAGCCTCTTTGTATCTCAGTTTCCCTATCTCTAAAATGGGAATAATAGTTATTTTATGCTCATTCATTCGACGAACATCTACTGAACTCATGTTCCCAAAAGGTGCCAGATTACAGCTATAAATAAGACATGTTCCTGCCATTCCATAGCTTACACTCTAGTAGGAGAGACAGATAAAAAACATAAATACATAACAAAAAGAATTCCACATAGTGATGTCTGGGTGGCTCAGTCAGTTGAGCGTCTTGCGTTGGGCTCAGGTCATGATCCCAGGGTCCGGGGGTCAAGTCCCACGTCAGGCTCCTTGCTCAGCGGGGAACCTGCTTCTCCCTCAGCCTGCTGCTCCCCCTGCTTGTGCTCTCCCTCTCTCAGACAAATAAAAAAATAAAGGAAATCTTAAAAAAATAATAATAATTCCACATAGGTGGTAAATGCAATGAAGAAAATAAATCAGCTTGATAGGATGGAAAGAGACTGGGAGAGGGGGCAGGGAGGAAGGGTGTGGCCAGCCAATCAGGGAAGTCTTTGAGGAGGTAGAATGTACTACCTCACACTCAATTAATGAGGAGCCAGACATGGGTAGATCTAGAGGAGGAGTGTCTAAGAGGTGGAAAATTCTTGAAGAAAAAAGGAATTTGGTCTTTTTTTGTCCAGAAAAAAAGCCTATGAGGCTGGAGCCTAGTGAAGAAAAGGGAGAGTACTGTGATATTTGGCCTATGTTAGAAAAGGAAAACAGAGTCCACATTATTTAGGGCCTTGTAGGTATGATAAAGAATTTGGATATTATTCTAATTGCAATGACAGACAGGAACTAGTTCTGAATAAGGAATTGGCACGGCATAATTCACATTTTAAAAAGATCCTTCTCTATAAATAACTAAAACTAATAAGATAGTTGAGTAGGTTTGCAATAATCAGTTATGTTCCTACATACCAGTGATGATTTAAAAACAATTAAAAAGATATCATATGTAAAAGTAGCAACAACAACAAAAATACAAAGGAATAAATCAGTTTAAAGATTTGTAGGGAAGTACATTATAAACATTTTCAGAAAATACTGAAGTAGGCCTAAATTAATGAAGATCTACCATGTTCACAAATGGAAAGGCTCAATATTACAAAGATGTCAATTCTCTCCAAATTATGTGACAAATTCAGTACAATTCCAATAAAAATCTCAAGAGGATTTCTTTTTCTCTTTGCGGAGTTTGACAATCTGATCGTAAATTGTAAAAACGAGGAGCCAAATTAGCCAAGTCAATTAGCCAAGCCAATTTAATTTTTAACTTGCCTACCAGATATCAACACTTATAATTAAGACAGTTTGATATGGGGAGAAGAATAGACAAATGAACCAGAACAGAATAAAGAGCTCCAAGATAGACCTAGATATACATAAAAAGTTGATATATTACAAAAGTGGCTTTACAGGTCAGTGGGGAAAAAATGGACAAATAAGTGCTGCTAAGACATTTGGTTATCCAAATAAAAACATCAAACCAGATAATTTAAAGATGAAATGATGAAAACAATACTTTTTAGTAGAAAATATGGGAAAACATCTTTATAACCCCAGAGTAGGGAAGGATTTCTTGAGACATAAAAAGCACAATCTCTAAAGGAAAATATACATATATCTAATTACATTAATATTAAACATTTCTGTACATCCAAAACATCCTAAGGTGAAAAGATAAACCATAAACTACGAAAAAATAATTTCAAGCTAAAAATACTTATTTTTCCAGAAAACAGTAAACAAACAACAAAAAGTCCATGAATCAATAAGAAAAAACTAAATAACTGCATGGAAAAATAGGCAAAGGATATAGAGTTGAAATTCACAGAAAAGGAAAACCAAAAGGCCAATAAACACATGAAATAATGCTCAAGTTCAGGAGTAAGAGAAGTGCAAGCAGACAGGAATGGCAAAATCTAAAAAGTATCCATGTGTTAGGGAGGCACGGGCAGTAGCAGGAGTGCTCATGTACTGCTGACTGAAGTAAAAATTGTGACAATCATTTTGAAGAGTAAATTTATTGTTAATATCTGGCAGTAATATTGAAATATATTTATCAAAATAATTCCTAGGTACATTACTGTAGATAAAATTTTGCATGTGTATATAAGGATACATAAAATTATTTATAGCCTCATGGAATCTTTGGAATGAAATATTGTTAATGAGCTAAACATCCATTAACAGGATAATGGATACATAAATTGCAAGTATATTCATACAATACAATACAGCCCTGAAAATGAATGAAATGCAGCTATTAGTGACGATGAATCTCATAAAAAGAATATGAAGCAGAAAAATAAATAATTGAAGAAAGATACATAAAGTAAAAAAAGTTTATGTAGATCACAATATATTGTTAGGGATATATATGTAGATGTAATGAAAGTACATAAATTTCACGGGAATGGTAAACATTAAAATCAGGATAGTTTTACCCTCAGGGAGCAGAAGGTGAATGGAATTAAGAAGGGACACACAGGAGACTTCAAGAATAAAATTATGTATCTCTTTAAGCTAGGTGGTGGGTACATGGTTATGTCTTATTTACTATTTTTTTGTAAACTGGAAATATTTGATAACACAAGATTTAAAGGAGAAAAGTAATTCCAGCTTATAAACTGAAGAATGAAGTACCAGGGACCAGGGGGTAAGAATGGAGAAAAGGAGACATGTTAGGTGACAATGGCTGTAGACCTGAGGAAGAGTAGACTTGAGTATCTAGCACAGTTTCTGGCAGCTGGGAGGTGTTTAACATGCTGTAGCTACTGTTTTGGTGGTTGCTATCATCTTCACCGTCATCATTATCAGGGTAAAGACCAAACATATAAGGGGATTATGAAGGAAGAGAAACTAAATATTTGGAGTAGTTCTATTGCACTATGTGCTTTATGCATCTCTTTTAGTCTTGACTAGAATCTGGTTATAAAGAACCTAAGGCTCACAGAAGCCAAAGCGGGAAGGCACACAGTCTACATGAATTTCTAATTATTTCTTTTCCAATGTTGTTTAAAACACTCTTCTCCCTCCCCTCCAACACACATACACACGCCTTTCCTGCTTAGCAGTGAAAAAAAAATGCAAACACCTCTTCCTCTTTGGTTCATAAGTAGCATATTTTGAGTTAAATATTAATAATTTGATACACCAAACACTTGAGTAGTGGCTTATTACAGAATACTTCTGGTTCTGTTTCAGTTTTTCGTCTTATCCTCCTAACAACTCTGAGGAATACAGGGCGGTTGATTATTCCTGTTTTACAGATGAGTAAACTAAAATCCAGAGAAGCTAAACCATAAGTTGCTAACTTGGTGACCATGAACTTTATCAAATTCTGTGTCAAATACTTTATGATTAAATGGGCATTTTTCTACGTACAGGGTCAGCTTTAACTGTATTTTCAAAAGGTTTTAAAATAGTGGGTTAAATGATTTGCCTAAGGTCACATGGTCCTTGTGGAGCCAAAATTCCAAGCAATTTCCTCTACTCCACACTCGGAATTCTTTGTATTACAACCTATAGCATCAAAATTCAAATTAGAGATATTATTCGTGAAATACTTTTTGTAATGTCTACTGACTGCTAAGATGGAAAGGTTATTAAATATACCAAAACATCTTACTTGGGAGAATAGTTTTGGTTTGTTCAGCCGTTAGGCAGCCACTCCTTCATCTACATGGTGCTGCTTTTCAGCTGAACAAGTCAAGAACTGTTGTCTTTCCAAGTCCTAGCATAGACTTGCTGAAGAAGAAATGAATCTGATACAGTAATTACATAACGTATTTTACAATTCTGAGTAAAGAACAATCGTGAGACACAGCTTGTTCTCGTGGTGGGAAAGAGACCACGAGCTGAGAATGGGATTTTCATTTCTGCCGGACAAGAGTTCTTTGTCTCAGGGTCTCCCCACTCTCGGCTGTAAAATCATGAAGGTGGATGGCTTCTTCATCCTTCCAGCTCTAACAGTGTTTAAATTGGGATGGGATTTAAAATAGAAAGGCACCACAGGAGTTTTGAGTATGAACTCTTCACAGTCTGTTAATATTAGCCTTACTTTCCCAAAGAGGAAGGGCTCTAGCGCCCGAGGTGGATCATTAGCCCCAAATATCCGGGGACCCACAGTACAACAACCCCTCATGAAGACCAAGCCCCCAGTCCCCATTAGGGCGACGTAGGGGCGGGCGGAAAGCTACAGAAGTCCACCAGGCCCGTGGGATTTCAAACACAAGGGCTGTTAATTCTATATTAAGGAACGACGGAAGGCGGGAAAGTCCAAGCACCGCGGGTCCCAAGGGATCAGCTTAAACAGGGTGGCTGTGCGAGCGTTGGGGTGGAGCTTCGAGCCCCGAGGCGGCTGGAGTGTCGGGAGCGCCGCACCTCCCGCCGCATTCCGGCCTCTGGAGCTGGGGTGTGACCGAGAGATGGCCGGCTACCGACGGGAACCCCCGCGGCCCCGCAAGGCCACGTGACCGAGAGCCGGGGCGGGCAGAGGCGTGTCCCGCTCCGCCCCGCGCGCAGGCGCGCTGTACAGGCGCTGAAATTCAAATTTGAACGGCCGCAGGAGGCCGAATCTGATACAGGAGACTGAGGGGTAGAGGAGTGTAGTTTGGGAGAGTCCTCCCCCCTCCCGCCGGCCTTCTGGTTTTCTCCAAGGGACACACTGAACCGAGACTCACTTCTTTTCTTTTTCTGAATTTGAACCACCGTTTCCGTCGTCTCGCAATCGACACACGAAGTCCAGGGCGATGGACCCGTTTACTGAGGTGAGAAAACTTCCGGGCGCAGCCTGCCATAGCCGCTGTCAGCTCCTACCCTAACCCTTCCCACCTTCTGTGGACCTCTGGGCCCACCGGGTGGAGGGCGCGTGCGCGCGCGTGCGCAGCGTGTGTGTGCGGGGGGTCTGCCTGAGAGAGCTGTAGAGGAGAAGGGGGTGGGGGAGGACGCAGCCGGCTCAGCGGCTGCTGTGGGTCCGAGGCTTACGTATTGCGGTCCTGCAGCTGAAGCTCAGGGACGAAAGTTTTGAGTCTGTCCCAAAGGGCGGTAGCGAAAAGCCTGCTGTCAGCCCCGATTATTGTACCACCCCTCTGTAGTGGAGCCCTGTGTCTTCCGAGGGAGAGGTTGGGGCCTGGTGGAACTGGTCCTGCTGGAAGTGAAAGCGGGGATAAGGTGTAGGGTGGAGTCGGGTCCTTGAATGACTCAGTGCTGTGTGCGGCCACCGCCTGCAAATGGAATGTGATTTGCGGGATTCATGCACCCCGCAGAATGCTATGCATTTGAAGGGTGCTGTTACCGAAATGACAGCAAAAGGTTAAAATAAGCCAGTACCTGAAATCATTGCATCCGTTCCTACAAAGTCAATAGTTTCTTCAGATTTGATTTCTCAGTTAAGGAAGACGTTTCGTCCTGGGATTGACACTTGAATGGAAAGGAAACCGTGCTAGCCGAATATATACAAGCAGAGTTAATAGCCGACAATTTAAAAAAGCAGAGTAAAGAAATAGTAAACTTCTTTGTGTGTGTTTACGGAGCATAACATTACAGCAGTACTTAACTCGTCTTTTGTCCTTTGGGAATTGAATATGCATTAATTACCTCATTGTGTCAAGTATTTCTCTATCCTTGGCCAGTCTTGTTGGGAATGTACATGGGCATACTTAGGAGCTTGGTGTTGCCAATTGTCCACTCCCTCTTCTTCCAGGACAGTTCCTGTTCCTTTAGGGTGTCGTGCAAGTTTCAAACTGTTATTTCTTGAGTTGTTGCAAAGTGGGCCTAAAAATGTCTCTACACTAGATTTAAAAATTTAAATGCTATGGAGAGTAGAAATATTTCTTTTTTTGGGAGATGCATAAGTCTAAGATGCTAAAAGTTTCAACAGTTACAGTTTACTTGTATTCAAACATAACAGTATTTATTTTTGTTTCAAATTCTCATTTAGGGGAAAACATTAATTTGTTAACCTTACTTGAGGATTCTGGCAGAAAACCCAGGACACATTTTTGTATTAGCTTTAAAGAATAGGGCTGATCATGCACCATATATTTTTCACATACTTTGAAGTTAAAAGGGATATGTTATGTTACTAAGCTAGGATAGGATTCCTTAAAACAATATTCCTATGTGTCCTGAATATTCTTGTTATTCTCCTAAGTAACTGACAGGAACAACGCATTTTGAAAGTTGGCTGAAAACTGTATTTCATTTTACTTGAAAATGTCAATTCGAAAGCTAGTGCAAATCTCATTTGAAAGAAACTTTTATTGGAAAGAAACCTCTCGCTTTAGTGTGCTCAGAAACATGTATGGTTTACATTATAAAAAGTTAGATCAGTTGCAGTTGGAATAAACAGCTTTGACATCTTTTCCTTAATTGGTAATGAGTGAACTATTTGAATTGGTTCCAATGACTAGGTGCTTAATTATAGCATTCATAACATCTTTGCACTGGGAAGTGAACTGGTACAGTTATTTGTCTTAAAGGACTGAAAATAAAGTGATTTTCTCAACCAGAGTTCCTTATCAGAACCACAGAAAATGATTTGAGAGACTATTTTGTTAATTTTCCTAAAGGTGATTCATAACCATGCCATCCTACAAGCATAGGAGAGATGTGAATCCGTTGCCTTAATGTCAGGGCATTAGGACTAATTCTCTTGGTAACTCCGGTTGAGAAAGCTACAACCATTCTAAACTCTCTTTTCCTCAGACAAGGCTGTTGTGCATTGCTTCTCCCTGCTGTCACTGGCGCTGTCTGGCATACTCCTCTCTCCCTCCCCTTTCTGCTTGGCAAACTCATTTAACCTCTAGCTTGCACTTTGATTTCCCTTCTTCAGAGGGCAGATCACCTTTCACAATGCTCATCTGACTTGGAGTTACCTGTTGAATATATTTCCTGCCAGAATGTGAGCACCATGAATGCAGGCCTATTCTTTCCTATTCAGAGAGATGTTTCCCTAACATCAAGCACATCCAAAAACATTCTGCTGAAATAATAAAGAAAAGAGCCATTCAGTGCAAATTATTTTACAAACAAATAATTATATACAGCAGTAACTGTTAGAACATTTTAGCCATGTTCTTTATTGTAGAAACTTTCAAATTCTCAAGTATAATAACTCTTCATGGACTCATCGCCCAGCAACACATGGCCATATTGTTTCACTGTATTCCCCTCCAAACCCTCCCACTGAGTAATTTGGAAGCAAATTGTAGAGATCATATAATTTCAAACATAAATACTTAAGTATTTATCATTAAACACTAAGCACTTGAAAAAAATCTTAGTGATGTTATCACCCCTAAAAATTTAACGCAATTCCTTAATATCATCAAATATTCTGTCAATGTTCAGATTTCCTGAAGTGTCTCATGGATTCGCAATTTGTTTGAATAAGGATCTAGACAAGGTCCACAGGGCAGTGTCTTTCTACATTCTTCCTTGACCAACCAGAAATAAAGAAGCCATCTTGATTCATGGACAAACAAGCAAGTTAAGACAGATGTTGATCATTATGATCAGCTGGTAACATTTAAAAAGTTATGTTGATATGAAGTTAGTTCTCTTGACAATAAGTTTTTATTTTTATTTATTAATTTATTTGACAGAGGCACAGCGAGAGAGGGAACACAAGCAGGGGCAGAGGGAGAGGGAGAAGCAGGCTTCCAGCCAAGCAGGGAGCCTGATGCGGGGCTAGATCCCAGGACCCTGGGGATCATGACCTGAGCCGAAGGCAGATGCTTAACGACTGAGCCACCCAGGCACCCCAACAATAAGTTTTTAAAAAGAGCAATTGGATTTAGTCAAAAGACAGTTTGGGTGTGGAGCCCAATGCGGGGTTTGAACTCATGACCTTGAACTGAGATCAAGAGTCCAACGCTTAACCGACTGAGCCATTTAAAAGACAGTTTATAGCAAAGTGATTAAGAGCCCAGACTCTGCAACCTGATTTTTGAATCCTGCCTTGCCATTTTTTTTTCCCCATCTTTTTAAAGATTTTATTTATTTGAGACAGGGAGAGTCTGAGACTGAGACTGCCATAGAGAACCCCCGAGCTAGGTGTGCGAAGTCAGAGCTTTCTGTGTGGGATCTTTAAAGGAGAAAAGCCACAATTAAAATATTCTGTAAAGCGTCTTCTCTTGTGCAATAAATAAACTGCTGTTATTGTTTTGAATGGAATTTCTCTTATTTTTGAGAATTAAGTGAAAATCTCTGTATTGACTTGGGAAAGAATTCTCCTAGAGCATATTGAAAATAATAAGTTAATTTATATTGAGTGTACTCTGCTTAAGAAAGTAGGGAAATCAGTAATACCTCCTAGAAAGATTTCTGTCAGAAATGATTTCAGGTGTGTATGTGGCAGAAATTGCTTATTTTAGATTCATCCATGTGGAATATCTTATTTCCCGGTTATGTTAGTTATTGTAGTTTTTTCTTTCTTTATGCTTCTATTATTTAAAGAAGGAGGTGTGATAGTTGAAGGAATGTACCTTATAAATAAAGAACCCTTGAATTCCTGATGCATTATTATAGAGACTTAGGTTAATTGAACTTTATGTTCCTTAGATATATAATTTCTTTTAAATTAATCTTTAGTCCTTATTTTATAGATTATGGAACTTTTGCTTATCTATTTCAGTTTTTTAAAAATTTTGAAATCTTTGAATCTAATGTAGACAATAGAGTACTTGTGTATGTTTGAATGGCAAAGCCACATTCTTTTGTAACCGACCTCTTGCTCATGGTAACTGAAGATATACTGACTCACAAGTATTCTAACTGACCAGAGTGGAATGTGGGCATGTCCTTGAATGAATAAAATTAGGCTAGTTTTGTATCTGGTAAGTGATATATTTTATCATGGGGAAATTATCATATACATATGAATTTATGTAACAATATCACTCTTGAGTTTGTTGAGGACTTTTATTTAAAGGGTGAAGTGAAGGTCTTGTGTTTCGGGAGGCATTTGGTTCATAAATTAACTCTTTCAGTGACATGGCAGTTAGATTTAGCCTCACTTCTTTTAGTGAGGAAATTACTCCTAAGAAAAGTAGAGAGTTATACCTTCCAAATTTAGCTCATGTTTCTTTTGCATACTCAGAGGAATTTTAAAGATTATTCCACTTTAATTAAGGAAATTAAAAAGGTCAAATGGGAGTATAATTCCTTAGTCTTCACTAACACTGTATCTGTGTGTGCAGGCCATATAAACTCCAGCCAATAATTTGCATGCCTCCTTTAGTTGGGTACTTTTGAAAGAAAAAGAATTGTTTGACAGGCTCTTGTGTTTGTTCTACCATGCTGATTCGAATAGAAGCATTAGTTGATTCAGGGGAAGAATAGAGTAATCATGAGTTTATGGAAGGGTTAAGATATCAAATTAAATTACTTTTTTATACATTGAGTTAAATAAAATGGGATTTTTTTTTTTTAGTGTTTGTTGTTGTTTTAGGAAATGTCATGTTTTTAGGACTGAATATGTCTATTATCTCTTGTTTACCATTATACCAAATCTTAGTGGCTGTATTAGTTTCGTGGCTATAACAAATTACCACACTTTTAGTGGTTTAAAATCACATATATTTATAATTACCTTCTGAAGATCATAAGGCTGATGGATTTTACTGGGTTGAGATCAAGGTGTTGCCGGGATTGTGTTCCTTCTGAAGGCTCTAGAGGAGAATGGGTTTCCTCGCCCTTCCTAGCTCTGGAGGCCATCTGCATTTTTTGGCATGTGGGCCCTTCCTCTGTCTTCAGAGCCACCAATCCCATCATTCCAAGCTCTGCTTCTGTGGTCACATCTCTGACCTTCCTGTCTCTTTTGTCTCATAAAGACAATTGTGATTATATTGGGCCCACCCAGATAATCCAGGATAATCTTTCCATCTCAAGACTCTTAATCACATCAACAAAGTCCCTTTTGCAGAGCAAAGTAACATTCACAGGTTGATGGGATTAGGAAATGAACATTTTTGGAGACCATTATTCTTGTCACCAAAGCGCTTAAAGCAACCACCATGTTATTTCTCACGATTCAGTGGCTCTGCAATCTGTGTTGGGCTCAGCGAGGCTGTGTTTCCAGTGGTGTCCCCTGGGGTCATGCCGGAGTCTACTGGGATCTGGGAAATTATCAGGGACTAGATGGTCACAAGTCTGGTGGTCGATGCTGGCTCTCAGCGGGGCCAGGTGTCTCTAGCATGCTTGACCTGGGCTTCCCCACCTGGTGGCAGTGTTCCAAGAGAATGAGAAAAACTGCAAGGCCTCGGAAGCCCCAGTTTGGAAGGCTCCCAGTATCACTTCTGCCTCATTCTGTGGGTTAAGGTAAATCATAAGGCCAGCCCAGTGCAAGGGTGGCGAAATAGATTCTACCTTTGGATGGAAGCAGAAAAAACTTCTGGCCATTTTAAGTCTCATATAACCAAACCAACTTTACACATTTTATTCATATTACATCTGTAATCATTTTGACATTTGGGTGCTTATTTGGTGAATTTTGACCTAACTTACATAGGATTTCACTTTGGAAATGTATTTAATATTATCCTATATGGCAACTGGTGATTTTAGAAGGTACCTCAAGTTCTGCGAAGTTTTGACTGAACTTGTGTTTTGTTTTTTTTTTAAGATTTTATTTATTTATTCGACAGAGATAGAGACAGCCAGCGAGAGAGGGAACACAAGCAGGGGGAGTGGGAGAAGAAGAAGCAGGCTCATAGCGGAGGAGCCTGATGTGGGGCTCGATCCCATAACACCGGGATCACGCCCTGAGCCGAAGGCAGACGCTTAACCGCTGTGCCACCCAGGTGCCCCTGAACTTGTGTTTTAACACTGCTGTATTACATGTACAGAAGCTGCTGGAACGAACCCGTGCCAGGCGAGAGAACCTCCAGAGAAAGATGGCTGAGAGGCCCACGGCAGCCGCAAGGTCTGTGACTCACGCCAAGAGAGCCAGAGAGCCACTTTCAGAAGCAAGTAACCAACAGCAACCCCTACCTGGTAGTGAAGGTAAAAGATTTTGTGGGGGAAAAATAAAATTTGCATCTTTTAAAGAAGATAAGCCCCAAACATTTCATTGTGTGTGTAGAAAAACCCAGGTTTTTGGGAGACAAATGTAATAGTGGCCTCTGGGGGAAAGATGAGCCTTCTGTTCTAGTTCAGGCCAATTATATTAGGCCTTGATCTACCAGACCAGACCAGACCAGAGTATCCAATAAATACTTCAAATTAATCGGTCGAACTTCATTTTCCTCAACCCAGAGTTATCCTTAAAACCCCCAAAGGGTGAAAAGTAAAGGAGCAGAGGGCCCCATACATGGTGGTGGTGTGGAGTTTACCTCAACAGTGCCAAACAGCTGACCACCAAGTTTTCAGCTGGTCTCTGGCAATGAGCAGAGTAATGAAAGGCAGATGTGCTTGCAGATCTTGAAATTTAATGAGCCTCTTCATCCTGTCTGTTGAACCAGCTCTTTAGAGCTAGGCTCAAAGTACAGGTGGTTAATCTAACAACTGGTGAATTAGACAAAAATAAATAAATATACACAAACAAACCTAAACACACCTGGAAACTTATCTTATTCTTCCCTAAATCCTGGCATCCCCCGCCTGTATCAGTAAGTTAGCCACCTTGGTCTTTTCCTAGCGTGTGGAATCATCTGGAGATAATAACTTTCCTTAGCATAAATTTAAAAAGGCATGTAGAAAGAGAGCATCGCAGAAGGCAAAATCAGTATTACAAAAGTGATGAGGGCACAGGCAGGCTCACAGTGATTTTGTAAGCTAACCATAGAATGGGGATGGGAACTTATTTTCGTATATTTACACGTATATTTTGAAGAGAGGGAATACCATATATACACATATATGGTATATATATTTTACACATACGTGGAACATATGTTACATATGCATATACGTGGTATTTGTATTCCACATATGTGGTATCTATATCAGACATACATGGTATATATGGTATTCGGTCAGGAAAATAGAGGCCTAGCTCCAGTTCAGGATCTTTTTCTGTTTTCGTTGTGACACAAACTTATACAATGAAATGTTGAGTACCATGTACTTTAGTGGCTGGAACTATGTTTTGATGCTTCAGTGGAAATATTTCCTGTTTTATATGAGAACTATAAACTTAATTCTGTATTCCCAGGTGGTGATACATGTTAAAATAGGAACACTTTCAAAAAATGATGAGTTAATAAAAAATAGATCCATAAGTGAGTTACAGAAGATGAGAAAGTTTCATAATGTCTGTTTGATTAGATTGACGTCTGTGAGGGCAATCACGACTCGCACGTAACAGAACTTCGGGTACTGCCAGAGCGAGAACACTGGGTCAGACAGCCAGGAAACTGGCCTCATATGCAGTTTACATTCCTATATCCTAAAATGTTAATTTCCCAGGAGATATATTAAAAGTCATTCTTGGGTAGAAATAATATGCCTTATGTTTGGGTAGCTCCTTTTTATTTTAGGACTTTTAAATTTATTTTATAAGTGTCCATGGCAGCTTAAAATGTGAAATGTTATGAAAATATAAAAACAGTTGTGCCAATGGTTTTGCCTGGTATTAACCAGATAAATCAGTTGTTTTTTTGGTTCCCTGCCTTTCCTACACCTTGAGCCAGGTTCTCTTCTAACCTTGCTTATTATTGTTCACAAAAAATTGTTTTAAAAACAGAAAGCCCATTTCTACCCTTAGCTGTGTCGTTTTAGGCAGGTAACGTAATTGCTCTGGGCTTGGTTTTCCTTATCTAAAAATGAGGTAATTGGGCTGTGTAATCTTTAAAATCACTCCAAACATTTGTTTATTCTATGCATATGCTTTTTATTTCCTAGTGTCTTAAGACTACATAAAGTATTAGGCCAGTATCCTGAGAATATTATTTGAATATCTTTTCATTCGGGTGTTTTAAACCATAAATTACATGTCTGCTTAAAAAGAAATATATCAGATTTCTAACCTACTGAAAGTAGAATTTTATATATTTCTTGTTGTAAGAAAATCATTTAAAGAGACTAGAGAAGCATCATGTTTTAATTTGTTAAGTACCTGCTGCTAGTTTTCAGGCTATGAGATATTACGGAATTTTGAATTTTTTTGGGGGGGTTGTCTTTTTTTAATCTAGAGAAGTCTTGTACAAAACCATCACCATCAAAAAAACGCTGTTCTGACGCCACCGAAGTAGAAGTTTCTAACTTGGAAAATGAAAAACCGGTTGAGGCAGCTTCCGCCAAACCCTGTCCTCCAAGTCCTCCACCTCCTCAGGCACAGCCCCCAGCCCCTGCTCCCACCAGCGACGCTGAGGCTGTCCCCGCACCCGTGCCAGGTGCGAGGAGAGGGCTCAATTCAAGACTGGAAGCAGCAGCGGGCTCCTCAGTGAAAACGCGAATGCAAAAGCTGGCAGAGCAGCGGCGCCGTTGGGATAATAATGATCTGGCAGGTATGAATGATATGGATGGCGTGGTCCTTCAGATCTGTTTAAGTCAGATGCAACTGGGTAGGTTGACAATTTGACATGTCGGTTAACACACGAAAGACCAATGCTCCTGTTTTATCTATCTCCTCAGTGTCCATCACTTACAAATAGCTTGTATATCAGGAGTATCTTTATCAGTTGGTTGTGTTCTCATTGAAGTAGATGCTGAGTCGATGCTAAGACCTGGTTCTTAGACCAGTTCACAAAAGCTTGGTCTCATAACGGAATTATATTTGCAGTAAAAAACAATCGAGAACAAACTATACCCTCGGCATTATTAGCACTGCAGATCTTCAGCTCTATATTTTTAAGAAATCCTATTTCGTGGATTAACTGATTAAATAAATTTGAGGGGCTAAGGTATGCAATGCTGTTTTGTAGAGGGGAGAGAAAAGGTAAACACTATTAGCACCTACAACGCATGCTACACTCAGGTGCTGGGAACCATTGAAGCTACCTGATCCTTGTCTCCCGTGGGCTCATACTCAGAGGAGAGTCTAAGAGCAAATCAGTAGTCGTGCAGCAGGGTTATGTGTTCTGTGAACAATTTTGTCTCCTATCTTGTTAAAAAAAAAGCCTTGAGATGACTTACAAAAACAACTGTATTACAAAACAAGAAAAATAAGGAAATTCTAGGGTGAAGAGAAGACAGAACAAAGAAGGGAAAGGCAAAATACAGGCTTTAAGGTCCACCTCACTTGCCAGAGTTATGAACTTGCTAGCAGCCAAGGCAAGGAGGTGAAACACCATCACTTGTATGACTACTGTTTATAAGATTAAAGCAGAACCGTGGCTGGAACTAGGACCCAAGAGAACTTTCCTCCCTGGCTCCTCAAGGATGACTTTCTAGAAGGTAGTTAATGTGTAAGGTTACTCAGGATGGGCAGGTGGCCTGGCTCTAGGCTCACTTCCGTGAACACAGTTCCAGAGAGAGCCAGGAGACTACAGTGGACAGCTCAGTGGCAGCGGGGCCTCACCCAAGGAAGTGGTCCTCAAGCTTTGGCTTTCAGCCTGGCTCCTGTGTAACAGAAACATTTGGACCATTGGACTGGAATCTCAGGAGTGTGGTGGAGCCCTGGGGTGTGCTTTTGTCTTTTTTCTTTTTTTTTTTTTATATCTCTGAATGTTACTCTGATGCATAGCCAGAACGGAGACCAAGTGATCTGAAGAAATGGATGGACTACATAGGTTTTAGGCAGTCTTTCATAAATGTCAGCCTTTGGTCTGAAATTTTGATAAGTATTGGACAGCAGAGCATTTAAAATTAACTGTGTAAAGTGCTAGGCATTCTAAATATTTTTTGTCCTAATAGAGTATAGCATTTAATTCTTATAAAAATCTCATAACCTACATACCACTTTTTTGTTCATGTTATAGAAGAGGAAACTGGGTTCCGAGAGGCTAAGACACCTGACCAGAATCTGCAGCTAAAATTCCAACCTCCATTGTTTGACTCTAGGGCTCAGCTCTTGCCTGCTGTGGCCAACCTGATGTTCTCGGGCACGGAGGGGGTGCAGATGCTCCGTGCGGTCTGTTATAGCTAGTGATTTTAGTAGTGAGGGCTAACCGTGCTCCTTTATGATGCCTCACGAGGCTAATCGGTAAATGTGTCTAAACACGAGGATGTCTCATTTCTGTTTGGTAGGAAATTTCTATGGGAAGTAGAAAGAGGGTTGTGATTTAACGCATGGTCAGAAGAACAGCCAAGGCCATAAACATTCTAGGACAGAAAACACTGCAGCAACGATTTTGAACATTTTGAAAGCAAATGTTAACAAATGCCTATCTCAGCCTTGAAAATCAATCTCATTAAGGCGTCACAGCCTAATTTTAAGTACTGAAACTTGAAAATAGAGTGGTTGTGGTGAATGATGTAGATGCTCTCTAGGACTGTGGGTATAAGCCAGTTAAATGAGGGATTGTACTAAAATATAACTGAAGCTTCTTTTTGTTTATTTATTTATATATTTATTTGAGAGAGAGAGAGAGAGAGCATGAGCTGAGGGAGAGACAGATGGAGAAGAAGAGGCAGACTCCCCGCTAAGTAGGGAGCCCGATTGTGGGCTTGATCCCATGACCCCGGGATTGCGACCTGAGCCAAAGGCAGACGTTTAACCGACTGAGCCACCCAGGTGCCCCTGAAGCTTCTTTTCTGATAAAGAATAGATAGAAGAGCTAGAGGTCTATTAAGCCCATTCCTAAAACATGATAGTAAAACTGTCATCTGCTTAGAGGACAGGACTTATTCTCAGGAACATCAGAGAAGTATGCAAAAGGCTATTGCAGGGACGGTGGTAGTCAGGGAAGCTTTTCTAGAGGAGGCAGAGGCAATCAACCTGGACACTGAGGGACTGCTGGCTTCAGACAGTGGAGGAGGTATCCCTGGCAGAAGTAACAATGCATAAAAAGGACAGAGGTACTGTAAACAGCACAGACATAAAGAGTAGGTATTTTCTGGTAGAAAAGCAAGAGATAAGGTTGAAGAAAGCAGCAGGGTCCAGAGCACATGGAATTTAACCAGGAGGTGACGGGGAGGTACTGGGAGAGTTTAAGTAGACAAATGTGGTAGAGAGATCACTCTGCATCAGAATTGAGAAGGGACTGAACGGGGCAGAGACTGGAGCAGGAGCAGGAAGACCAGTTAGAAGGTTAATGTTATAATCCCGGTGCGGAATGATGACGGCCCGCGAAAGTGAAGAGGAGAGGCGGGATCTGTAAGATTTAGGAGGGAGAATCTCTGGGTTGTCTGGGTGGTGGAGGAGGAGAAGGGAGAAGGAGAAAGAGGCCATGACGAGGAGGAACATGTTTGGGGCAGTTTCAGCGTCACATATGTTGCTCGGGGTGCCTGGGGAACAGCCAAATGGAGGTGGTTGGTAGGCAGAAGGAGACCACGGAGGATATGGCCCACGGGCAGAACTCGTAGAGGATGATGTCACCGATGGAAGCACAAGGGCTGCAGAGTGTGTATTGGCATCTAGTGACAGCAGCAAAAGCAACTCCAAGGCAGCGGTGTAGGCAGAGGCGGGTTCAAGTGAGTTGAGTGGTGAGAGAATGTTGTGCAGGGCAAGGGGGACGGTAGCTAAAAAGGAGTGTATGTTGATGAGAGGGTGTTTATTTTTAGCTCTCAGATGAGACAGAGCTAGAGACAGATGAGTGTAGTTTTGTGCAGAGAATAAAAGAGGTTTTGGAGGGGTAGAATTGAGAATTCGGGGAGAAGTATAAGGTTTAGACAGTAGGAAGGGTACCTCTTCCATTGACTGAATTTGTGGAGTAGAAAGTGCTGTGATTTTTGGTTTCCCTATGTGTGCTTTATGCATACAGGCCTTCATAAGGGAGTAGATAGATCTATTCGAGATCTGTCTCCACATGAAGTAACTGTGGGAAAACATTTTAGTCCAACCCTGTGCTGTCCATAGGGTAGACACTAGCCATGTGTAGCTTTTAAGATTTAAATCAGTTGAAATGAAGTGAAATGTTTCTTAGTTGCCCTAGCCTCATTTCGAGTGCTCACGAACGACATGTGGCTAGTGGTTCTGTCCTGGATAGCATGGATATAGAACATGTCCATCGTTGCAGAAAGTTCTATTGTACAGCACTGGTCTCATCCATTTTAAAACAATACGTGCCTGTGGACTATGTAATCTTAAATTGTGCCGTCTTATAACATCATGAGTTAATTCTAAAATTATAACCTAAGCATATGGTACCTTCAAGCATTCATAATCCATTAAAAATTGGAAAAAATAGGTGTAAGAAGTTTGTGTGTTTTTTTTTTTAATTTAGACTGTCATCTGATTTGAAAAGATATTGTCAAATTTAAGCAGTGTGGTAGTTTCATGCATTCGAGAGCTTTTTATTAGTTCTTAAACCTACTAACTAACAGTTCTGAGGGGAGTGATCTTGGTATTACCCATATGCATAACTCTTGAACATGGGTTTTAACTCTTTTCCTGAAAACATTTCCAGATGATATACCCGAAAGCTCACTCATCTCACCGATGCCATCAGAGGAAAGGGCTGCCTCCGCTCCCAAACCAGCCCCCTCGGACGCCTCGGCAACTCCAGTTGGTAGAAGGGGCCGTCTAGCCAACCTTGCAGCAACTATTTGCTCGTGGGAAGATGATGTAAATTACTCATCTGCAAAGCAGAACAGTGCACAAGAACAGCCTGGTACCACTTGTTTATCCAAATTTCCCTCTGCAAGTGGAGCATCTGCTAGGATCAATAGCAGCAGTGTTCAGCAGGAAGCTACATGCTGTTCCCAAAGGGACGGCGAGGCCTCTTTGAATAAAGCTCCATCCTCGAGTGCTGTGGGTGTATCTTTGAATAATGCTGCAATTTCCAGTTCTGTGGTAAGCAATGCAATATTGGTCTTCGGAAAATTTTTTTCCTTATGAGTAATAATGTATATGGATGTGTAGTATTTTAGAACGTATATGTAGTGTGTTTGTTTGTGTTTTTAGAAACTGTGTGTCATAGAAAGTAAAAACCGTAAATTTGGTAGCCTATCCCAAGATAAATTAGTAGTTGACAAGTAAATTACACTAATTTCATACAACTCCAAGATGTATAATCATGGAATGAGGGAGCCTCTTCTTAGCCATCAGGGAGAGCAGTGAACATTACCTTCTCTGTAGAATGCTTTATGTATGTGCATGTAATATAAGATATGGAATTTCTCTGAAAAGACATATAATAAACTAGTAGCTAAAGTTACCTTCAAAAGGCTAATTGCTGAACAGGATCGTTAAGGGTGGTTATGATAATTTTACCATATAGCCTTTTGAAATGTTTGAAAGTTTTATCTTGCACATGAATTACGTCTTCAGCTTTTAAAAACAATCTTAAAAAAAAAAAAAGGAAAGTATTATGTTTCTGAGCATCGTTTTTAAATATAGAGCCAGGTTTTGGCATTAGAGAGACCTGCATTCAATCCTAGCCCTGTCACACAATTAAAAGTGTGGCTTTGGACAAGTTACTTAATCTTGCAAAACCTTATTTTCCCATCTGTAAAATGGGGAAAGAGGGGTTATTGGGAGGATTAAATGAGAAAATGTGCATAAAACCTTTAGTAAAATGCTTGGCACATAGCACTTAAAAATATGTTGTAGTTAGCCATCAAGTACATGATATGATAATTTCGTTAAATTAATATTATTAATAATAATATTGACTTAATTAAAAGACAAAAATATGCAATGTGGTCTCATACAGTTAAAATTTATAAAGGTGCTAGTGAGATAATCTGAAAGAAATTGTTATTTAAAATAGGGAGTGACCCCACCCCTTATATGAAATTACTCGTCGGTGTATTATACATGCTAAACTACATATGAAAAATTTGAATAATAGCATTTTCTAAGTTGACTTTTTATCAAACTTTCCAAATTGGTTTGACCTATTAGAGAGAAAGAATTTTTTTTTCATAAGTTTACATAAAGGCTACTAAGCAAATAGAATTAGACTCGTTTTGTTATGACTACCTTTAGATATCGTGCATATTGTTATTTACCCTATGTGTTATCGTGTTTCAGAAAGCTGCTTCTTCCCCAGTGAAATCTTCTACTATATCCATTACTGATGCTAAAAATTGTGAGGGACAAAACCCTGAGCTACTTCAGAAAACTCCTGTCAATCCCCTGAAAACAGAGGTATCGAAACCAGTTGAGAAGTCAACCGTGTCCCAGACAGTTCGGCCCAAAGAAGAACTAAATAGAGAAGTTTGTCGGCAGTCTCAATCTAAAGACAAATCTGCAACATCAGGTTATGTATCTTTTAAAAAATCTAGTTAGTGCTGACTATTTTCAGGGTGTCTGTCCTCAGCATTTTAAATATCCAGTTGTGAATTGTACGGTGTTGGTTTGCCATGGCAAGTGCCTGAATGTAGGACATGAGACTTCTTCAAACTCAGCTTTAATTTATTGAATGAATATTCATTAGTGGAGACTTGCCCATTTACTGGTCCAAGTATGTAACTTGTTACATTTTAACAGTTTAAACGTGGGTTTTTTCTAGAATGACCATGGTAGATACTTTCTTCTATACTTTTTGATGGAGACAAAGCATATACAACTGGAAATCACATTTTAAGGGCAAAATGGAGAAACATTCTTGTATCCAAGTATGCAGAGCCATGCTTTGCAAACTTCAATATGGAGGCACACCTAATAGCAAAGGAAAGTGAATGTGTATACAAATGACTCCACTCCCAATTATATTTGTATGTGTGTATATTGTGTGTGAGTAATACATGTGAAAGTTCCAAATTACTCCCTGTAGTAAACTGATGCTCCTGGAAATCTGTATTCATCTTGTGGGGATTTACACCTTCTGGCATACCCCCACACGCTGTTGGTTGAGAAACACAGCACTAAAAAATATGGTTCAAATATATTGGAGATAAAGTTCACTTTGAACTATATTCTGTTTTCAATAGAATTGCTTTTGGAAGGACTTTTTTTTTTTTTTTTTTTTTTTTGAGAGAGAGAGAGAGCGTGCACGCGCCTGAGTGGGGGGGAGGGTCAGAGGGAGAAGCAGACTCCCCACCGAGCAGGGAGCCCAATACGGACTCGATCCTGGGACTCCAGGATCATGACCTGAGCCAAAGGCAGATGCTCAACCAACTGAGCCACCCAGGCGCCCTGGGAGAACTTTTAATTCAAAATTTTAACTTCTTAAAAATATAATCTCTCTGGATACTGTAGTTCTTCATAAAAGAGAAGTAGACCGAGAGATGAGAGTGGGAATCCATCAGTTATGGGCTAGGAAACCAGCAATCAGTTTCCGGGTGAGCCGAAATGAGAAATGAGCTGGAAACAACTGCAGAATCCCCACATGGATGAGAACTAGTTACTCTCAATTTTCTGAAGACTTATGGCATAGATAAGAAGCTTTGTTTTTTAAATTTTTATTCTTGGCTATTGGCTATGCCCAGTATATATTATCAGGGCCTCAGAGATATTTAATTTACATGTTTCTTGGTATTCTTCATGCATTCTAGTTCTAGTTTGCAATATGGTATGAAGTAACATGTGGCGTCTTCAGACTATGCCTATGGGTCAAATTGTGCCCTTTACCTGTTTTTGCAAATAAAGTTTTATTGGAACACAGCCATGCCCATTTATTTACATGTTGTCTGTGGCTGCTTTCATGCTTCAATGCAGAGTTGAGTAGTTACGACAGTGGTCACAAAGCCCAAAATATTTACTATCTGGCCTTTTGAAGGAAAATGCTGATATCTGACAGAGATAAACCTCTTTATGGCACAACGCTATCCCATTTGTTCTACTTTAAATGTACCTCATATTATTTCAAATGAATACTGTTTTAAGACTTTGTAGAATCAAGATATCCCTTGATAAAAGTCAATAATCTCTAATTTTTCTTTTGAGAGAGAAAAAGGATTTAATGCCTGTATTTTATAGTGGACTTCCTAAAAGCAAGATAAAATAAACTGGGCTGTAGAAATAGAAGTAGTTATCATGGCTAGGACCCTTTGGTGGTTAGGGGATACTGTTAATACACATACAGTCAATTTCCAGTCATCTAGGTTCTGCTTACTTAGTTGAAGGGTGTTCTAATTTCCACTGTCCTCTCACTCTACCTGTTAAAAATTCCTCCTCTTCTTTCTTTAGAGAACTAATTCCGATAAATGACTTTCAAGACATGGAATTAAATAGAATGATATGGTACACTTCTTTTTTAAAGCTGTTTTCATACTGTTTACTTTCCGAATGAGTAGTTTAAGTAGAATCGAAGCAATTTAGAGCCATACTGGATTTCAGAACTTTTTCAATACAAATTATAATTCCTACTTATTCTAAAGAGCCTCTAAAATGTGTGTGTTTTCTGTAGGAGGAGTAGGAATTAAGCCTTTCCTGGAACGCTTTGGGGAGCGTTGTCAAGAACACAGCAAACAAAGTCCCGCTCGGAGCACACCCCATAGAACCCCCGTTATCACTCCAAATACAAGGGCCATCCAAGAAAGATTATTCAAGCAAAACACATCTTCATCTACGACTCACTTAGCACAACAGCTCAAGCAGGTCTGGCTCACTGCTTTAACATTATTCATTACATGGTCTCGGCATAGAACCTAGAAATCAAACTGTGAATTCCAATACCAGTCTTTTTGACAGTGATAAGTAGCATCTTGGTTCCCTGTATCGCTTACTTCAAATTAGCAAATACTATTGTCTTGTGTTCCATGCGTATTGTGAATTTTTTTAATCTTAAAACTGAAGACAAGCAAAATTTAGTAGTATCGGAATATTATTCTTAAACATACCATTGGCTCTTGTATTAAAATACAGCTTTTGGTGGTTTTAGGAACGTGAGAAAGAACTAGCATGTCTTCGTGGCCGATTTGACAAGGGCAATTTATGGAGTGCAGAAAAAGGCGAAAACTCAAGAAGCAAACAAGTAGACACCAAACAGGTAGTGTAAACAAGAAAAATGAAGTGAACCACACGTAGTGCTGGGAACTAACTTGTGGTCCTGCATTGTCAAACTGCTCTTTATCCTGTTCAATTAACTGTGCCATTTTCCATTCATAAACCCCTTCAATGTTCATACCAACTCTGCTTTTCTCTTGTGATACTTTCCCATTCAGTAGAACTCTTAATGTATTCACTGATAACCTACTTAAAATCAAAATTTTAAAATGTGCTCTCATCATTCAATTGATTTCATATTTCTTTTAATATTCCACTTAGATGCTGGTTCTAAAATGTTTCTCAGAATCTACTTTTTTCATTAATGATGGCATACTCTCCCCAGATGCCACACTGTTAGACTATCCATAATCCTTTCAGGTCATCAAATATGTCCCAAATTTCTCTTTATTCCTTCATTACTTACTGTCAAATTTCATTCATCAGCCTTCAGCAAAGTCCCTACTTATAAACTACTTTCTGTTTCATTTACATGTACAAAATACTGTATTAGGATATACTTTCAAGCTAAAAATAATAGAATGACATTTAAAGTGGGTACCAGTAGAAATAGAAAAATACATTTAACCAGTATTCTCTGAGAAAGACCTATTTAATTGATTTTGGTTTTTATCAGGTCTCTTGTTTAACAAATCGTGTTTCCTAGGGTTCTGACCTAACCCTGTTTTCTTCTCATTTGCCCTGGGACGTCTCTTCTCTGTCCTCGCAGACATGCTAATGTGCTTGACTGTGCTGTATTCCCCTCTCTCCGGAACTCCAGGCCTGGTTGGCTGGTAGAGCTCTCTGCACTTCGCAGCAGTGTATTCTCCATGTAGCCTCTGTCTCCACCTAGGGCTTCATTTGTACCTCACCATCTAGAACAGTCTGGGAGTACGTCCTTGCCTCCTTCGTCTTATTACCACGTCTTCCCCTGGCACACACACGAACGCATACACAGCCAATATACCGCAAGCTGCCTGTCCTCTCTGTTTTCCTCCACTGTTACCTTAATCACTTCCAGAGCTTTGTATCGAAAACCTTGCCTCTAGTCGGGCTACTCTCCCGTCCCTCTTACCCACTGCTGCCGGACAAGTATTTTTAAAAGGCAGATATCTGTGTATTCCCTTGCTTAAGGTCCTTGGACAGCTTTCCATAGCTAGCATCAGAAAACTGTCTGAAGTGCTTGGCTTGCCATCTAGAATCAACCGGAATCTGGCTTCTCACTGCTTCTCCACATGTGTGTGTCAATCTGGTCACGCAGACTATTTGCAGTTTCTCAAATGGACCCATGTTTTCAGATCTCTTTGTCTTTGCCTTGCTATTTCTGTCTGCAAGGAGTATCTCCATGGTGAGCTCCTACTGCATGAGGAATAGGTCAAACTTTAATCCCCTCTGGAAATCCTTACCTGGCCCTTTTCCTTAGAGGCCCTTCTTTCTTCCACCGTCATCCTGTTCTTTGCCTCCTCCGAATATCTATCTTCCCGTAACTGTTTCACCTTTGCTTTCCGCCACTGTCTGCTAGAGCCTTATCTGTCTTTATCTGTGTTCTTAGGGCTTGGCTCACAGGAGGAGCTCGATAAATTGTCCTTGAAGGAAGGAATGAATGTGCTAATCCCTCCCATCGGCCTACAGCAAGCTGTGTCTGTCATCTTAAAATAAAAACAACTCTCTGGACCCCCTATTCCCCTCCCTTTCTTTACCTCCTTTTCATTCAGGCTCTTCCAAAAGACTTATCTCTTGCTGTTACATTTTTTCCCCCTCCCTTCTCTCTGGGTCTCTCCACTCAGGCTGTCACCACTATCTCTATCAAATTCACCAAAGATCTTCAGTCATCCATTTTTAGGCATTTAACTTGACCTATTAGCAGCATTTGGCATTGTTGATTACTCTCTTCTGTTTGAAGCACCTTCTTCGCTTGGTTGCCAGTATATCATATCATGGCTTTTCTGCTACATCCCTAGAAATATAGGACAACTATTTTGTGCTAAAGAATTCCTGCTAAATCTGTGGAATTCCTCCTCGGTTGGTTGCACATTTGCATGTAAAGAACATTCTGGACACAATAACAGCAGATTCAGGGGTCTGCCTCACTCAGAACTCATCCGTGGTATTCACCAAGGGAGCAAAGAGGTGGGAGGAAAAAGGAATTGAGTGTGGTGTTACTAGAGTCAAAGGAAGAACCTTTCAGAAGGAAGGAATGGCTGGTATTGTCAAGTATGTGTTGTCGAATGTGGACTGGACCGAGACCACCGGGAGACCACTGGGTTTTGGAAGAAAGAGCTTGTTGTTACTTGGCAAGAGCAGTTTTAGTGAAGCGGTGAGGGGAGAATGCAGGTGGTGGTGGGTGAGGAGCAGGGCCTGAGGGCAGAGGCAGGCCTCAGAAGTTTGGTTCTAAAAGGGAAGGGAGAAAGGAGGTGATGGCTGGAAGGGGATGAGGAAGTGAAGTATGGTTTGTGGTTGTGTTTATTTTGTTCTTTCTAAGGAGACTTAAATCAATTTTAATGTCAAAAGTAAAGAGGTTTATAGGGTGCCTGGTGGCTCAGTCAGTTAAGCATCCGACTCGATTTTGGTTTAGGTGGTGACCTTGGGGTCATGGGATCTAGCCCCACCTTGGGCTCCATGCTGAGTGTGGAGCCTGCTTGGGATTCTCTCTCCCCTTCTGCCCCTCCCCACTTGCACATGTGCTTGCACTCTAAATAAATAAATTCTTTTAAATAAAAAAGTAAGAGGTTTATGATAGAGGAATAAGTGACGCTGATTGATAAGATGGAGTAAACCTTTCAAGAGGTAAGAGTGGATTGGATGAACTCCGGAGCATCATGAAGGGAAAGGATTAGGACAGGCTCCCGGTGTGGTAAGAAGGAAAAAGGAAAGCAGTGTTTGGGGACAGGTGATTTTAGAATTATGGTGACAGAAAACTGGTAGAATTTCTATCTGGTTACTTCTGTTTTGTTCATCCTTAGGGAAGGGAAGGTGACAGGTGTGATACTCTTGGAGAATGGGAGAGAGAGCTGACCTGGAAAGAGAAGGACTAAGGAGTAGTATTGAGAGTCAGGGGGGCTATGAGAGCATACATTCCTAGTAGAATCAATCTCACAGTTGTGAGTTTTTCCTCTAAGATATGTCCAAAGAGCTTGGATATAAACATGGAGATGGTGGGTTGTTCTAGGGATAGGGTTTGCTAGACATAAGGAATAAAAATACAGTTGAGGTGAGGGAGTTGAAGATATTGGTGAGATTGTGGTTGAACTGAAGGGTCATGAGGTCTATCCTGGATGGAGGTGTAAGAAAATAGGCAGGGCTGACAGGAAGAAAAGCATCAAATGGCCAGAGGTCCCCATGAGGCCAAAGAACAGGATCTGGTAGGAATTGCTGAGTAAGAGAGCTAGAGAGATTGAAGGGTTTCAGGGGGGAAGCTGACTCCAGGGGATGGCTGAATTGGAGTGGTGGTGAAGGTCTTTGGAGTTGAAGCATTTACGCAACTGAGGGGCCAGGATGTTGGCTAGAAGGTATTTGCGGCTACCGATACCACCCAGATGATGGCAGGTCTTGGACTGGAGAAGTGGGGATGGCATGAGCAGAAGAGAAGTACTAAGAGCCTGGAATTAGAGACTCCCTCATGTTGTCAGGGTGTAGGGGAGAGAACCACCTGTATTACAGAAGGCTGTAGGTAAGTCCCGCCTTCACAGGGGAGTCAGTCTACAGCACAGCATTCGATGGTTTACTCTGTGTTCGTGCATCAAAATCTCCTTCTAATTTGAGAATCAAAATAGTCTGGAATCAGAATATGTGGGTTTATAAACTGACCCTGCCAGTTACTGGCTAAGTGTGCAAGTCACTTCGCTCCTGTGTCTGGATCTTTTCATCAGTAAAATGGAAGTAATAGCGCCTAACTTACAGGGTTATTGGGAGGACTGGGGAGGCAATATGTCAAGTGCTTAGAAAGGTGACTGGCGCATATTAGGCTCTATTAAGCATTAGTTGCTGTTATTCTTACTCCTATTTGATTATTTCTACTATTGCTTTAATCATAAAGCCTTTTCAAGAACGAACAATGAATGTTTCTCTTCCATGGCCTTGCAAATGATTAGTAAAGACTCAGATGAGGGATTTTTTTTCTTTCCTCTTTTTCCCACATTCTGTTTTTGTTCTTTGTTTTCTTTGCCTTTTACCCACTGAGTAAATGTTAAGGGGAATGTTGATGTAGGAACTGTCAGTAGATTTTATAGGTGTGGGATGAGATAAGCGGCCTAGGGGAATTGCTTTTCTCTGTGTGTGGCTTTCACTTTAATCGGTTTATCTAAAACTCTGATGCTGCTGCGAATTTTCCTTCTTGCCTCCTAGTCTCTTAAAGTACGTCCTGGGAATTGCCGAGAATACTGAACCAGCGAGCGCTTCTGGTGTTCTAAACATGGCTGGGACCTTTCTCATACATTATTTTGTTCCGAGCAAGCCTATATAGAATAATGGCTCGTGTTTGTTTCATTTAATAACACGTAAAAAGAAAAAAAAAATCTATAGTTTTGAGAAATAACATAGTCATTTGCTTTTTGTAGGAAATTCACTGTCAGAACACTCCCCTCAAAAAACATCCAGCTGTTTCAAAGACCCCATCGCTTCCAGTATCAGAAAAGGTGACAGAAAATCAGACACCAGGAAAACCTTCTCGCACAGAACCTACAGGTCAGCATTTTCTACTTCTGCTCCACTTAAATGTAGCTTTCCGTCTACCATAGTTTTGGAAATTGCATCGGAAAGCCCAGAAATACTGCTTTAATGTAAAAAGATAGATTAATTTCTTTATTGCTGCTCATTCTTTCATTTCTAGCCATGCAATATGCTTCTTCCTTTGTTCTCTTTCCGGACTCAGAACTCATGCTCTTATGGGAGGATAAATTACTACAGCTCCTTTTTTTTTTTTTTTTTCCTGAGAAAGATTCAGTCAGATCTGTTGAATTGTAGAGTGTGCGTGCTCCTTAATTTAGCTTCTCTACAAGTGTTTCTATAAATTGAATTCTTAAACCTAGTGTGCAAAGAGGTATAAACAAAGAGATGACTTGCGGCTCTGTTTGTAATAGTAATAAGGTGTAATTAATGTCCATCGGTAGAAAACTGTTTCAATAAATGGTGCTAAATCCATGTCCCCAAATATTATGTAGCTGCTCAAAACAGTAAGATAGCTTTGTATGGAATGACATTTAATAGATCATAGACACTTAAACTTTTTGTTTTTTAAAATTATGGTAAAAAACACATTACTAAAATTTACCATCTTAACAATTTTTAAGTGCACAGTTCGGTAGTGTTAAGTACATTCACATCGTTGTGGAACAGATCTCTAGAACTTATTCATCTTTAGAACTGAAACTATATACATCGAGCAACAACTCCCCATTTCCTCCTCTCCTCAGCCCCTGGTACCCACCATTCTACTTTCTGTTTCTATGAATTTGCCTACTTTAGAAACCTCAAATAAGTGTAATCATATAGTATTTATCTTTTTGTAACTAGCTTTTTTTTTTTTTTTTTTAAGATTTATTTATTTTAGAGAAACCTGGAGTGCAGGGGGGAGGGGCAGAGAGAGAGGGGGAGAGAAACTTTTGCAGACTCTGCGCTGAGCATGGAGCCCAACACGAGGCTCTGTCCCATGACCCTGAGATCACAGGCTGAGCGGAAACCAAGAGTTGGACACTTAACTGACTGCGCCACCCAAGCACCCCTGTAACTAGCTCATTTAGCATAATGTCCTCAAGGTTCATCCATGTCCTAGCATGTGACAGGAATTCCTTCCTTTTTAAGGCCGAATAATACTCCATCCTGTATATATACATTTTGTTTAGCCACTGTCTATCAATGGACATTTTGGTTGCTTCTGTCTCTTAGTTATTGTGAGTAGTGCTGCTAAGGACATGGGTATGCAAGTATCTCTTTGAGACCCGGCTTTCAATTCTTGGTATATCCCCAGTAGATCCATTTAGTGGATCTATTTTAAGTTTTGAGGAACCATTATACTATTTTCTGTAGCAGTCACACCATTTTACAATCTCACCAACACAGCACAGGGGTTCTAGTATTTCCACATCCTTGCCAACACTTGTTATTTTCTGTTGTTTTGACAGTAGCCCTCCTTAGGGGTGTGAGGTGATAGCTCATTGTGATTTTGATTTTTTGTTTCACAGTTAGTCATGCTGAGCATCTTTTCATATGCTTGTTGGCTGTTTGTATATCATCTTTGGAGAAATGTCTGTTCAAGTCCTTTACCCATTTTCTAATCTGGGTATTTTATTTTTGTTGTTGAGTTATAGGAGTTCTTCATACATTCTGAATATTAACCTCTTATCACATAAACAATTTACAAATATTTCCCATTTTGTAGGTTGTCTTTGTAATTCTGTTGAATATATCCTTTGATGCATAAAAGTTTTTAAGTTTGATGTCATCCCATTTGTCTATTTGTGCTTTTGTGCCTGTGCTTTTGATGTCACACCCAAGAAATTGCAAAATCCGTTGCCTTGAAGCTTTTCCTCCATGTTTTCTTCTAGGACTTTTATAGTTTGGAGTCTTACATTTGGGTCTTTAATCCATTGTGAGTTAATTTTTGTATATGGTGTCTGATAAAGGTCCAGCCTCATTTTCTACATGTGAATATCCAGTTTTCCCAACATCATTTGTTGAAGAGACTTCCTTTCCCCACCAAATCATCTTGGCAGCCTTGTCAAAGACCATTTGACAAATATGTGAGGTTTTGTTTTGCGGCTCTCTATTCTGTCTATTCCATTGGTCTGTGTATCTGTGTTTGTGCCATACTGTTTTGATTACTGTAGCTTTTTAATATATTCTGAAATCAGGAGATGTCAGTCTTCTCATTTTGTTTTTTTACAAAATTATTTTGGATGTTCAAGGTTCCTTGAAGCTCTATATGAGTTTTAGGATGGACTTTTCTGCTTCTCCAAAAAATGCTCTTGATAAGAATGCATTGAATCTGTAGATTGCTTTGGGTAGTATTGACATCTTGACAATATTAAGTCTTCCAATTCATGAACATGGGATGTCTTTCCAGCTATTTCTATCTTATTTAATATCTTTCAGCAGTGTTTTGTAGCTTTCAGCATACAAGTCGATCACCTCCTTGGTTAGGTTTATTCCTAAATATTTTACTTTTTTTTTTTTTCCTAAGTATTTTATTCTATGAACAGAGGTAATTTTACTTCTTTTCAAATCTGGATGCTTTTTATTTATTTTTCTTGCCTATTGCTCTGACTAGGACTTCCAAAGCTATGCTGAATAGAGGTGGTGAGAGTGGCCATCCTTGTCTTTTTTCTGATCTCAGAGGAAAAACTTTCAGTCTTTCACCACTGAGTATCATGTTAGCCATTGGCTTTTCCTGTGTGGCCTTTATTATGTTGAGGTAGTTTCCTTCTGTTGCTAGTTTGTGAAGTGTTTTTATTGACACTTTTTTTTTAAGTGAAAAACAAAATGCAGAACAGCATGCATAGTATGATTACCTTCTGATAAAACAAAAGGATGTACACATTTGCATACATAGGGGCAAGACTGGAAGAATAAACAATAACCTGGTAATATTGGTGTCCCCTTTCTCTTTGGGGAGGAAGAGAGCATTGGGAACATGAAGAGAGGACAGTTGTCTTGGGATTCTCTATCCATTTCTAGATTAGAAATGCATAGTTTGATAATAAGAAAAAATACATAAGGTTCCTTAACTGAAAAATTCTAGGTTCTTAACATATATTAATATGATTTTTCTTACAATTTTTTTTTAGGTTTCACTGAATGTGAAATGACGAAGTCTAGCCCTTTGAAAATCACATTGTTTTTAGAAGAGGATAAGTCTTTAAAAGTAACATCAGACCCAAAGGTCCAGCAGCAGACTGGTTGGTTTTTATGCTTTATTTCCTATTAATATATTGGTAGAGCACATATTCAAATATATAGTGTCCTGTATTTCAAAATGTCTTGTGATTTTGTAATATCCTTTCTCTCTCGCTCTAACTAGGAAATACTCTAGCTCCCACAAAGAGACAGCACTGTTACGTTATCTTTAGGTCACAGACCCCTGTGAAAATGTGATGAAGGCTATCACTCACTTTCACAGGGAAAGGAAATGTGCTGTCCTCCTTCCACCCTCTTTATATAGTCTTAGAGGAATTAGTGGTTCTTGAAGATTATTTGGGAACCCTGCCCTAAGTGATATTAATATTTCCCTATTATTCACTGCCACGTGAAAGGGAACTCCCCAAAAATAGAAAAAGATTTACTTGAAATAACATTTTTTGTAAGTCTGAAGCTTTGGGCTATTATCTTGTCATTTGCATTCTTCCTTAATATTCTTTCTTAAACCCAAAGCATTGAATTGGCTTTTGACAGTTCCAACCTGTATTGCTTTGCTGTTTGTTTAGTAAACACGTGAACATGAGGTCTGCTCTGCTATCCCTTTAATCTGTAAAGGTCTGAGTCACAGAATCCACCTACTGAAATCTTTTCCAGAAGTGGTACGTGAGACTGAGATGAGTGTGGATGATGATGACGATATCAATAGCTCAAAAGTAATTAACGACATCTTCAGTGATGTCCTGGTGGAAGGTGAGCTAGATGTGGAAAAGAGCGAAGAGGAGATGGACCAAGAGGAACAGGAAGATGCATTGAATATCTCCTCGATGTCTTTACTTGCTCCATTAGCACAGACAGTTGGTGTGGTAAGTCCAGAGGTAAGGAGAGACTAGATGTCACCAGGCCCGGGACACAAAGAAACAGTTATAATGGGATCCCCTTTTAGTTGGTACATGGGGATTTGGCCCTCCATAGCCAGAGGCTTTCTGGAACTCTGATGTCAGTTCTCTTAAAACAGAGCTTAAAAGGCTTCCATGGTTTCCTTCGACCTTAGATAAAACCCAAACTGTGACATGGTTTAAAAGGCCAGACATGTGGGCTCAAATCCTGGCTCTGGCATTGATGTTTATTGACCGAGTTTTTTAACCTCTTTACCACTTTTTCCTCACCTGTTAAACAAGGTTAAAACTAGTGTGGGTTTATGTGAATATTACATCATTAGTATATTAGTATTTAGCACCATTGAACTAACATTTACTAGGAGCTGACTATTGTTATTAGCTATCACCCTAAACTGAATAGCTACAGCTTGGAAAATTGATTCAATTAGAAATATTTTTTAAGAGAGTTCAAATGTAGGTTTTAGCTGTCTTTGAACTTTTATTCATTTACTATTTAGGAACTTATTTTAGTTGGCCTTGTTTTTATGATGACTCAGTTGACTCATTGGATGTTTATTTCCTAACAATAGAGAATTTATTCGATTCCTCGGAATTATCATTTAGAATCCCTGTCACCCATAGAATCTACTAACACCTGATGTGCTTCACTGCAGAGTTTAGTTTCCTCACCTAGATTGGAATTGAAAGACGCCAGTGTAAGTGATGAAAGTCCAAAGCCGGGAAAATTCCAGAGAACCCGTGTCCCTCGAGCTGAGTCAGGTGATAGTATTGGTTCTGAAGATCGTGATCTTCTTTATAGGTAAGAATGTTTTCAGAAGGCATTCACTTAACTAAGACTCATGGTTTAGATGTAGCAAGTCGCGTTACAATTTATACTTTTTTTTTCAATATTTTTTTTATTATGTTAGTCACCGTACAGTACATCCCTAGTTTTTGACGTAAAGTTCCAGGATATATATATCCTTGTATAACACCCAGTGCACTATGCAATATGTGCCCTCCTTAATACGCATCACCAGCCTATCCCAGTCCCCCACCCCCCTCCCCTCTGAAGCCCTCAGTTTGTTTCCCAGAGTCCACAGTCTCTCATGCTTCATTTCCCCCTTCTGTTTACCCCCCCTTTCTTCTTCCCTTTCTTCTCCTACCGATCTTCCTATTTCTTATGTTCCATAAATGAGTGAAACCAAATGATAATTGTCTTTCTCTGCTTGACTTATTTTGCTTAGCAGTATCTCCTCTAGTCCCGTCCATGTTGCAGCAAATGTTGAGAAATCGTTCTTTTTGATGGCTGAGTAATATTCCGTTGTATATATGGACCACATCTTCTTAATCCAGTCATCTGTTGAAGGGCATCTCGGCTCCTTCCACAATTTAGCTATTGTGGACAATGCTGCTATGAACATTGGGGTGCATATGGCCCTTCTCTTCACTACGTCTGTATCTTTGGGGTAAATACCCAGTAGTGCAATGGCTGGATCATAGGGTAGCCCTATTTTTAACTTTATGAGGGACTGCCACACTGTTTTCCAAAGTGGCTGTACCAACTTAGTGCATTCCCACCAACAGTGTAAGAGGGTTCCCCTTTCTCCACCCTCTCCAGCAATTGTTGTTTCCTGCCTTGTCAATTTTTGCCATTCTAACTGGTGTAAAGTGGTATGTCAATGTGGTTTTGATTTGAATGTCCCTGATGGCTAATGATTTTGAACATTTTTTCATGTGTCTGTTAGCTATTTGTATGCCTTCATTGGAAAAGTGTTCATATCTTCTGCCCATTTTTTGATTTGTTTATTTGTTTCTTGTGTATTGAGTTTGAGAAGTTTTTTGTAGATCTTGGATACCAGTCTTTTATTATCTGTAGCATCATTTGCAAATATATTCTCCCATTCCATGGGCTGCCTCTTAGTTTCTTTGACTGTTTCCTTGGCTGTGCAGAAGCTTTTTATCTTGATGAAGTCCCACAAGTTCATTTTATCTTTTGTTTCTCTTGCCTTTGGAGATGTGTCATGAAAAAAGTTGCTGTGGCCGATGTCGTAGAGGTTGCTGCCTATGTTCTCCTCTAGGATTTTGATGGATTCCTGTCTCACATCGAGGCCTTTCATCCATTTGGAGTTTATCTTTGTGTATGGTGTGAGAGAGTGGTCAAGTTTCATTCTTTTGCATATAGCCGTCCAATTTTCCCAGCACCATTTATTGAAGAGACTGTCTTTTTTCCACCAGATGTTTTTTCCTGCTTTGTCAAAGATTAGTTGCCCAGAGAGCCGAGGGTCCATTTCTGGGTTCTCTATTCTGTTCCATTGGTCTATGTGTCTGTTTTTGTGCCAGTACCATGCTGTCTTTGTGATCACAGCTTTGTAGTACAGCTCGAAATCCGGCATTGTGATGCCCCCAGGTTTGTTTTTCCTTTTCAACAGTTCCTTGGCGATTTGGGGCCTTTTCTGGTTTCACACAAATTTAAGGGCTGTTTGTTCCAGTTCTTTGAAAAATGTCATTGGTATTTTATACTTATTGGCAATTTATACTTATAATGTTCTTCATAATTCACCTGTAAAACTTTGCAATGACTTTTGTCAGCCTCTCTTTTACCAAATGGCATTTTCCATTCCACATGTTCAATAAAAGAGAGCGCTCAATGTGTTGCTGGATTTCTAATGGAGTATACCTTATTTCTTGAAGCATTGATGCATACAGATCTCAAAGATTCAAAGAAACAGAACGTCCTTCAATAAAGCAGGTGATTGTTCGGAAGGAAGATGTTACTTCAAAGTTAGATGAGAAAAAGAATGCCTTTCCTGGTCAAGTTAATATCAAACAGAAGATGCAGGTATGTACTTCGGTGGAAAGGAGATTTGGAATGTCTGCTGCACATTCCTTAAGGACAAGGGCCCAGCCTGTTCATCTCTACACCCCGAGTGACTGGAGCATTGGCTGAGACATGAGGGCTCAGTAAATTGCTCTTGAATTCAGTGTAACTTCAGAAAGGAAGGTCTTTGTTGGAAACGTTGGAAGCTTATTTGATATTTCCGAAATATTTAAACATGTTTGTCATAAATATCCTTAAAGTAGAACTATAAATGGGATGGTGGTGAAGTGTGAAATTTATTTCGCTCTTATAGGTTATTTTACGCTAAGGAAGGCATTTTCAAAAGTATAACATACATGTAATTTAAATAAAATGAATCAGATAATTTCTAAATCTTTACTACTTTGTTGAACATAGCCCCAATTATAATTTTAATAAGTACAAGTGGAAAGTCTTTTCATAAGAAAGAATGTTTACAGTGTAATTATTACAGCATGTTGAATGTTTTTGGTGCAGAGTGTAGATACCTGAATGGTGAAACAGTAACATTTTGACTTTACTCTCTGGATATTTTGGAAATTATCCAGTAGGCTTGGTAAGAACTGAAGTTTAAATAAAGTAAAAATGGCGATTAAAAATGTGAGTTTTTTTCCTCCTTTTGTTGGTTTCCCTAGGAACTCAATAATGAAATAAATTTGCAGCAGACAGTAATCTATCAAGCTAGCCAGGCTCTTAACTGTTGTGTTGATGAAGATCACGGAAAAGGGTCACTAGAGGAAGCTGAAGCGGAAAGACTTCTCCTCATTGCAAGTACGTGGGATACACTTGAAACAATTCCAACAGAGTTTCAAACCAGGAAAGACTCATTTTGTCTAGGATAGTTAGACATCTCTATTTTAAAGAAAGGGCTTTTTCTATTTCTGTTGATCTATGTTTCTGTTTGTTCTTATAACATTTGTGAATACTCTGCACGTAAAATAAAATGTAGTTTGCAGGAAAGGTAAAAGGAATGGAAATGCATTTGAAGAAATGTAGTTGTGAAGAGTATGCCAAAAATGAATATACGAATATGTTTATATGTGTGCGTGTATTCGTATGCACACACTCTGTTTCTGCACCTAGCTATCTGCACGTAGCTGAAACAGTATGTGAAGTTTGTTGTGTATGTGTAGTGACGGATGACAGGGCCTGTTAGCGTGGAGAGATTATACCACATGAGAAAACTGGCAAAAAGTTCAAGCACTAAATTATAAGCACGCTGTAAACAGATGAGTAGTCAGGGTTTTGCCCAACTAGCTACCAGCTGCTTGTATAAAGAAGCACTGGTCTTAAGTACATTTGCCACATCAGTGCACTTTCTTGAATTGGTCTCATGTAGAAACAGCTGCAGTTTTCATATTTGTGACATTGCATATTTTTGCATAGCTGAGAAGAGAGCACTTTTGATTGATGAGTTGAATAAATTGAAGAATGAAGGGCCTCAGAGGAAGAATAAGACTGCTCCCATTGCCGCAAGTGAATTTGTCCCATCCAAAGGATCAGTTACTTTGTCAGAAATCCGCTTGCCTCTAAAAGCAGATTTTGTCTGCGGTACGGTTCAGAAACCAGGTATGGTGATTTTTATTTGCATCACTTCTAGATCCTGTGTTAAATTATGAACCTTACCTAGATAGGAATTATGCAAATGGGAGCAAATAGAGCATGCAGAAGGATGCGCAGCTTGTATCTTGGCCCCTTAGTTCCTTTAATGAAGATATATACATAAAAATAACCAAGGGGAAATTTCATATTTGGGGTTGCTGATCCACACGGTAATATACGTGGCTCTAACTGAAAGGAAGGTGCGTTAAACATAGTTTGTTTTTTTTCTTTAGATGTTGTTTATTTGAGAGAGAGCAAGAGAGAACACAAGCTGGGGGAGGGGCGGAGAGAGAAGCAGACTCCCCGCTGAGCAGGGAGCCTGACGCCGGGCTCTATCCCGGGACCCTGGGATCATGACCTGAAGCAAAGGCAGACGCTTAACCAACTGAGCCACCCGGGTGCCCCTAAACATAGTTTTGAGCATAAAATACTTTCCTAAGATGAGATATCTTGAGACAGCAGATCATTCCACTTTCATTATTTAATTTTATTGTGGAAAGTATTGGGAAATTGAAGAGAATCTACATTACTTACTCTTTTCTGTTTAAAATTCATCCCCCAAATCTTGAATTATTGGTTGTAGAGGTGAAGATGACCACTACAGTGAAGATGATTCTATTGAAATTGTTATGCCTTTGTCACTCTAGATTGAATAAGTGAACTTTTCTAGTCTATGATAAATCATAGCAAAGTGGGCAAAGGAGAAACAGGGATCTGAAAACAGGGCAGGGTATTTATATAGAAGCTTAATAAAATCAAAGTTTCATTAAATTCTGGTGAAGTTCTTTTAACATTCTTTTATATTTTCATTTGCATGGACCATTCTTTTGGAGGAGAAGGAGGGCTAGACATAGGTGAGAAGTGAATATAAGGTATAGGGAAAATAAAGAATGGAGATGTTTAAAAGTTAGAGCGTTCTCGTAGGAACAAGGTAACGTAGGTTCTGATTGTTGTTTGATTTTGGTGTGGTCTGGAAGAAATCTATTGGTAATATAGTATGTACCTTGGGACGTGGGTATTTACTAACATAGTGAAGGAAACATTCTGTGTTTCTATTAGAATTTATCTCTGAGTAACTTTCACAGAAATATAGTATTTTAATCTCAGTTTTGAAATAATAAACCATAATTTCCCTTTTGAGGAATATACTGTTAGCTAAAGATTTAGGAATCAATAGGCAAAATTTCAAGTCAGCAGAAATTGAGGGATATGGAGTGACGTTATTTCAGTTCATTTAAATGACAGGGAGAGACCTTGGTGATGCTTATTGATGATGAATATGACTGTCTGCTTATGTACTTATTAGCTTTTTGTATCTGGAAAGTTGATTTTAGTAATTTTTAGATAAATTACTTTAATTAGTCACAGTATTACTTTTTCCTTTGGTCTTCCAGAATGCTGATTAGCCAAATCTGATTTTGCTTGTGCTTATTATGTAATGTGATTACTTTTTGCAGATGCAGCAAATTACTATTTCTTAATTATACTAAAAGCAGGAGCTGAAAATATGGTAGCCACACCATTAGCATGTACTTCAAATTCTCTTAATGGTGATGCTCTGACATTCACTACTACGTTTACTCTGTAAGTAAATTAGGCTCTTGACAGTTTAAACACATTTTTCTTTTAATAGAGAATACAGATAGAATGTATAGTCTTTGAAATGCAGTATCTACATTCTTATATGGACAAATAACTCCATTTCAATTTGTTGATTTAAATCTTTTACATGTTTCTGATATTTCTTTCATTGAATAGCACATTTCTTCCATGTGATTATAGGTATTTAATGTTTTGATATATATATAAAATATAAATATATATTACATACGTAACATAAAAATGTTTAAGGCCCAGATATGTTATGTAAATATATATTATATATATATAAAATCTGGACCTTAATTTCTTATATGTTTTACATCTTAAATGTACTTAATATTCCAACTCCCTGAAAAGATGTATTTAGTGTCACAAATTTATTGTGAAAACACAGAGTCAAAATCCAGTTAGAAAAAAAAGATCTTGTTGTAAAATACTGAAGAAAATATTTGACTTGTGTTAGAGGAAAAATAGACTGTTCATATCAATTTTTATATTCTTTAATGGTTTATAATAACTGCCTGTAGTTAAAAACACTGTGAATTCCTTTCCTCCCAGAATAATGCAACACTATCAGCGGCATCATTTTTAATGGCATTAAGTCTGTTTTCCTTACTGTTTTATTTAATGATTTATTTTTCCAGGCAAGATGTGTCTAATGACTTTGAAATAAATATTGAAGTTTACAGCTTGGTAAGCAGTGAAAGCTTTCTGAAATAACCAATATTATGTTTTTCTTAGAAATATTAGCTCTTAATACCTAATTATGCTTTGGGTTTGTGTGTAGGTACAAAAGAAAGATCTCTCAGGCCCTGATAAGAAGAAAAAGGCATATAAGTCCAAGGTGAGAATGAAAAGCCCAGTAAAAGTACCATGATCAGAAACCATAGCTATATCAGTTTTAATTGCTTCTACATTCATTTGACAACCAGCTTGTATAACCTGCTAAAACGTCTCCCAAGCCTTCCTCCCGCACTCTTGCCTGCCACGTCCTCGGTGAAGCAGGACTTAGGACTGACCTGCACACGAAAGCAGTAGCATCTGCAGGTTGACTTCCAGCTTTCCACATTTCCCAGGAAATGTGCTTTTCCTAAGTCATCATCTAGCAGAATTTTATCTTAGTTCTAATAAAAATTGGAATGACAGTATGGGGAAAGCCTTAATAGAGGACTCAAGTATAACGTATTCATATTTCAGGATTATTTTCTATGTGGGAGCATCTCAAGGTTGGTTAGTTTTAAGCTCTGAATCATAGTGTTTAGCAGGAAAGACACTGTTATCTTTTCTTCTAGGCAATTACCCCAAAGCGACTTCTTACATCTATAACCACTGTAAGTAAATTCTTGAAAAATTTAGCTCCCTTGAGAAATGTGCATCTTACACACAGGATTGTAAATTGGTTAGCCATTTCTAAACCCTTAGCACTGTAGAAATCTTTAAAATATACTACTGGGGAGGAAATCTCTGATATTTAAGTAGGGGAAAATACTGTTTTCTGAAATGTAGCCTTTGCAGTGTTAAAGAGTTTAATGTTTAATATTTAAATCTTTGTATCAAATAAAGAAAATAACTTATGCTTTTTTTTTTTTTTTTTAAAGAAAAGCAGCCTTCATTCTTCAGGTGAGTGGATCATGAACTATTTCAAACAACAGAATAAGGAAATGAGCTAAGCAACAGCACACGTGCTCTATGCAAACAGGCATCTTGATGAGTGTTCACCTTCGTCTCCTTTGAGTAATATTTTCTGTGTGGTTTTTAGTAACATATAAGATTACTGGCCAGAATGGCATGCTATCAGATGTCGTCACAGGCCGGCAGGCATCACGTCATTCCGGCTCTAGCAGGCAGTACCCGTGTGATACCCAGTCACCCGGCCACCGCTGCAGCCAGTGGCTTCACTCTTCACCCCAGCTCTGTCGGTTCTGTAGATTTGTTTTGTGCTTTCCACACTGTGGATGGACTTGACTTCTCTTAACTTTACTGATCATGACTGGCATTGTATCACGTCAGAGAAGCATCCTTCTAGTTCTCTGGAACCTGGGTGCCAGGAAGCCAGGAAAGGCATTCTCTAGAGTGGCTTTTGGCCTGAGTTTTCCAAAGGGGATTAGAATGGCGCTCCTTCCACTCGCCTCCTGTGGCTTCTGGTCTCTTCTTGGCACAAGAAGGTAACTAAGAAGAGCTTTGCAGAGACAGTCTTTGCTGCTATTCATGTCATCCTAGACTAGAGCAGTGAAGCCTTTTCACATCTCTTTTAGGAAAGCTGCTTTATGTATACATTCTTAAGTTCTGTGTCTTAAAAATACATCATCCCAAAGGAGTGATAAGGAATGTCGATGCTACCTCAGCTAAATTAAATATAAAGTTCTCAGCAGTTTTCTTTCATTCTTTAGAGATGGAGGAAAATGAGGCAGTTTCTCTGTGACAACTTAATTTCTTTCTTTTGGGCTGTGGTGAAGAATTGTTATTTACACTCACAGAAGTCACTCGGACCTAAACTTCATTTCCTTTCTCTACAGTCATGGCCAGTCCGGGCGGTCTCAATGCTGTGCGCACCAGCAACTTTGCCCTGGTTGGATCTTACACGCTGTCATTAGCTTCAGTAGGAAACACTAAATTTGCTCTGGACAAGGTACTCCCAATTTATGTATTTATTTACTTTTAGAAAAATTGGGTCAATGGAAATGCCCCAGCACTTTCAAGTATTTGAAATCTTCGGTTGAAAATGTATGCTCTTAGAATTGTACATTTTAACTAGGCATGGGTGTCCCTACATTTTTGATGTTGGAAATATTTCTCTCTTGTCTCTTAATAGTTAAATCTTCAAAGTAGTGTATGCTGATTTATTTTAAATGTTACTTCTGACTACAGGAGTATTATTACTTCTTGCATGTAGATGTTAAGCTTACAGTTTTAAACATGGTAACTTTTCCATTTGAACTGATATTTTGAAATGAATACTATAGTAGAGATTTAGTTTTGACAAGATAGGGAAGGATAGGTTACTTTCTTAAGAAAGTACTCATGAATCGAAGGGATTTCTTTCCCATACTTTCCTCCCCAAATTAAAAGCTTCAAAGTTCACATCTGTGTTCTCTCACTATTGAGTGCTTTTTCACCATAATGTGGTATGACTTAACTTTTAATAGACAAGACCATTTAAAGAGTGAGAGAACTAGTGGCAAACTTTGGTCCTTGGGCTGACTCCTGTGGTGTAATACAGGGATATTTTTAAACATTTTAAGAGTTTTTCCTAGTCAGAATATGGAGGTGAGGAAGTATAAAAATTAGGAGGCCTGGTTTCTAGTATTGGCCTTGCTCGTAATTTCCTTTTTAACATTGAGCAAGGTCACTTCATTACTCTGGGATCTTGTTTTCCCAGTAGAGAATATTAGGTTGGATTAAAACAATCTACCTTTAAACTTCTATGAAACATTTTCCTTTTAGTTGATAGACAAAAAACAACCTTTGAAATTTTGATTATTGTTAATGCATAAATGTGTTTTAACATGCTAATTTAAAAGAATGTATATAACTTTTTATTTAGTAATTCGGCTAGTTTAACAAATTGAGTGATCTTGGGTCTTTTTTTTCTTTTTGTCCTTTATTTTGTTTGTTTTAGATAAATTATGATGTAAAAGAGCGAGAGCTACTGGGCTATATGTTCCAGGAAAAGGTTGCCATATTTTCTTTGCTTGAAACTAATGAGCTTAAATAATCAATCCTGACGTTTTGGGTCATATGTATTCGTTTCACTAACCACTCTCATGTGTTCTTGGTTATTTTAAATGATTAAAGACATGATGTACATTATTCTTTCTTTAGAATCTTGCAGATGGGCATCTTTTCCTTTACTCTTATAGTTCTTTAAAGCTTTTTTTGATAGTCCTCTTCCTTTTTTTCATGCATGTTTGGTACTTGGGCTTTTCTTCTATATTCTTTTTTCACATTACAATTCCTTAAGATTCTATAGTCACTTGGACTTTGATTTTCCGGGTACTAAAATACCAAATTAATAACTAACACTAAAATGTATTCAGTGTGTTCAATTGTCTAAAACTAAAATGTCTTCAATATTGTTGACCTCCCCTATATTGAAAGAGCTACTGGTGATGTTTCAGATAAAACTGGTTTCAGCTGGCTAATAGATATATTGCTATGTAGATGATGCTTTGTGTAGTGATTTTGAAATTAAAATGCATTTAACACTAAAATTATACTAACTATAATCATGTTTTAGAAGGGTTTTTTTTTTTAGGATTTTTAATATCCTTGCAAAGATCAATTGCAAGCATTCTGTGGGTATATAGAAATTTACAAAATGCCAACTTCTACATGTGTAAGAGATTATTTTAGTCTTTAAAATCAAAGAGATTTTAATGATGTATGTTAAATATAGACTGGTCTTAAAATTGGGTGCCATTTTAATTCAAAATATCACACAAATTAATAAAAATCTGGTATTTCCATTCTCTTAATTTCTTTGAAATTAAAACTTAAATAGCCAACCACATGATTCAGTACAAAATCAAATCACTCAATTTAATCGGTTGTGTCTAATACTCTAAAGTCTCTTTCTGAATCAAATACAGTATATCAGATATAAAATTTGTCCCAAATGTGTTTTGAGTGGCAGGAAGAAGCAAATATTTATTCTAATAGTTTATAGTTGATGTAGGAGAATATTTAAAATAGTTAAGTTAGATGTTAAGTTGGTGAGAAAAATGGAAGACCTTCTGTATAACCCTACTTAATTGACTTGGAGAAAATAGACAAGTCACCCATGTCCTCCCAGATACCAGTGATAGAAGGGAGTGTTTGCTTATTTTATTGGTGCTGTGACCAACAATACAACAGTCACAAAGGTTATCTCTGAGATCACCTTCAGAATGGAATTTCTATTGAAGTTTACCCAGACTGTTTGCTCTGTGGATTTAGGATACCACTGATAGCAATTGCTTTCCTATTTGAGGTTAAATCTGGCATCCTGCAATTTAAATTATGAATCTCAATGAGTCACAGGCTCTCAAATCCTTTCTTTGAACAGAGAGTCCAAAATAGCCGTAGATTTTATTACCCTTTCATGGATAAAGGGAGAAGGACATCTCACAGCCCATCTTTTGACTTAAAGAAACCTCATAGGTATTTAATACGCCCATTGGCTCAGTGTAATTATTAACAGTACCCCCTCTCTCAGAAATATTCCTCTGTACGAAAAATTACAGCCACCCTGGTTATAAGTTAGATTTTATAGCTCTTGACAATAATCTTAGAAGTGTGAATATCTTCAAAGACCCTTTTGTTAAACAGAAAACAGAATAGGATCATACATTTTCACACTGTTTCTACACTCAGCAGGGGTAGTGATATTGACCCTTTTGTGAATATTCTCAATTTACCTCATCAGGACAAGCTTCTGACCAAGAATACTGTCAGCTTTTCACAGCTGTAGAGTAAGAGTGAACATTTTCTTCTAGTGTTTATGAGATTCTTTTTACCAGCAGCATTCTCTGGGTTTAACGTGGAATTCTATTAATTAGCATTGAGAGCCTTAGGAACTTAAAACTGACAATATGGAAAAGAGCGAGGGAATTTATAACAAGAGGGATAATGAGGCACATGATGTTTTGATTGTACATTATGGAGGCCTTTTAAATTCGGAAAGTTAGATGTTTGTCTCATGGAATTAGTCTCTTGAAATCTACACTTGCTGGCCAAGATTTCCCCCTTTAACTTATCTTTATTGTGTTGGAGGACTGAGTTGTTGGAAACTAGCTTTACACCCAAAAGAAGTTTTTTCCACTCAAAAGTAACTTCTCTTAGGCTTTTCTGGGACCTTAGGACACATTTTGCTAAAAGATGCACAAAATAAATCGAGATAAAGCCCAGAGGCTCACAGACACAGTTCAGAGCTCTGGCGGCTTGATGCTGAGATGCTGCGTGTGGTCCCCAGGGAAAGAGCTGGGTGCCACTCTGGCTGTGTGGGGTGCACATTGCCTCCACGACAGCTAGCTGCAAAACCATGCTAAATGCTGTTTTTGCTTTTTGGCTTTTTTCGTAAAAGTGAAAATCCACTTCAGATTTCTTTCATTTAGCAAAAACAGGCACTAACGTAAGTCTGTTGTAAAAGTGAAGGGGGCAGGCTTTTGAAAATCCAGGGGTTACCTGTGTACCACATTTTCTTTCTGTATTTTTTTTTTTAGTAGAAAAACTAGGTATTTATTTGGCCAAACCGTATCCTTTTAGCAAACATTTGTTGAATGCCTGGATAGAAGTTGGCAGTAGGCTATGAGAACAAACACGAAAAAGACACGAAATTGTTCTCAGGAATCTGCTGTGCAAAGTGTGGGCTCTGGCTTCGGGCACAAAAGAGACCGTACACGGGGGAGTTTCAGGGCCTGGCAGACAGACCTCCCGCTTTGAGAAGAACAAGATCTGGGGGGCCTAGAGTAGTCCTCATACTCAGAAGTGGGGAGAAGGGATTCGGTACCGTATTGTCTGTGTCCATTCATCTGTTGAGGGACATGTAGGCGGTTTGCCCCACTTGCTGTTGGGAAGGATGCCGTGAACACCGGTGTGCGCGTAGTCCCTGAGAATCTGGTTTTAATTCTTTTGGATAAATACCTCGAAGTAAAATTGTTTGATTCTGTAGTAGTTCAATTTTTAATTTTTTGAGAAACCTCACTGAAAGGCATTCCATTGTGGTAAGGTCTAATTTATCTGTTTTGTTGTTCGTGTTGTTGCTCATGCCTCGGCGTCCTATCCGAGACACTCGCTGAATCCATGATCATGATTTACTCCTAGTTTTCTTCTAAGAATTTCATGGTTTTAGGTCATCGATCCATTTTAAGTTCGGTTTCGTGTATGATATGAGATAGGGAACCAACTTCGCTCTTGCGTGTAGGTATCCAGGGTCCCTAGCGTCATTTGAGTACAAGCGTGCTCTTTCCTCACTGAATGGCCTCGGCACCCCTGTTGAAAATAGCTGTATGGGTTTATTTCTGGGCTCTCAGTTCTGTTCCTTTGGTCTATAGATCTTCCTTATGCTCTTACCACCGTGTTTTGATGACTGTAGCTTTGGATTAAGTTTTGGAGTTGGGAAGTATGATTCCTCCAATTTTGTTCACGTCTGTTTTGCATATAAATACTGGGGACCTTTTGCAATTCCATATGAATTTGGAGATCAGCTTTTCCATTTCTGCAGCTGTTCTTTATTGCTGAGTATTAGTGTATTAATTTACCAGTGGAGTATATTCTGTTGATGGAAAATGGATAAGCACATGTAATCTCTTCTTAAATCTGTATTTTCTTTATCACATTAACTTGGGACTTAGGGTTCTGTTTTTATCAGACTCTACCTTGAATGAATTTATTCTTCAATAGCATTCGTTGCTAAGGAACCAGTGGCCTTTGGGGCCACCTGTTTTACATTCCAGCTTTAGAAAATACTGTGCTTTCAAGGCATAATCTCCTTTATTCATGATTTATACATGTTTTATCAAGAAAAAAATCATGCTTTGAAACTGTTTTGCAAATAACTTACGCTCTGTCTTTGCAGGTGCCCTTTTTATCTCCTTTGGAAGGTCATATTTATTTAAAAATAAAATGTCAAGTGAATTCAAGTGTTGAAGAAAGGGGTTTTCTAGTAAGTAACATCACTTAATCTATATTTTCCTTTTTCCATGTTGTGAAGTATAAACTTGGTTTCGTGTAGGAATGACAACCTACGTGATTACGTGATACATTGGTTCAGTAAAGATTTGTTGCCTCTCCACTCTATGCCAGTCACTGTGCCAGTACTGGAATCTAACAAAAAATAATCCTTGCCCTCAGAAACTTTAGTTTAGTAGGGAGAAATACAAGTAAACTGGCAAGTGCAATGCTGTGGTGTGATAGGTGGGAGAGAAGAGTGCCTGGGGGTAGCTGGTGGGACATCAGATCTGCAAAATGGGTATAAGGCCTTAAAAAAAGCCACTGGAAGAGTAGCTTGTAAACTGCTGAGTAAGTTAGCCAGGGAGAAAGAGAGGGAAGAAGTGCTCCAGGCAAAGGGAAGAGCATGTACGGTGGCCCGGAGGGCCCTCCCCTCTTTCACCCCCACCAAAGATAAGGATGGTATAGACAGAGGCAGGTAGTTCAGCAGGTGCTTAGGGTATGGGTGTGTGTGGGGAGGAGGGGCAGGGAGGAGAGCAATTGTGGAGGACAGTGTGGTTAGGGGAGATGGGGCTGGGGATTAAAGGGCCTTTGCAAGAATTTGGACTGTATCTTGAAGCCAGGGACGGACGCTTGTAGGATTTTAAGCAGAGGAATAACATCATATTTGGGGTTTAGAAAAGTCATTCTGCCTGCCATGTGGAGGGGAGGTTGGAGACTGGTGGCCTTGAAGACTAGTGAGACAGTCACTCCACTAGAGGTGATGGGGACTGTCCTGGAGAGATGAAGCAGGAGGGAGGGCAGGCACAGTGATTTGACTGGGCGGCAGAGGGAGTGGAAAAGCAGAAGTAAGGATGTCACCTAGATCCCTGCCTTGCACAACTTGTTGGGTGGCAGTAATGCCACCGAGATAAGAGATCTTGGGGGAGGAGCAAGTGTGCCTGTTTGGATAGAAAGTGTTTTTTGCCCCCCCCCCCAATTTTAATGTGGAAAATTGCAGATATACAGCAATGTTGGTAGAATTTTACAACCAACACCCATATACCCACCATCTAGATTTAACATTTAACATGTGGGTTTAACATGTTTTACTATCCTTGCTTTATCATGTATCTACTACCTAGCCATCCTTTTAGCTACTCCTCTGGCCATTACTGAAAATACCATATTTTGGGGGAAGAATTTTAAAGTATACTGGAGACATTAGCGTGTTCCTCCAAATCTCAAATGTACATCCCTATGTTTTGACACATGCATACATCTGTATAACCCAAATTTCTATTAAGATCTACAACATTGCCCCAGAAAGTTCCCTCATGCCAGTTCCTTTATCCCCAAGGTGAGAAGTTTGGATGAGTTCAGTTTTAAGTGGTGTGAATTTTAGATGACTCCAAAGATCTGAGTTTGAAGCTCAAGATTGACGTTTTGGTTGAGATGAAGGTTTGGAAATCGGCATCATAGAGATAGTAATTGAAGGGCAGGGAGCGTTGAGCAAAGCAGAACCAGGAGGAACACTAACTTTTAAACCACAGACCTAGAAAGAGAAGCTCTCAAAGGAGCCTACCAGGGAGCGCAGTGTGTCATGGTTGCCAAGAAAGAGAAAATCTGAAAGAGGGAGTGGTCAAGTTAGATCAGGACCTGTTATCAGAGACCGTGGGAGTCATTTATAAGGCAGAGAACAAAGCTGGATTGCATGTGGTTATGGACAGGGAGGGAGGTAAGGAATGTGAGTACTAGCAGCTCTTGGAAACCAAGTTTGGCTGCAAAGGAGAAAGAGATAAGACCATGGTACCTGCAGAGCTAGGTAGGGTGGAAGGAGGATGTGGTTGACATTTTAATAAGATCAGAGAGACCTGAGAATCTTTAAATTCAAATGGGTGGCTTCTAATAGGGCAGAGACGTTAAAGATGCACTGGGGAAACTGCACTAGGGTTAAGGACTAACATGTGGGACGAGGTCATGAGAGTGAGAAGAAATAAGACCCAAGCCTCCGTTCACGGGATTGATCTTATTCAGACGTACAGTTGACCCTTGCACAACACTTATGTGGGTCCATTTATACGTGGATATGTTTCAATAAATACATGCAGTACAGTGAATGTATCTTCTCTTATGATTTTCTTAACATTTGCTTTTCTCCGACTCACTTTATTGTAAGAATACAGTCTAAATATGTGTAACACGCAAAATATGTGTTAATTGCGTATGTTACCATATGGCTTCTGATCAACACTAGGCTATTAGTTCAGTTCTGGTGGGTTTGGGGGGAGTCAAAAGTTATATGTGGATTTTCGGCACCCCTAACCTCTGGGCTGTTTCAAGGGTCAACAGTATACTTTTTCCATTATCCGAGGAGAAATGTATGTGTGTCGAATACATAGAAGATTGTGGGTATGGTGCACAAAGCAGAGAAAATCTGATTGCTTTGGTTTTGTTTGTGAAGAATTTGAATGATACAAAGGACGTCACAAAATCAGTTTGCAATGGCTGTCAAAGGGGGCAGAAAGGAGCTCCGTGGCCAACTCAACCATCAACCAGACTGCCTTGGTTTTTTTCACATGTACGTCCAGTAGATGGCACTCGATGTTCTTCAAGTGTTTTTATCAATTTCTGATGTGAAGGCAGTGTTTACCTCCTGACTTTTTCTTTTAACGTAAATATTTCAGTATTTTACTATAGATACCTTTAGCAACTGACAGACTCTGTTATGGCCACTAGTTCATTTGCATATAATGTCTGGCTGAACTTTTGAGTGCCGCTCTTAACTAGGCTAGTGTTAGTTTAACTAGGTTTGCTGTCTTGGGCCCTATAGCCCATTCTTATCACATCCACACTTAAAAAATGTGGTATGAAACTACTCAGAACTCCCCCAAATAAATTCTATCCCCTGCCAAACTGCCTTTTAATTACTTCTACCCTCTATAAAGTAGAGATAGTAATTGAAACTAAAGTTGCTTGGTTCCGTTTTCCTTCCTGATATGCCAGGGACAGCTGGAAGGAAGGGGACTACCAACCAGAGAAACTTGCTAAGTGATTCTAAGGTGGTGCTGGTCTATCTCTGCCTTGACTGAGGAGCAACAAGTGAGGGAAGTTCAGGATTAGCTAGAAGGTTCCAGTTCTGCTTTGTGATTATGTGTTGTCATTTAGTTCCTTGGCCCGAACTTTCCTCAGCTATCAAAATGAAAATGTTGTCCTCTGTGTATTCTTCTCTGCTTACAGTTGTGTATAATAATAATGCGTTATTCTTACCCATCAAATTTTTCCTTGTCTGTTAGCTTTATGACGTAAAGGGTGAGCATAAACATAAGAGGGAGCTGGTGAGCCATTTATACTAATTTGTGCTTGAGATTGAAATAGCAACATTCCTGTCTTTTATCTCCTGGGTGGTTGTGGGCCAGTGTGGCCTAGAGAAAGCATGCCTTGGGGAGGAAAGAGGATAAACCGGGGAGGAAGATAGAAAGGAGGGGTAAGAGGATATATGGTTAGAGTAAGCTAATTAATTTGGGTTAATTAACTAAGCTAATAAATTTCAGATTTCATTCTCTCATGGAAACATCTCTTCATACAAAGTAACTTTCCTCCATGGCCAGAGCTTGTACTCCTCTATCTCAAACCAACTTTTGGTAAATTCTCACACAAATTAGTGAATCGAGAAAAGTGCATGTCTGCTATCCTAAGGTTGGTGTAAGGCTTAGCTGATCCATGTGAATGTGGAAAAGCCGTAATGCATTCTGAAATCAGACACGAAGATGCTTTCGGATTATCTGTATGAGCTAGGGTCAGCAATGTGTGGCTCGCTGCTCGTTTTTATGAAGTTTTATTGGAACGTGGGCTCGTTTGTTAACACACTATCTATGAGTGCTTTTGCATTACCCTACCAGAATTGCATAGTTGTGGCAGACCCGTTGGCCCACAAAGCCTACCATCTTTACTCTCTGGTACTTTGCAGAAAAAGTTTGCCAACCTCTGATCTCTAGCATTGTTACATTTTACCTTGCTCTGTTCTTTAAAATAGTATTTCCGAAAGGAATTCTTTTTTCTTTTTAAATGCAAAGTAAAGACTTTTATGTGATTAAGGATCATTAGGACTGCAAGTAAAAAATAGTGAGGTGGGGGGAGCAGCTTCGACTTACACTGTTTAAATAGAAGTACTGTGGGAAAAAAGCCCCATGTTGTTAGTTATATTTCCCAGAGTCCTGACCTTAACCTCCATGACTGCGTCACCTCTCTTTAGAACGTAGCTCGTGTGTCTAAGGCACAAGCGGCCTGACTGCAGGGAGATTCTACTCAGGTGTGCTTGCCGGCTCAACAGGGGCCAGGAGCTCTGATGTTTATCACAGTCATCAGTCAAGGCATAGATAGAATCTTGAGTTGACTCTTTTCTAATCCTGTTTTGTTCTGAATAGAAGTTAAATGCCAGTCTTTTGTATAAAATAAGTTGAAATAAGCTATCATTGGTTTTGTCCACATATAAGGTATGATATTCTCATTATTCTACCCTACAACACTTAAAGCACTTTTCTCTTGTTTAAGGAGCATTTGGTTTGGGACATGATGCTTTTAAAAGGTCTGCTTTAAAAACATAATATAATAAAAAAAATATTATAATAAAAAAATAAAAAGGTCTAAATTAGATAGAGGTATTTATTTGGGATGAATATCTGGAAGTTCTTAAGTGCTATATGCTTATAGATGATATTGGAATTCAGGGTCAATTTCTGGATGTTAGCAATCAGTGATTTTCATTACTAGAGTAAAAGATGGTGAAAATCGTGTAAGTGGATTTTGAGCTATGAAGTATGGCAACATATTAAAGTTTAACGTACAGATTGATCATTTAATCGATCCTCAAATTTCTAAAGTTAACGTTTCATTGACTTTTCAGACCATATTTGAAGATGTTAGTGGTTTTGGTGCCTGGCATCGAAGATGGTGTGTTCTTTCTGGAAACTGTATTTCTTACTGGACTTATCCAGATGATGAGAAACGAAAGGTACTATTAATAGCCCTGGTCAGAGCTGAAAGCCCTGACTTTCATGTAGTGTTTCATGCAGAGCTTCCCGCTGGTCTCCACACCCACCCAGATTCCCCTTTGAGTATGTTTACTAAGCCATTAAAAATGTTCTTGTTGCAAGACCTATGTGTGTATTTGTGTAAAATTTTCATGTCTTTTCCATTCCCTGTGATTTGACCACTCTTAAAATACCTTAAGGCATGTATTTGTCTTTCTTTTCTCCTAGAATGTTTCATACTATGTTTTAATAACATTTTTAGCCAGAAATATGAATTCACTTTTGACTTTATTAATAGTTGACTTACGTAAATCTGGGATAAAACAGTAATGGAAAGCCATCACAGGAATATAGTGATTTTGATTTTGTTTCTAAAATTTGATAATAGGATTTTATGTGATAAATTGTATCTCATTTTTAAAAGTTTCACTATTATTGCTCAAGTATGATTATTTATTATCCCCAAACTGAGAAATAGAAATAAACAGAATTACAAAGTAATGTGTATTTCTAATTGTTGAAGCTGGTTGATGGGTTATGTGGATGTTTACTATACCGCGCTTTTGATTTCGCATCTCTTTGAAGTATTCCATAACAAAGAGTTTATTTTTTAAGTTGGCTAAAAGCTCCAGTTGATACTTTTGGTTTCTGTTTTCCAAGCAAGAAACAATAATGTAATAAGTATGTTTCTCTAAACCTATTACAATTACATTTTAACTTTTAAATTAATGGCTTTTTAATTTTAAGTTTGTACCAACTTAAATCCTGCTTAATGCTTATTGATGTAAATGGTCTTGTTTATTTTCTATTAATTTGCTTTTAATTTGTTTTTAAAGAACCCCATAGGAAGGATAAATCTGGCCAATTGTACAAGCCATCAAATAGAACCGGCCAACAGAGAATTTTGTGCAAGACGCAATACGTTTGAATTAATTACTGTCCGACCACAGAGAGAAGATGACCGAGAGACTCTTGTCAGCCAATGCAGGGACACACTCTGTGTCACCAAGTACGTATTAGGCTATAAATATAAACACTTCTGTCCGTAAGTAATTGATTGCCCACCATGTTCTTACCACTTTAAGAAATATCTGAGATGGTCCTTGTCTTTGAAATGAGTACAATCTTAATTAGGAAAGAAAACCCACACAATCACTAAGGGAACAATCTAATATCTAAATTAATATAGTTAAAAAAAAAGTCTAACATTCAAGCTGTATCTTAGCTAACCCTGTTTTCCAATATACTCACAGTGTAGCCATTTTCAAGGCAGTTAGCTAATGTACTTTGGGTTAAGTTTGAAGATTTTGTGTATAATTGAGAAGGCAAGTATTATTTAAAGGGACTCCACATGTCCCTTCCTTTCCATCCCAAAATGCCCTCAATGAAATCAGGTGACTTACAAAACACAATCTCAGGCTACTTTGCAAATTTCTGGTTGGAGAGTAAGAGAATAAACGGTTGGGAGTGAGGGCCAGCAAAGTAAAGTAACGTGCCATGGTCACATTTGGTAAGAAAGATGCTGAGTCGGGATGTAAACATAGGTTTCCATAGACTGACAACAGAGACTGATGAGTAAACATGTTGAGCACAGTCTCGAGCGCATGGAATGAGCCCAGCAAATGGTCACTATTATTATTGTACGTGTTGCGTTCTCTCCATTGACTAAGAGATGATCAGATCACTGCTATCCCATTTCTAGTACCAATGGGGGGGAAGTTAAAAGACGCAGAATGAGTACACTACACAAACCTTCTGACAACTGCTGTTCTCTAGAAGAATGATCTGGCTTGTGAGTTAGGGAATTCTCTTCCTCACCCTTAACCTGCCCTATCAACTAGTTAGTGATTCAACTTGTGGCTAAATATGGGTGCAAAGAAGTGATTCCCGATTTGGGTGGAGAGGTTAGGACAGACAAAGTTTTAGGATCTTCAGATCACTTGTTGTAGATATCATGTTCTACTAACACAGTACTGACACAAAATAACGGGAGACGGTGCAAAATAGCATTACGTGTAGAGCCAGGGGAAGGTCCCCGAGCTGGTGATTCTAGCTCTCAGGGAGCCCGGATCTGAGGGATTTGGGAAGCCCCCAAAGACCTGTGCTGCGCTAGCTCTCGCTGGGAAGTGGCCCACACTCAGTGGGTGTCCTGCACCACCAGATTACCCAGGCCAGACCACCTGTACAAGATAGTTACCGTCTTTAGTGTGGAGACTCCCTCATGAACCAAACGGGATCACTGAATTTTGATTCCGTTAACCAACCTATGGGCATTATTTTCCTTTATCGCAACTGAAGAAGCACCTCACTTTAGGGCTTTTGATCAGCATCTGTTAAAAATTGGTAAAGAGTAACTCATTTTACTGGTTTATTTAGACTCCCTCCCCGCCGGCCAGCAAGAGAACAGGGCGGTATAGAATGGGGGAAGGATCCTGACTTTTTGTGTGTTTGTTCCTGTAGGAACTGGCTGTCTGCAGATACCAAGGAAGAGCGGGATCTCTGGATGCAAAAACTCAATCAAATTCTTGTTGATATTCGCCTCTGGCAACCTGATGCTTGCTACAAACCTATTGGGAAGCCTTAAACTGTAGGACGTTTCCAGGCCATGTAGAGGTTTTTTGAGCTGTGTCATAAATGTATCTTAAGAGCATCAGATTTGCTGATTGCATTTTATGCTTTAAATACAAATGGGTATGTGCCAATATTCACTACATATTGTGCAGTATTTATATCTTTTGTATGTAAAAGTTCGATTGATTTCTCTTCTGTCATTCATAAATGATTGGAGGAAAATTCATTACAGTCCATTTTGCTAAATCTTAATTTAAAAGCCTCATTTTCCTAGAAGTCTAATTATTCAGTTATTCATGACAAAGTATTTTTCTAAATGTAAGGAATTTGGAGTCATCTTCTTGGAGCTGTGGGTCTCGAAGTAGAAAGGTCTTCCAGGGTTTGGAGACAAAAACCTCCAACTTGGTCATCCTTTCTCTATCCTCAGTACTTCTTTCTAAAGTTTGTGATCGTTTATTTATCATGCTATATCTTGTTAGTAGACTACTGAAAAGACTTCCAAGGGACTTGACAGAAACATTTTTAGTAATGGAGGTAAGAAGTTTTTAAATAGCCAGTGTACGTGAGTTGAAAGCTTGAGGCTGCCTTCAAACGAGAGATGTGGCCGTGGGCTATCATGTGAGATTTGGGGCTAGTTTTCTTTAGAAGAGTTAATAATCTCATGGTTTACATGTACCCAGTTTCTATAGATGCTGTGTGGTGCACATTTTCATAGAGTACAGGCTTTTAAAAATAATTATTTTTGCTATAAAGCTAAGACTCCACTTGGCGTATCAGTTCTTTCTGCTCCTGTAACAAGAATCAATGTAAATTGAAGAGTCTTTGTATAAAAGTAAATTCTACCAAGCTGCTACAGACTAATACTTTGCTTGCCAAAGTTCTTGTCTTTTTTTTTTCTTGTCCATGTATGACAGCGTCTACAAGCACATTATGAAATCTTTTGAAAAACTTAAGTCATGCATTACCTTTGAAAGCCTAATCCTTTATTTTTTATTATAAAGTATTATAAAGCATGGTCACAACTTTTAAATACACCTTGAATTTCTTCTCTGAATTGTTAAAGTTATTGACGATCTCATTTATAAACACTAAATTCTGTCACCTCCTGTCCTTTAATTTTGTATCCATTCAAATGTGTTTTGTTATGTGTATTATAAAAATATATTTTATGATCTCTTACCCAAATAAATGCTTGCAAAGGACTTAAGGAATCGGTTGTTTACAAAACACTATGGAAACGCCCCGAGTGGCTGCTGGGCCCCTGGGCTGTGGGGCTTCTGGAGGGGACTGAACGGATGGTATCGCATTCATCTTTTTACCTCCAGCCCAGTGCTCAGCTTATTATGTGTCCTTAGGGTCCTTGTCGAAGCAGTTGGTGGATGAAGGATCCATTTCTGGGGCATTTCAACAGAATGTGTTACTTAGATGTACTTCGAGGAGAGGCTCAGCAGAGAGTGCTTAGCGGAAACTGGGTGGGCAAAGTGACATCACCCTCCAAAACAGGGAGCTGGTTGGATGGGATTGATGAGAGGGTCCCTTTTATTTATTTATAGACTTGTACTTATTTGGGGGTTTTTTGTTTGTTTTTTTTACTTGTAATTCCAATATAGTTAACATACAGTGTTACATTAGTTTCTGTACGATACAGTGATTCAACAGTTCTCAACATTACTCCGTGCTCCTCAGGGTAAGTGTCCTCTTGATCCCCTTCACCTATTTCTCCCATCTCCCCCGTGACCAACTTGTACTGTCTTTGAAGAGGCATTACCAATCATGGCACAAAATTCGAAAGGCACAAAGAAGTTCAAGTGAAAAGTATGCCTCCACCCCTTGTCACAAGCACGTTAAGTTCTTGTGTGTCTTCCTAGAATGGTTCTAAGCATAATACGTAGGCAGATATATATTCTTTTCTTCATTAAAAATATTCCAAACATACTGTTTGTTCTAAGTTAAGACAAAAAAGCACAACAGAGCGTCCCTTTTCAGTCATTCCTTCCTAGGGTATTGGGAAGGTATGTGAAATCAAGTTTTAGAAGAAATTTAATTTAAGATGGCTGTGGAACATCAAGTTAGAGATAGCTGGTAAAAGTGAAAACTACTGCTCTGTCACTGGCACACAGGGGGTTGTTGGAACCATTAGAGTAGGTAAGAGGATCCAGGGAGTGTGGTCCGGAAAGAGAAGCAGGAACAAAAGGAATGTGTTCTTCAGGGGAAAAGAGAAAACGGAGTGGCCCCTGAAAGAAATACAAGAGAGATGTCTTGAATTTCTTCTCCGAATTGTTAACGTTATTGGCAATCTCATTTATAAACACTAAATTCTGTCCCCTCCTGTCATTTAATTTTGCAAGAGAGACCAATTTAGAGTGAGACCAAAGAAGAATCTTAAGATCTGGCCACAAGATCATAAGGCAAGTTAAAGAAAATGGGAACTGAAACTGGGAGCAGTCACTTCAATAAAATAGTTCAGATTAAAAAAAATCAAGTTAGACAAAATCCATAGAGGAAAAGAACGACAGATTTAATTGGATAAAAAAAATTTCCTGCCTGATAAATGTCTATAATTAAAGTTTAAACATAAGCATCAGTCTAGGAGAAAATATTTACGACATATTTAATAATCAATGTGTAAAATTTAATATTAAGAGCTCCAATGCCTAGCTATCACTGTTTGAGCATTTTCTACGTACCAGGTGATATTCTTGGAGTTTTGTATGGATTATCTCGTATAATCTTCACCAGACCTTAGGAAATAGGCATCGAATGAGGACACTAAAGCTTAGATAACTGAAGTAATGAATGGGCAGAAAAATACAATTTTAAACGGGTTTAACTGCCTCATTGGCCCCCAGATTGGTGAAACTGTCTGTAGTCAATGTTGCTGAGAAACAAAGTCAGATGTGGTGAGAATAGGGACCGGTAGAATCTTCTTGGATGGCAACTTGGCCACCTCCAGTGATCTCTGCTCACACACGCAGGGTCAGACTCCCACGCATCAGAGAGCTCATCCATACAGAACGTTCCTTGTAATTTCAAGGACAGAAGCAATCAAGGGCCCAGTGAAGCAGGGAGAAGTCTGCATCACCCTGTGTGCCTTCCAGGTCTTTCATCCCGACATTGGATACTGGCTTTGGCCCAGGGTAATAGGCAGGGTGTCACGTGAGTTCTGTGGAACAGCTCACAGGGAGGGAGACTGTAGGTGAGGAAGTACTGCCATTTTACACCCTATATAGGAGTCCTATAGCATGTATGCCTTTTATCAGGAGTCTTGCCTCACAGATCCATAAATTCTAAGTTTATTTACAACAAACTATCCTTAACCAGCCACATCCTTCTAAGAGCATTCCACAGATAAGAGATCTAGCAAATATCATGAGTCTATTCACCAGGAGGTCCTGTTTTCAGCACATTTACAAGAATTTAGATGTGTCGCCTGCCTTCTTTCCCTGGAACCAAGAGCCAGCTGCTTTAACTCCTTCCTTCCCGCTCCTCTCACATGAACTTGCAGGTGAGGAAAGATATCCATGAAAGGATGATCATTACGACAGTGTTTTAAAGGGAAAAATCGGAAATAACCCGAAAATCCAAAAGGGACAAAAATGAGAAAAAATCTACAAGCCCACTAATAGGAAAATCTGGTGATAATTTCTACAGAACACCATGCAGTGTTCAAGAAAAACAATATATATATGTATATATATTTGGAACAATTTTCCAGAACAATTTATAGGAAAAAGAGTTCTGCTGTGCCACATGACATAATGTAACATAAATACCTAGAGGAGAGTGTGGAAGGCACCACACCAAAATGGGAAAGGACAGGGGACAGAGGCTGGCAGCAGTGTTGGGCAGAGGAATGCTTTGACTTTTGACTCTTTCTAGAACATTTGATATGTTTATGATGAGAATATTTTCATATTGCTCATGCACATGGACCTACAAACACTTCAAAAATGAAAATCAGAATGGAGCATGGAGTGAGCTGCCGACTGAGTAGAGACTACAGGCTATTTATTGGGTTGGGAAGCGAGCAGCACCACTGGGACCACAGTGTGGTGGGGCAATGTTGACCGACAGGTGGTTTGGATGAGGAACTGAGTATGGTAGTCCCCTGGTGGAGAAGAGCAGAGGGAAGGGAGGATCTGAGGATAGTGGTCAACAGGGGCAGAAGAGATGAGGGAAGATGCCTTTGCAGAGCACGATGAGGGGTGAGTGGACCCGGGTGATAGGTGGAGTCCAGACCCCCTCCCAGGGGTCAGCATTTGGGAAGGGAATGTGAGTCAGTATTGAGGAAATGGGGCATCCAAAGTGGGCCGTCATGCAGGACTCGGTCCCGCGGAATGAGCTGCAGGCCTTTCTCGTTCGGGACGTGTGCCGTCTGGTGGGAGCTGCGAGCAACAACTGCACAGAGGTTGGAATAGGGAGCCAGAGCGCGCCAGCCACAGCAGACGCAGAGAGCCTGCGAAGGCGTCTGGGGCAATCATCTCTAAACTCTAAGAGAGCTCATACCCTAAAGAGTCTAACCCCGAAGTGACTATACACGCCCCTCCCACTTTCAAGTTGATACCTAAACTTTTTCATTAGAACTTTAAAAAGTGTCAGGGGATGGAATTTCCATCATATTGGAAATATTAACATTTCAGAATAAAATTTTTTACATTTTTAGAAAAAGACTAAGAAACAGCACGATCAGAGGGAGGGGCAGAAGGAGAAGCAGACTCCCCGCAAAGAGCAGGGAACCCCAGGCGGGTCACCATCTGGGGACCCTGAGATCATGACCGGAGCCGAAGTCAGAGACACAACCAACTGAGCCACCCAGGCGCCCCTTTACATTATTTTTAAAATCAAATCCAACAGAATCTAAGTCCAAGTGCCATTTTATCACCTCTTTCACTGTCAATTTAAACATTCACAAATAGGATATTTTTGGAAATTTTATAGCATTCTTTTTACTTTGGTTCTCTCACATAATTTTATACTAATGTAATTTATATTTTGTGTTTGAATAAAATGTGTAAACATGAAATGGAATTTTTTAAATGTTCTGTCAACATAAGATTTTAAATGTTAAAAGATTATTTTGAACTGAATTATCATTACATTTATTATTCACAAATGATCAAAACTACAGTAGACATTTGAAAAATTTTAAGCATAAAGTATAAAACTTTATAGGAAATGTGTTTCTTAATGAAACGGATAGACTTTTTATCAACTGGCTTATGTATCTATGGATAAATACCATTTATTTTTAGAATGAGACATGGTTCAGCATCAGTCCTATTTCTTTTTTTCATTTTACAGAAAACCTAACTAGATGAAAATGAAAGCTTTGCTATTGCAAAATCACTCAATTCTCTGGACTTTCAAGTGATATACGAAAAATTATTTTTAATGATAAACTCAAGTATTTTTAGCTGATACAGTAGGCAAGACATGCACTGTGCTATCATAAAAAATGGAAAATAACAAAACCACAGTGAATGAAACAGGATAGAAGTTTCTCTTTCACAGGCTCCTACGCTGGGAGCCTGCTTCTTCCTCTCCCACTCCCCCTGCTTGTATTCCCTCTCTCACTGTCTGTCTCTCTCTCTGTCAAATAAATAAATAAAATCTTTAAAAAAAAAAAAAAAAAGAAGTTTCTCTTTCATATGAGAATTTAGTAAGGTGGTCCATCTGGGCAGAGAGGTGACTAGCAGGGTGTCCAAGGACCAAGGACCTTACCTAGAGTAGCCTAGGATGCGGCCTTGCCCTCACAGTCAAAGCTAGCTCCCTTGCATCACTTCCAGAGTCAGCTTCCAGGAAAGAAGAGAGAGGGGAGCTCACCACTGGTCATTTTAAGATCAAGACACAGAACTTGCACGCATTGCTTCTTACATCCAACCTGCAAGAACTTAATCACATAGCCATACCTTGTTGTTGCTAGGAAAGGTAGTCTTTCTTTGAGTGTCCCTCAAACCCTGCGGAGATGCATGAGGTTTCTATTATAAACATGCACCAAGGGGCATTCGGGGGCCACCAGCAAGCCCTGCCATGGCTTCGAACTCCTTCACTTTTGTTGAAAGCAGGGATATGAAAGCTACCCATCTTGCAAAAGGATGTGTTATTCTGCCTTGAGAGTCCAGGAAACTACTATTTGAATTGTCAGTTTCTTTTGGCATCGGGAGGTTTTTAGATCCCAGGAAAGTGACTGTGGGGAGAAGCAGGAAGTGTGTTCTTCCTTTGCGCGCACGGCATTCAGTCCAGAATATATCACATAAAAAGATAGCACTGAGAACTCACCGTCAAGCTGTTCCTTGGGTCTCAAGGTCTCTAGATGGGCTTTCTTTTTCTTTCCACCCCTCAGAGTCTTCTGATGTTTGTTTCACATAATGCCCAGGGCTTTGGCTGCACATAGAGGGGAAAAAAAGGGAGAAATACAGCTATTCCATCTTGGTGCCGCTGATTGAGTTTTAACAGTTTATAATTTCCAGAGTTCTCAAGCACATCTTGTGGGGTTTAATTATGTTAATTTAAATGATCCTCTCTATTATGGAATAAATTTTTTTCTTTAATCAATTCTATCAAGAAGTGTCCCAAAGCTGATGAGTTCTTTTTAATTACTTAGGCAATTTTGGTAGATTCTAGTAAGGTTGAATATCTCCATCTAAATTTTTTTCAAACTACATGTGTTTATTGGTCCTATTCATTTGTGAATTTTTTTTAAAGATCTTATTTATTTATTTGAGAGAGACAGAGAGAGAACACGAGCGGGTGGGGGAGGCTCAGAGGGAGAAGCAGATTCCCGCTTAGCAGGAGCCTGATGCAAGGCGTGACCCCAGGACACTTAACTGACTGAGCCAAGCAGGTGCCTCTCATTTGTGAATTTCATGTTTGTGTCTTTTATTTTTCACTTGTCCTTATTAACTGATTTATAAGGTTGTTTGTTAGGGATATTAATGCTTGGTTACATGTAGTTGGGTCTATAATCAGCTCCTTTATTAGCTATGCATTCTTCAGCTACAAATTGGAGATCCCTGTACTTACCACAAAATCTGTTGAGCACATTAAATAAGACAATGAATGTTAAGGCCTCGGACCAGTAAAAAGGCAAAAAGTAGATTCCTAATAAATGACAGTGATTGTTTATTGTGGAATTAGCAGGCCAAGAAGATCTGGACAGAAGCAGATATAAATCTGCTTGGGCTAGCTGTCTTCCCAACACCAAGCTTTCTACTCCATCTGAAGTTAGAGATTGCTGGGAATCTGAAAGTGGCTAGAAATTCACTTGGCAAAGAATAACACTGTGGCATTTCTTGAAGTTTTGTCACAGTAAAGAACTGCACTACCACAGTTTTAGAATTGTCTACGTGCAATATAACATTTTTTGTGTATGTGTTCAATTCTTCCTTGAGAAGTTAAAACAACTTTTACTTCTATAGAACGATGTGTAAAAAAGACTTAATTTGTTTTCTTGCAAAAGTTATTTTTGTGTGTGTGGATGAAGTACTTTAAAAAAAAAATAACAGGTACTTCACAAGATTCTGAGGTTTGGGGGTAGTATATTTTTAACACAACGTGAGGCTCCAGGCTGGAAAGAGGAGGACTAGGAGAGGATAGAAAAGTTATTATTATGGGCATACTGTAGATGCCCCATATTCCCTATTGTTTTGTTCATAACATTTAGAAATGTTATGTGCCCCTTGAGACGGATAGCACAATGTCCAGTTTGCTTGACTCCACTTCCCACAGTGCACTTGAAATAAGCATTATAGGGAGGGCATTTTCCCATCTTCCGGTTCCAGATTGTAGTGGAAAGCTTGTAACGAAATCTTAGAATATGAAGCCCCAAACAGTGTAGTCTAAATCAAAGCAAATATAAAAGTCGATGAGAAAAAGTGCAAAGAGCTTTAACGGTACCAAACAAAAACTTGTAGAAATGCAGGAAATCTCATATAAGAACACTTCTGAGAATCAAAACCAAAGGATAAATGCAAGTTGATCCAATCATTCATCCACTTTTTGTTTCCTCAGTTGAGGAAGGAATAGCATAATGAAAGAGCACAGCGTTGGCCCAGAACACCAAACGGGGAATGCAAAGAAAGACTTGGGTATGAGCTCCTTTTCTATGGCTTAATTTTGTGCTTAGCTTTTTTCAAACTACTCTGTTGCTCTGAAACTCTGGCTTCCTGATTTGTAAAATGCAAAAAAAGCTCTGGAGGTTTTGTGATGTGAAAAATCCTTTGTGATGCTTCTTGATCTGGGGCACACAGCTGTGAGCCCCTTAATGGAAAGAACGAGGTATTGTTCATTAAGTGAGGAGAGAATCACATTCATCATGATGTGTGGTACACACATTGGTGCTTAATAAGTGTTTACCAAATGAAGCTGCAGTAAACCAATTACAATATAACACGAATTTGAACGTGATCTTGGTTAAATCACATTCTCTAGGCTTCATATAGCTTGCTTGGAAAATTAGCAGATAACACCAGGTCTGTAAGGGTCTTTACACAGCATTCTGATGTAGCAAGGTTCAAAACTGTGTTTAGCAGTGGCTCACATTCTCCCCTCCTTCCTTCTTTTTTTCTTTTTATTCTTCTTCCCTTCCTTCTGTGGATTAGGTAGGAATTAAGGAGAAGGGACTGAATTCTGCATCCAGGTCAACTAGGAGAACAGCAAACAGAATGACTTCATGTGCAAAGAAAGAAAAATTGAGAACCCAGCAAGGACAAGGAAATTGGGCTTTGAGTACCCAGAAAATAGAAGCCCTTGGAAATATGCGGAAATCTTGAGAGCATTGGGGACACCAAAGATATGTGAATGAAGACAAATTTATCTCCGTTTTACATGACCTGCAAACTATTGCTGACCATTGAGCTTCCATGCCCATCTTCCCACTCTCAGAGTCTTGAGATCAACCTGAGTGATTCTTAAAATATCAACACACATGGGGGGGGGTAGGGGAGGGGAGAGAAATTGAAGAGAAAACAATTTCCACAGGGGAAAAAAGGCTCAGAAGAAGAGAGAGATTTTCTTCCACTTAATCAGAAATTGGCCTTTTAGCATTAGTGTTTTTTCCTGCCTCCTCTCTTTTTTGCTCTCAAACTCACTCTAGCACTGTCAGATCCCATAGCTCCTGCATCTGAGGGTCAATCTGGAAGTGAGGAGTTTGGGGGGCATATTTTTAACGTGCTGGAGCCGATTCTTACTGGAAATTGCATGCATTTGTTCCCAAGTCCGTGTTCAATGATGTCAGACTGGTAGCTTGAAATCCAGCACGGTGGGGGTATTCATACCAGGGAAATGGGAAAACCCTACAAATAAAAAATCAGGTCCCCAGTCCCCTCCCACGATGTACTAACACACCACTGGGCTTACATCTGCTCTGATGGGCAGTCATTTAAGGCTGTTGTGTCTTCCTTCACAATTCATTTTGTTGTTACCCTGGGAGAGGGAATACCAGGAGCCAGGGTCAGGCCAGGGAGATTTTTTTAGTTGGGAGGTTGCCATTCCAGAGGCAGGTAAGTGGTTTGGATTGGATACCAAGGCTGCTGTCATGGAAGATTCTCAAAAAAAGATCGTCTGGACCAAATGGAAATGAGGTGGAGGCCTGACCTGCTCGTAAGTGATACTGAAAACAGAACGGACTGGAGACCTGTGCAGAAAACACATTGATTCCTAGAAAATTCCACGATTATTTGGTCAGTTTGACCTGTGGCAGCCCAAATGTAGACATTATGGGGGTCAGTTTTCTGCTTAACTGAAATGTGCCAACCTTAAAAATAAAATAACCTATTTTATCTGCAAAATGAGTTTATTTGGGACCAGCAGAGAAATCGCAATCCGGGACAAGCAAGCTGTGGTGAACCTTAGGCAAGTCGAATGAGACAAAGGGAAGGTGAGTTTTTCCTAGGTTTTAGGAGGAACCCAGGGAGGGCTGTTCTGAACAAAAGGTCATTGGAGAACGAGAGTTCCAGGTGGCGGCGGTTCCTCACTGGCGGCAGGCGGTGGTTGGTGCTTTGATGCTCAGGCAGGGAAAGCTCTTCCTTACTTTTCTTAAAGGCAAGAGACAAATTCCTGTGTGAAAAGTGCCCTCCCTTGTCCAAATGGTTCTTTCTGTTGGTTAGGCAGGCTGCAGGGAGTGGTATGTGTGTGTGAGCGCCCCCTTCAGGCCTTTCTGGCTCTGTTTTGTTTTTTTTTTTTTTTTAAGATTTTATTTATTTATTTGACAGAGATAGAGACAGCCAGCGAGAGAGGGAACACAAGCAGGGGGAGTGGGAGAGGAAGAAGCAGGCTCATAGCAGAGGAGCCTGATGTGGGACTCGATCCCAAAACGCCGGGATCACGCCCTGAGCCGAAGGCAGACGCTTAACCGCTGTGCCACCCAGGCGCCCGTTTTTTTTTTTTTTAAATAATAATTTTGTATTATGTTATGTTAGTCACCATACAGTACACCCCTAGTTTTTGATGTAATTTTAAGTGAGGTTTCATTTTTACAAATGTAACCTCATCTTTGGACGCGAGGCGACCAGCAATGACATCTTCCTCTTCTTCATTACTCTGAATTGCAGCCCTTTTCTACGTGGGGCCCTCGTTTAAGGTTTAACAATCTTATGTAGACTTCCTGGGACTTCCTCCAGCAGTGACCTGAACAGGATTCCTTGGATACGTGTGGCCGCCCTGCGCTCGTTCCTCACCATGCACCCTTTCTGCTCCAGCTGTATACACCAGTGGGAACTGTTGTTATGATCCGAACTTCATGCCCTGTTGAGGCCTGGGATGCCTCTTTTTGGGATTCCAAAGCCTTCCCTTGGGACTTCCTCTCGAACCTGCCTCCTGGCGTTGCTCAGTCCCACCCACTGGTGGGGGGTGGTTTCCGTGGTTCTCTTGCATTTCTGCACAACTTGTGCTAATTTTGGAGAGGCACTGACTGCCTTTGTTCTAGACTTTCCCTTCAAGGATGTTATACAGTGAACAGTCTTGGAAGACAAAGTGCCCGCCTCTGGAGCAAAGAGCAAGTTTGCTTACAACCTTGGAAGACAGAGACGAGGTCTGTGGGGTGCAGAAGGCAGCCGTACTGCTCCTTACCAAAGATGCAGCTTTCCTCAGGGAAGGTCTCCTCTCCTGTCAGGCACTGCAGAGCACTCGCAGGTGTCACCCAGCCCTCTTGGCTTTGCCCGGGAACCAGCACAGACGCTGATACTTGGATTACTGTTATTGCTGCGAGTAATACAGTCCTTCGTCTCCGACCCAGGAGTCTCGTATCTTCTGTCAGCATCCATGAAACTGTGGCAGGCCACCTGGTGAGGCTGACAGGAGGACAAGCTCAGCCCCTTTACCTACCTGAGTTGGTCTGATCTGCCTCCTGTTTTAACTGCCACCTGGGGTAAATATGGAGATGCAAGGGGGAAGAAAAGCCCAGGTTGTGAGGAGTAATGTTCACCGAGGACAGACCGAGGGCACCCATTTCTAAGCGTTGCCCTTGGAATGTGTGCTTTTGGCTCTGGGACTTGTACTAAATTGTATCTCCATTGTTTGCCATCCGCCTATTTCGATGGACAAGAAAAAGTGATGTGAAATTTACTGTTGTAAACATCGTTGGGATAGTTGTTTCAAGGACACCAACCGCGACATTACACAGTGTCCTTTTTATGAGGGCCCATGGGAGAAATGTGTCTCAGGTATCAGGAAAAGCTGCATTTCAGCTGAACATCTGCGGTGTGTTTGTCCCATGGACATGATAAATCTTGTAACTGATTGTGTATTTCTACTGTCTCAGCAACTCGAAAGAATGGACCAAATTTGTGAATTTGTGACCCAGCTCTTGGAATTGAGGCCAGACAGTATGCATCTGAGGGTACCAAGTTTACCCCAGGTTATTTTCTTCACTTCATTTCATTTCTTTTTTTTATTTTTGCAATGTATGTATTAAAAAACTATTTTAATCAAATCTTAAGGGTCTGACATTTTACTAAAACTTATTACAAGATCAACACTTCCCTGCCCCCTCGTCTCCCTTCCCACGGCCCCTGTACCCTGTGTCTTCCTCACCCTCAGCGTAGGTTCCGTTTTGGTGGCCCACCTGGGAAAGATGCTGGGAAACACGTTCATGAGAGCTAACTTGTCTGACAAGGTCATTACTCTACCATGATACTCAACTGGTGATTTGGCCATTTCTAGACTAGACATAGTTTTACATAGACATAGACTTTTGAAGACTTGGGTCCATTGGCTTCTGGGTTCCAACATTTCACTTGGTGAAGTCCAAAGACATTCTGATTCTAGACCCTTTGATTTGACTTGTTTTTTTCTCTCTGGAAGCTCTATTGCATCTTCTCTTTGCTCCCAGTGTTCTACAATCTCTGGAAAATGATGTGCCTTTGTGGGTTGTTTTTTTTTTTTTTTTACATCCCCTGAATTGGGCATTTGTAATGTGGGAACTCATGTCCTTCAAATGAGTTGTTTTTTTGGATAACCTCCTCTTCTGCATTTTCTAAGTCGCCAGTTTCTTGAATGGGGGGAATGTTCTGGATCTTCTAGGTCAGTGCTCTCATGGCATCTCTTGACTCTGGCTTTCCTTCTCTTTATGCTTTAACTCTGTTTCTTGAATTACATGTGTGTTTTCTATTGCTCCCATAACAAATTATCACAAACTGAGGAATTTAAGACATTACCATTTATTATCTCCCAGTTTTCTAGGAGTCAGAAGTCTGGGCACAATGTAGCAGAGTTGCTTAGAATCTCACCAGGCGAAAATCAAGGTGTTGACTAAAGGCTTGGGGAAGAATCTACTTCTAAGCTCCTTCTGGTCGGTGGCAGAATCCAGTTTTCGTGGTTGTGGGGTCAAAGTCCTGGTTTCCTTGTGGGCTGTCAGCCAGGGGCTGATTTTCACTCCTAGAAATGGCCAGTATTCCTTCCCATGCTTTCCACGAGCACCTAGTGGCCTTTCTCAGGTAGCAGCCTTGCCTGAGACCTCTGCAGTGCAGACCCTCTTACACCTCAAATCTCTTACTCAGTCTTTTGCGTTCTTTTGCAGTTACGGGGCTCATGTGATTACACTGGGCCCCTCTTGATAAGCTGGGATCAGCTCCCTCTTTTAAGACCAGCTGCTTAGTGACCTTACTTAGTAACCTGAAGTCCCTCCTAGGCACCTGGGTTAGCATTTGTATCACCAGGGGTGGGGATCTTAGCAGGACACTTTTTGGAAGTCTGTTCACTATACTCCCCAGCTCTATATTGCAACGTTCTTGTTTCCTGAATATTTCTTTTTTATAGTGTTCTGTTCTTGGGACTTATGGACAATATCTTCTCTTCCTTTGAGAGTCTTAGTGGTTTTTTTCAAAAGTTTTCTTCCCTCTGCATTTCCTGTTTCCCCTAGGTTTCTTCCTTCGGTGTGTTAGCGTGCGGCTCCCTTTTGCAGTGTTAAAGGCTTTGCCAAGTCAGCTGCTGCTTTACTTTACTCTCCACATGCCATTGCTGCCATTTCTTCTCTCATTCACTTTGACTCTCTAACTCCCTGTCTTTTTACCACAACTTCATTGCTGTCATTTTGTGCGCCTCCAGGAGACAGCCAAGGTGAACACACTGGCATGATGCACCATCATGAATCAGAAACTCCACTATCGTATGTAGGGTTATTTATTTAGTCATCCATTTACTTTTTAAAAATATTTATTTATTCTAGAGAGAAAGAGAGAGCACACGAGTGGGGGGAGGGGCAGAGGGAGAGGGAGAATCCCAAGCAGACTCCCTGCCTAGCGCAGAGCCCAACTCAGGGCTTAATCTCACAACCCTGAGACCATGACTGGAGCTGAAATCAAGACTGGGGCACTTAACCGACTGAGCCACCCAGGAACCCCTGATTTACTTATTTATTTTAGTAGAATCCACTCCAACGTGGGGCTCAAACTCATGACTCCAGAGATCAAGAGTCGCATGCTCTATCGACCAAGCCAGTCAGTCTCCCTGGGTTTTATGTTTGTTATTTTTAAAAGATTTTATTTATTTATTAGAGAGAGCATGAGCAAGGGGGAGAGGGAAAAGCAGGCTCCCCAGTGAGCAGGGAGTCCGACGTAGGGCTCGATCCCAGGACCCTGAAATCATGACCTGAGCCAAAGGCAGACACTTAACTGACTGAGCCACCCAGGTGCCCCCGGGTTTTATTTTTAAATGAAAAGCCTTAAATCCCTTTTGGAATGGGGCGAGGAAAGAAAAAAAATCACCTCATTAAATAAATTATTAATATTGTGTCTGGGAGTCTGGGAAGTTTCTTAGCTTCTGAAACGAATTTCATTTTCTCATTTGTAAAAGTCTGGATAGGACAGCTGTGAAGATACAATGTGACAATATTTGAGAATACCTAGGATTGCACCTGACATGCAGTTGACATTCCCTTGATACTCTTGTTGAATGAAGGAATAAAATGCATTCGCCCAGAACTAAAAGAAAAAACAATACCAGGAGTCCGTACTGTAAGCCGGGGCTGTGCGCAGACACGTGGTGCCCAAGGCAGGTTAGGAATGCAGCTCTCCTCCAAACCCATGGACGTCCCACGTTTGCTCCACATTCAGTTAGTTGGTGGCTGAAGGAAAGACGGATTTTCTGTTTTAAAAATTGTATGTCTTTCTTCCAAATTAAGGGCTTATTAGTCTAAATGAAATATAATATTTTAACTTTCTTAGAAATGTCTTTTATTTCACAATTTTCCCACCACTCATAACTCTATAACATTCTTCATGCTTCCTCAAGATAAAGGATCACAAACAAATATAGTTGTAAAGTTGTATTAAAATACAACTTTTTATGACTTTCACCATTGGCAAACGTTTTCCATTTCACGGGTAGATCCTGTATTCCTTCGGTGTTAGTCTTTCCTGACTCGGACAGGGTTTTGGGAGGCGTACTGGAGGCTTGCACTACATACACTGAAGCAGGTCCCAGAGCTCCGCCTCTCTCCGAGCTCCGCGGACGACTGTGAGCCCATCACTGACAGAGGGGCCGAAAGCGCCGCTGTGCGATTGGCTCATGGGAGGATCGCTTTTCAAATGTCCACTTCTACTTTGGGGGAGTTGGTGAGAGCAGGACCCATTATGTTTCCCAATAAAGCAGGGAACTACAGTGAAAATCTGAGCCACCTGGCACATGTCCTCCTCCTGCAGTGATAGCCGGGTACCCATTACGAGCTGGCACCCCGAGCAGCTGCCGGACAGGCTCGCCCCTCAACTTGTGCATTTGCGACCTTCCTTCCCAAGGGCTCAGAGTCCTGACAATCTCTCTCCCACACTCCATGAGACAGTGCTCGATAACAGCATAAAGACCTATTATTTCTCAGGGAGTTTTGGACTCTAGGAAAGATCTATACTTGCAGCCAGACACATGGCACTTATAGGATGGATTTTTGGTTATCAGCCCAGAGAAGAGCATCCAGCACCAGTAACTATTTCTCATTGTCTTTGAAATGGAGGTTGTAGAGCCCCTCTCCCAAATTCCTGGTCCTGCGTCATTCCTTTAAGTGGCTTCTCGTTTGCTCGGGAAATACCTTAGATCACAGGAAGCTAAGCTCCAGGGTGGATTTGCCATTTACATTATGAATCACCTTTGACCACTTCCTAACTCCCTATTCTGCCCTGCAGCCAACCTTCCCAAGTCCTGCGTTTGCTGCTTTTTCTTCCATTTGCATCTTGGCTCCTCTTTGGGTGTAATACTTGGCTCTATTTGCCTTCTGTGGGCTGTAATTCTGGCTTTTTCTACTCTGGCTAAGCTGCTTTAGGTGAGCATTCTTCCTAGTTTCACTTGGCCTCCAATTTTGACTTCCTTAGGCCTTCTGAGTGGGGCCTGGGCAGCAGGTGAAGCTAGGCCAGGAGACACACCAGAGAGCCCCAGCCACGTAGAACACATTGCATGCAGGGTAATGCTTAGAGAGTCTGTCTGAGGGACCACCGGCTTATCTTCCTGGCAGCTAAACCCATGGTGGTCTATACTGTTAGATGCTTACCAACATTTATTCTCTCTTTTTTTTTAAAGATTTTATTTATTTATTCGACAGAGATAGAGACAGCCAGCGAGAGAGGGAACACAAGCAGGGGGAGTGGGAGAGGAAGAAGCAGGCTCATAGCGGAGGAGCCTGATGTGGGGCTCGATCCCACAACGCCGGGATCACGCCCTGAGCCGAAGGCAGACGCTTAACCGCTGTGCCACCCAGGTGCCCCTTTTCTCTTTTTTTTTAACGTCAGAATTGCTATATAACTGGGCAAGGTGTGGGAATCAGAAGGGTAGGGCAATGTGCTTAAATTTAGGACTACATTTCCTAATGTCCCTTGTATCTAGATATGGCCATATGATGTAGTTCTGTCAATGATATGTAAGAAGACTCAAAAGGGACTGACGTCAAACCAGGGAAATGTTTTTCTTTTTCCAGCTTCTTGGAATAAAGGCATGATGGTTGGAGCTATAGCAGCCATATTGGGTCAAGAGGATAGACAACATGTCCTTAGCATAGTAAAGCATAAATATAAGATAAACATAGGTCCTTGAAGTTTAATGATGCCACCACACCTTCTTAGACTATCTCTGGACTTTTTTATGGGAGACAATAAACCTTTGTGGGTTTAGGCCATTGTCACCTTGGGTTTTCTGTTATATGTTGTCAAATCTAACCCAAATATATACCAACAGCTTCCATTTCCCTACTTTTATCTTGCTCTTGCCACCTCTGAAAGGAAGAGGAGCACCTATATTGATGATAGCCCCAGAATTGCTGCCATCACAGCTGTTGAAGCAAAAGTAAAGCACATTGTTTTGTTCAAGATTGTAATATCCATTGCCATAGACTCTAAACACCACATACTCAACACACTGGCATCTACCAAAAATACCGAAGTACCACTCTTTACCCTTTACTTGTGGAAATGTTTCCTGCTTGGAAAAGGTGCACACAATCTTTGCATCTAGGCAAAGATTTGAAATCACTTTATCAAAGTCAATGTAGGAGAGTAAGACCTTTAACAGGGATTCTTGGTGTTTGCTGAAAATGGGCTGTTGTCTAGTTTCACTCCTCCCCAAGCCACTAACCTTAAAAAGAAAATTTCAAACATGCAGAAAAGTACAAAACATCACAATGAATTGTACTCATACCCCTGCCACCGAGATTCAGCAGTTACCATTTTGCCATATTGCTTTATCTATCTACCTCTCGATTTTTAAAGCTTAAATCTGTATCTAGAACAACATATTTTGTGTGACCATTTGAAAGTGAGTTGCAGACATCCTTTGTTCACTCTTGACCTATTCTGAATTTCCAAATTATGTTTTACATGGTCAAGAGAACATCATGGTCAAGACATTTCCTAAGTATTTTCAGCCCAAGAGTGCGTGTGGCTTAGAAGGAAGCTTTAGCAATGCTCTGGGGTAGGTACGAAAGGAAGAACACCAGAGAGCAGGGTTAGAAAGTGAATAGCAAAGCTATCTGGACTTTCCTGACTTAATGGAGGGAACTATTTACTTTCTCCCTAAAATATTGTAAATTTGACTTAATTCTACCAAATCAGTTCAAAAACATCTGAGCCATAATGTCGACTCGTGGATATTACTGGAAAGTCTCAAGCAGGGTGACCAATTTGTCCACGTTCACCTGGGACTTTCCTTGTTGTAGCATTAACCATCCTGGGGAGTCCTTGGCCTGGGCAAAACTGGGTCGTTGGTTACCCAACTTAAAATAATTCTCTGACTCAGCTTCCCTATGGAGAGACTTGACAGTTGTTTCTTCATTCACATAACAAACTCTTACCGAACAGCTGGTAGATGTAGGCTCTGGTCTGGAGATGTGCTATTGACTAGGACACGGCCTTAGCTCTGCAAGGCCTGCACCCAACCCTCTATCTTTGCCCCAGGGAGTTAAAGACAAACGTCTGTGTTTCAGAATTGAAATTTCTCTTCTCTTCAGAGTCACATGAAGAAGGAATGAGAGAATCATCTGGATACCTAAACGCTCTTCGTCCAGTTGTGGGAGAATTGAGCTTTCTTTACGTTGTATCTCCAGCTATGGTTCCTCAACATAGAAGAGTTACGGAGGAAGAGTCACTGTGGCCACCGTCTCTCGGTGTATCCTGAGAGCCCTCACGCTATTCCGTTGCTCAGTGCCTTTTGAAATAAAACCTGATGACTTTCCACAGCCTAGGAGTGCATTTGCAAAGAAAGCTGATGACAGATTCCTGGCAGGTGGTGCTTATGGTTGTCTCTGTCCCGGGGGGACAGTGTCACAGTTGCCCCATTCTGGGCTTTCCTGCCTCGTAGCTCTGAGCTTCTTTATGAAACGGTCGCACTTTGGAGGCAGAGAAGTGTTTGCAGCCACCACGTCTGTGATCTAAAACACTGAACAGGGACACCTGGGTGGGTCAGTCCGTTAAGCGTCTGCGTTCGGCTCAGGTCATGATCCCGGAGTCCTGGGATCGACTCCCACAACCAGCTCCTCGCTCAGCTGGAAGCCTGCTTCTCTCTCTCCCTGCTGCTCCCCCTGCTTGTGGTCTCTCTGACAAATAAATAAAATCTTAAAAAATAAATAAAAACCAATAGTAAAACACTGAACATGTCTGACCACTGGCTGGAGGTTCCTGAAGGCCCGATGTTGGACTTCTTCATGCCTGCTTCTGGCTCCAGCTCAGCATCCGGCTGAGAGGTCTCCCAGTAGTTATTTAGCTAACAGAGTTGGACAAGAAAGTGAAAAAAATTCAGATCCTCTCACTAAGTGTAAAGTACGATCTAAAAAATACAAGACGCAAACATTTTCGTGTCCGTATGAAATGGTGGCAGGCTGGAGAGACTGTAGGGAATGCATGGTGATTCCTGTTGGATTTGTCTTCTGCTCTGACTTCACTAGGTTTCCGTTCAAGTTACTTAACATGCAAAGATTCCAGGGCCCCTGGGTGGATCGGTTGCTTAAGCGTCTGCCTTGGGCTCAGTCATGATCCCAGGGCGGGCTTCCTGCTCCACAGGGTGTCTGCTTCTCCCTCTCCCTCTGCTTCTCCCCCACCTTCCACCGCTCGTGCTCTCTCTCTTAAGTAAATAAATAAAATCTTTAAAAAAAAAAAATGCAAAGATTACCGTTCTCTTGTTTAACCAGGAAACAAACTCGAGCACACAAACTCCTAAGCAGAAACGTGGAGAATGAAGCGCCCATGTTTACTTCCCCGGGGCCACTGTGCGTCCTGCTTCTTTTGGGCAGGACTCATTTCCGCGGGTGAAAGGTCAGTTCTAGGTTTCAGTTCTCAAACTCAACACCTTTGTGGAATCCTCTTACCATTCCCCCCTTCCCTGAAACCAGCAGCTTTTGTTAGGAAAGCTGAAGAGGTGTCAGTAAACACTCACCTGGGACAAGGAGATTCCCTCCCGGAGTCTGTTCCAGGCTTTGCGTGACTCTGAAGCGTCCTGCGAGAAGGCCCTCCTATTACTTCCACTTAACAGGTGAAGAAGCTGAGTCTCAAGGAGCTTAAGTGTTTTGCTGAGGATCACGTAGCTAGCAAGTGATAGAATCTAGGTGTTTCAGCTCTTCAATCAGTGGTCATTCCACGGAGTTTCTCCCACTTTCCACGTGGCGACTGATCAAGTGTGTTTTCCAAAGAAGTAAAACCATGACTTTCTCATGACTGTAAAATAAGCACGTGTCGGAGGTTTGCTATAACTCACTAATTAATGAGGGAACCGGTACGATACTAACACCAGGATGAAGAGCACTCAGGGAATAAGGTATTTAGAACCCAGTGTTTGGGGAAGGTTGCTAGGTTAGATACAAAACTTGGTTAATGTCCAACAGGGCAAAAAACTATAACCCTTGGGGTTATCTGTTCCACTAAACATAAATTATTTACATCTCCACTAGACAAAAATCTACAAATTAACCTCTGCCCCGAGAGATTTGTGAAATGGCTCCTTCAATAGGAAGTCAAGCCCAGCATGGCATGCCGCACAAGCACCCTGTAATCTTTTCTATTTCCAAGTCTCAGCTAATTTCAGATGGTTTTTGAGACATGACTTTCAGTTGAAATTGACAGACACATAAGGAGAAGGCTAATGTTTTCTTCCTTTAAGGAAGAAGGTACAGGGACTCTGATAGCATTCTCTTCATGCACTATACAGTTTCCTTTCTTATACCATAAGTGATAAATTATTATTGCTGACAAGGAACACACATGCCAGTTCAAAACCTGCAGGAAATCTGTCATCAGCTTTCTTGTGTAAAGATAAAGCTGTGAAATGCTTTCACGTTTGGTGAGAAAAATGCCTTTTGAAACACTATGTGATTACTACTCCAAAAGTCTTATGTTCTCATAGCGACTCATTGAATTTCTACTTAATTGAAATTTTAGGGACAAAAAGTGGATATTTTTCTACATTAGACCAATAGTAGCTACCTGAATAGTTTTTTCTGCAACAGTGGAAAGAGAGAACGGAGTTGGACTCACCGTTGCTAATTAGGCAATGTAATTAACCTTAGTTTCATTATCTATAAACTGGTAATAATACTGAACTAAATGCATTCTTCAGTTTAAAAGCATTAGTAAGTGTTTCCTAATCTATGCCTTAAGTAGCAAAATATTTAACCAAAATATAACTGGGCCAATATCATGCTATTTTCTGGTAAGATCTCTTGGGGTTGTAACATGCTTCGGTCAACTAGCCACGACTGATGAAGGTCCATCCATTTTAACTGCCCCATAAAGTTAGAGGTTACCTTACAGAAAGCTGATATGGTGTGTATGTGTTGACTTGATAGAGGACGACCCCAAATATTATGGTATTATTGCTCTGGAGAAGGTCATTCGGTTTTATATCTAACTAGACTTTCTCATTTCTGCATTCGTTTTCCTACTATTACATCCCCATGTTTCAAGTGCTCTTCTTGTCAGCTCTTTTATCGATTTCCTCCTTAAAGATTTAAGCAAAACTTTGCCTTATGTTTTCTATTTGTAAGAGAAGTAGGATTTTGTCAGTTTGACACTTAAACGTTTAACCAGCTAAATAGAAACGAGGAAAAACAATAACTCAAACCTGATTTCAAAATTTTTGAAGAACAATACCGATTCCAAAATTTTTGAAGAGCAATGTAGATTTTTACTGAATATTCTCAGAGACAGAATAGAGAGGATTATCATGCCAAACTGACAAAATGTTCCCTATAAATTTCTTTGTGTCTCCCCAATTCCTGCTTAAATTCCTTGTCTCCCAGCTCACTGCCTTCCAGGGCCCACCTGTCCCCAGGCTCTTCTGACCCCTCTCCCCTCCTGTGGCAGACACATCCTATGGTGGCCTCCAGTGACTTACACACATCTATAATCTCCTCGCTGGGTGCATGGGGGGAGGAAACTGTGACTTACTTCTAACCAATAGGATATGGCAAAGTTTATGGGATGTTACTCCTTTAATTAGGTTCTGTTATGTGACCAAAGTGATGGAAGGTCATTCCCAAGATCGTGCTTCATTATCTAAGACTCTCTAGTAGCAGATTGAAGGGACAGACTTTCCCATCGGTCTCTAAGCAGCAAGCTGCTCTCACATGAACTGTCTACAGAGAGGGCCACACAGCAGGAAACCGCGGAGTCCTCTGGGAGCCAAGGGCCTCAATCTTACAACCATAAGGAAGTGAATTCTGCCAACACCCATGTGAGCTTAGAAGAGGACCCCCAATTTCCAGGAAGGAACATAACCCGGGTGGCCCCTTGACGTAGCCTGTGAGACCCTAAGCCAGCTCAGTCAGCCTGGACTCTAGATGTGCTGGAACCATGAGATAATAAATGGGTGTGGTTTCAAACTGCTTGGTTTGGGTTCCTGTGTTACCCAGCAAAACCCTCTAGCCCTCTTGGCTTCTTTCATTTGTATTCCATAAACCATTTCCCATCAAACTTAAGGATCTTTGTTTTTTATTATGTTCAGTTAGCCAACATATAGTACATCATTAGATTTTGATGTAGTGTTCAACGATTCATTAGTTGCATACAACACTCAGTGCTCATCACAACATGTGCCCTCCTCTCCTTAGGATTTACACTTCTGAGAAACAAGGGAGTGCGTGTGTGTGTGTGTGTGTGTGTGTGTCTGTGCATACATCATAAATGGGCTGGAAGTCTCATTCACCCATCTCACTATATTAATTCACTCATTCCCTTGGTAAAAATCTATTGACTAACAACTACCCAGATGCCAGTAGGCTGCTCTCCAATGTGTGTATGCATTTGTTTCCACGAGCAAATGGCAGAAGAGTCATTGTGGTTTTTTCCCAAATCTGATCATATCAGTTGTAAATGTTATTGTAAATGATATAGTTAACTCTTACATAAACTGAAAGTGTGGAAAGAAAGGTTTTTTCTATGAGAACCATGAGAGGGTCTATAAAGAAACTGCTGTTATATTAAGAAGAACAGGGGCAAATAATAGAAATCTAGGAGGACATGCCTCTGAGATTACTTCACAAGTATCTTTAAATTGGAGGGGTTTTGGCACAGAGCACATTGGTTGCTTAAGTAAGAAAGCAGCTGCACAAGTCACTCAGCAGACTTCTGCTAAAAAAAAAGGCCTTGTCCTTATAATATGTTTGATGAATGAAAATGAATATTTGAAACGTGTGTGCAATCTTTTATAATGCACTCCCACTTTAATTGGCTTTTTCAATTAATTGATTGTGTTAGATAAAAAGATTCCTTCTGAATTTTAATTTCAACATTTTTTCCCCTGTCACAATAAGATTGCATAAATTTCTGTTCTGTTTTTAAGAAAAGGAATGTTTTGTGCTCACCGGCTGGAAGTATTTTAGGAAAAGCTCTAAGGCCTTGTCATAAAGCTAACTCTTGAGTTCTGTTTGTCTTAGAGCAGCAGCAAGAATAGTTGAAGGGTTAAATGATAGGTTTGACAACGAAATCGGAAAGTCATCTCCAGGTAGCTTTTGACATGTTTTCAAATGAATAACATAACAGGGTTGGAAGATACTGTCATTGCCGACCTTGACAAAGAATTACTGGCTAGTGTGAATTAATTTATAAAAGTTAAATAACAAAGGACTCCCAGGAAGGATTTCCTTCATCCCTCACTTTCTCCTTCCCTCCCTTTCCCCCCTCCTCCTCCCTCCCTTCCTCTCTTCCTTCTTCACTCCCTCCTCCTTTAACTTATATAACCCACATCTGTCTTAAGGCATAATGAAATGCTGATGGCCAATACAAACACATAAAATGATCCTATCCCTGGAACTAAAAATCCAGATAACTGGCTTACCAGTGGGGACAGACTGTTTGAAACTGGGACATTCACTTCACTTTTGCTGTGGATTTATATAAAGAAGGGCTTGTGGCTGTGGCTAAGAGCATTAAGGATCTGAATTTGGACACTGCCTGAAGGGGTGCCTGTAATATTTCTATTCTATCCCTAGCCAGGCCTACGGAGAAGACAGATATGTCTCCCAGCCGAGGGAATATTCAAAATCCTGTCCAGAATCTGCAGGTAAGGTTAGAAAGTGAGGAAAGAGCCTTGTAGGCGATTTGCTCCTTTAGGAAGACTCAAGAAAGCGGCTTCCCAGACAAGAGAGCCCCTTCTTTGGGCTCTAAGCTCTTGACGCTTGTCCCTTCTTGCTTTGGCTCACCTCCAGCCATGCCCCTGCTCTGCAAGGCCTGGGGCACGTGCCCACTCAGAACCCGCATCTCCCCTTCTAGGCCACGCTCCTGGCAAACGTGTCTACAGAATCCCTTGTGCAAATGACCAGAGTCTGCTTCTAGCAGCTGTGGGAGCCTTTCCCCTGGGTCATCCTCTCAAGGGTTGACCAATGCCTGTGTCTCCCTGACCCTGACGGGTGGCTGTGTATGGGGTGGTGTGGATAGAGCTCGGCGGTGCGAGCTGGGGTGTCTACACGTGTGAGTACAAGGCCCCCCGAACCGAGACAGCTCTGGAGAGAGAAGGTGGCAGCCGTAGGCCAGAGACTGCTCACCGCATTTTGATGTAGAACTCGGAGGAATGCATGGTTTCTAAATTCACATTTGGACATCCAGGTCCTCAGAAAGGTATATTTATCATGGCATCAGGATAAGGCATACATACTTTACTTAGCAGCCTGTTAGCTTAATATATAAATTTTACATATACTTTTATGTAACTAGGATATAGGTCTTCGCTGTACTTTGTCCCAGCCCCTGCTTAGAGCTGCATTGCTGGTAAAAATACAAAACAGGATAACCCCGATGGGGCAAGCTGGCAGTATCTGTCAAAATTATAAATGTGTCTTCTTTGGCTCAGGAAGTCCATTTCTGGGAATTTATTCTACAGTGTAGAACTCTGACCCACCATCTGTAGCAGCGAGCTGTGAAAACCCACTTAGTACCTACAGAAACCAGCCCAGGAAGCCAGCTTGCTGTCCACAAGTCAAACGTGTCGAAAATCAGGCCACCAGCTCTCGTACCTGCTCCAGAAAGCCAAACAGTAACCTCGGTAATAATTGGCCCCAGACGATCAGGCCTTGATTAATCACTGACAGCTTCCCTAATTCTTGTCCCCAGTTCCAATTTAGGACCAACCTGAGAAAACGAAATATGCACCCCCAGCCAATCACATGGGATGCTATCCTAGTTGGCCTGCCTACAGCTTCCCCATGCCAACAGCCTCCAAACAGGGCACACCTAAGCCCTCCTCTTTTCCCACCATAGAGCTTTCCCATTCTTCTGCCAACACAAGGGATAGTGGCTGGCTCCTTTGTTACAGCAATCCTGACACAAGTCCCCTTTATCTCTTCTCATTTGAGTGGTATTGTTTATTTCCACAATTGCCACAGCTTTTCTGATCTCCCTAATTCTTACATCTAACCCAAAGGCAACATTTTCTGCTAGAAATGACTACTCAAAATATTTGTGTCTTTATAATTTCCTTAATATATTAAATGCTATTTAAAGTTTTCTGAGGCAGAGTGAAAGGATTACAAGTATTGAATGTTGGGGACTAGGGAATATATATATCTGGATTTTAATTCTTATATATTAGTTCTTTTTAAAAAGATTTTATTTATTTATTTGACAGAGAGAGAGGACAAGCAGGGGCAGAGGGAGCAGGAAAAGCAGGCTCCCCACTGAGCAGGGAGCCTGACTCAGGGCTCGATTCCAGGACCCTGGGATCATGACCTGAGCCCAAGGCAGACGCTTAAGCGACCAAGACACCCTATATATTAGTTCTTTATGAAATTTCTTCATGTGAGTTTTCTTCTAGCATAAATTTGACGAATATCTCAGTCCACTACTGTGAATTTGCAGTGATTATAGAAATTCTGGAAGGAGGGCAGCACTTGAAGAAGTAACACGGGCTGACTGATAAATAACCTCTCTGGTTAAAGTCTGAGCTTGGAGCAGCTGCAGGTTGTTCAAGTACACTTGCAGTTTTCAGTTTTACCAGAGGATGGCGCCAATACCTCTCTGGTAGGTTTGGCCAAGCTGCTTTGTACCCATCCCCTCAATGCGGCATTTGAGAGACAGGGAAAAGACGGGTTACTTATCGCTCTTCACCAAGTTAAGGTTTTTATTATTAATTCAACTTTATATGTCGTTAGAAATGAGTATACACGTATAACATCTTTCAGAACCACTTATGCCAAAGAAATCCGCCTGAAATGAATGGAGAGCTACTTATTTCCTATAAATGTCCTCACACTTTAATTTATACAACTTCCCAAGACCAGTTTTTACAAGTGAGATCTTTAGAAATTTCCATTTGCGTGCCATCTGCTGCCTTGTAGACCAGATATTTAATATTAAAAGTTGTTCAGAAGCTGTACTCTTTAACGCACATCCCAGCTCATCAGGGTGCTTCCTTTAGTGGAGCTGGTGGCGTCTAAGCTGGGAGGCAGAACTAAGTCACCTGTCTGTCTTCTCAGTCTTCATGATGGAATGAGCCAAGGGCATGGCCATTCCTTTGTTTCCCCTTCTTTGACTCCACTCATTTGTTCAATGGTGTCTTCTGGACAAGAGTGGTTGTATCATGACCCCCTGTGTCCAGGAGACTCGAGGGCTGTCTGGAGGTAGCAAACTGCTTTGCTCAGAAACTGTGATTCTCTTTTGGAAGATGAGAGGAGGATTCTCATCCTGATGTTCTATAATCTACTCAAAAGCAACCATAATCAACTCACAAAGACTGTTTTGAGATAAGCTGAATCCGTATCTATTGAGTCCATAGTTGGTGCCAAGAGCCCAACTCCAGGAAGCACCCTGATGAGCTGGGACGTGCATTAGGAGTGACCTTCTGAACAACTTTCAATAGGACGTCTTAACATTCCATGAAGTGGGAATAGGACATTTATAAAGTAACAATAAAATAAGGATGTCCTATGGGTTCACTATCCCTTCTGAAAATCTTGGGGCCAGGTGTGCTTTGGAATTCAGAATGTTTTGAATTTATAAAGCTCATATGGTGTATATACCATATATTATGCAATGCCCCAGAAGGTCTAAGGCAACTCCCTATATTCAAAACATTCATATTTCTTCAGAGAAACATGAATATTCACATTAACTGGGATAAATAAAGACCAACTGGCCTCTTGTCAGGGTACAGGTCAGGTTGTGCCTCCAAATGAATTAGGAAACAAACCTTTGGATGTAGGAGTTTTGGGATTTGCGGAATGCAGATAAGGTATTATGGGGCTGTAATTAAGTGCTTTCCATGTGCTATTTCAGTTAATGCTCATAGATGGCCTGTGTTAAATATAAGGATATAAGAATAGAGGGAATGTGAGTGTCAGAGTGGTTAAGTAACGTTCCCAGGGTTACACAGCAGAGCCAACATTCAAACTTTGGCCTGATTCTAAAAGGCAAAGTATTACATTGCTTCCTATATTTCATCAAAATACTAAATATTGTCAAATAATAAACATGCTTTAACTTCCTTGCCAACTTTTGGCTTTTTCTATTCTCTATTTTCCTGGTGGCCCACGAGAAAGAATAAGATGGCATAGTGAACTGTTCCACCGTAATGGATAGAGGTAGAGCCTCCGTCTGGCATCTGCGCAGAGCAGGCCCCCTGCTTAGGGAGAGAGCAGGGCTGCAGTACTGAAGAGCAAACTGGCAATGCTCCAAATGTGAGATTTTCCAGTGGTTAGAATTCCTGTTGTGTACTTGGTCCGCGCAGCTGATCAGCCCTGACATCATCGGCAATGTGATCCAACATCTAATTAATGTCTTTGGCCTCCTTTTGCAGATTTTGCACCAGCCTGGCCTCCCATAAAGGGATTCTGCTTCTTTGAATCGGTGTATCAGAAGTCACTTGGCTTAATAAAGTTGTCAGCAGGGAGGAACCCTTGGCTTTTTTCCTGTACATTTTCTCATGATGGGAATGAATTAAGATAATCATATTTTAAAATTGTGCTTTCAAAGTAATTCATGAGCCATGTTCCTTTTTTTGCATTGTAATTATCCTTTTTCTCTCTTCCTTTATGTCTTTCTCTCTTCCAAATTATAATCCTATTTATACTCTAAAGTTTAGAGGCTTACAGTCTTTTCTCTCCCCCGATGTTTCTTTCTTATAATGAAACCAATAGCTTAGCAATTGCCTGGACAGAAAACTCTTTTTTATATTCTTGTAAAAATATTACAAGTTACAATAAACTGTGGAGCATTTTAATGGATTCTTTCAGTGACATTTTATAGACTTTCAAGTCCTGTTAGAAAAATGATTCATCTATATAGATGTACATATATCTATATGTCATGCTTAAGGTACTTAAGAAAAAAAAAACCCTTGACTTATTTTTATAAAGGAAGATAGAAGATACAGGGAGTCATGCATTTGCACACCTTGCTTCCCATCCGTCCATAAAATTTCCATACAATAAAGTGTGCAAATCTGAAGTGTTTCATTTTGCTAAGTTCACGCATCTGTGTAATAGAAACCTTTATCAAGATAGAACTATCCTTCCTGAAAGGTCTTTGATGTTCTTCCTCGGTTCTCTCACTTCAGACAAACACTTTTCTGATTTTTTTCATCATAGATTAGTTTTGCCTGCTCTGGGATTTCATATGTATGCACATACATATAAACGATAAGGTGGTATGCTCTTTGTGTTAGGCTTCTCTTATTCAGCATAATAATCGTAAGACTCATTCTTCCTGTTTGTGTCAGTAGGTTCTTCCATATCGATGAGTGCTATTTTGTGTGTTTATGCCATTTTCCTATTGATGGACATGTGGACAGTTTCCAGATTTTAGGAATTATGAACTTTTGCATACAAGTCTTTTTATGGACATATGCTGGTAAATAATGAGGAATGAACTTGCTGGGTCCTAGGGTAGACTTATAATTAGTTTTAAAAGAAAAACATTTTTCTTTTTTAAAGATTTTAATTCCAGTATAGTTAACGTATAGTGTTATATTAGTCTCAGGTGTACAATATAGTGATTTAACAATTCTTTACGTAACTCGGTGCTCATCAAGATAACTGTACTCTTAATCCCCTTTACCTATTTCACCCATCCCCCCACCCGCCCCCTCCGGTAGCCATCTGTTTGTTCTCTATAGTTAAGAGTCTGTTTTCCTGGGTTGTCTTTCTTTTTTCCTTTGTTCATTTATTTTGTTTCTTAGAGTCCACATATGAGTGAAATCATATGTTATTTGTCTTTCTCTGACTTTCATTACTTAGCATTAGATTCTCTATATTCATCCATGCTGTTGCAAACAGGAAGATAGCATTCTTTTTTATGGCTGAGTAATATTCCATTGTGTGTATATGGATGGACGCTTGGGCTGCTTCCGTAGTTTGGCTATTGTAAATAATGTTATAATAAACATAGGGGTACATAAATCTTTTTGAATCAGTGTTTTATAAAAAGCTTTTTCAAAAATGCTTCTATATGAGAGTTTCAGTTGCTCCACATCCTTGCTAACACTTGCTGCTGTCAAATCTTTTCATTTCTTAGCTAGCCTGGTGGATGTGAGGTAGTATTTTATGGTGGTTTTAATTTGCATTTCCCTGATGACGAAGGATGTTGAGCACTTTTTCACATACTTGGTTCTTCATATGCCTTCCTTTGTGAAGCATATTTTCAAATCTTTGCTCACCAAAAAAATGGGCTGTTTTTTTTTTATATCATTTTAGTTGAATTGTAGGAGTTCTTTAAATATTCTGGAGTCATCTGTCAGATATACATTTTGTGAATATTTTCTGTCTGTGGTGCCTTTGGATGAGGAGTTTTAAACTTTGTGTAATTTAACAGAATAATGTGAATTCTGTCTAAAGTTTGTCAGTTCGTTCTTTCTTCTTTCTTTTCTTTTCTTTCTTTCTTTCTTTCTCTTTCTTTCTTACTTTTTCTTTCTGCGATTGTTTCTGTTTCTTGACTAGCAAACCCTTACCTATCCCCAAACTGTGAATATATTTTAAAAAATATTTTCTTCTAGAAGCTTTTTAGTTTTAGCTTTTACATTAAGGTCTATGATCCATCTCAAATTAATTTATATATATGGTATGCTATTGAGGTGGAAGGTTGTTAAAAAATATTAAGTTCCAGTACTACTTATTAAAGACTTTACTTTTCCTTTGCATTTCTTTGGCAACTTTGTAAAAAAAAATCAAACGACCATATATATTGAAGTTTGTTTCCAGGCACTATATTCTGTTCCATTGAGCCATTTGTCTTGATGTCAGTAACACACTATCTTGATTATTGTAGTTTTTTAATTAGTTTTAAGTCAGGTAATGAAACACTTTCATTGTTTTTTTTACTTTTCTTTCCAAAACTGCTTTGGCTAAACTAAGTTCTGTGTATCTCTCTATAAATTTTAGAGTCAGCTTCAAATTTTATCCAAAAATATCTCTGGGATTCAGTTTAGGATTATGTTGAATTTATAGATCAATTTTAGAATTGACAAGTTAGTAATACTGAGTTTTCTTATTACTTATTTTTTTTTTAGAGAGAGAGCAGTGTAAGCAAGGGTGGGGAGGGGCAGAAGGAGAGGGAGAGAGAATTTCTTTTTTTTTATTTTTTTAATTTTATTTTTTTAATATTTTTTTTTTATAATATTATGTTAGTCACCATACAGTACATCCCTGGTTTCTGATGTAAAGTTCGATGATTCATTAGTTGCATATAACACCCAGTGCACCATGCAATACGTGCCCTCCTTACTACCCATCACCAGCCTATCCCATTCCCCCACCCCCCTCCCCTCTGAAGCCCTCAGTTTGTTTCTCAGAGTCCATAGTCTCTCATGCTTCATTCCCCTTCTGATTACCCCCCTTTCTTTATCCCTTTCTTCCCCTACCGATCTTCCTAGTTCTTACGTTCCATAGATGAGAGAAATCATATGATAATTGTCTTTCTCTGCTTGACTTATTTCACTTAGCATTATCTCCTCCAGTGCTGTCCATGTTGCAGCAAATGTTGAGAACTCGTTCTTTCTGATAGCTGAGTAATATTCCATTGTATATATGGACCACAACTTCTTAATCCAGTCATCTGTTGAAGGGCATCTCGGTTCCTTCCACAATTTAGCTATTGTGGACAATGCTGCTATGAATATTGGGCGTATATCGCCCTTCTCCTCACTACATCTGTATCTTTGGGGTAAATACCCAGTAGTGCAATGGCTGGGTCATAGGGTAGCTCAATTTTTAACTTTTTAAGGGACCTCCACACTGTTTTCCAGAGTGGCTGTACCAACTTGCATTCCCACCAACAATGTAGGAGGGATCCCCTTTCTCCACATCCTCTCCAACAATTGTTGTTTCTTGCCTTGTCTATTTTTGCCATTCTAACTGGCGTAAGGTGGTATCTCAGTGTGGTTTTGATTTGAATTTCCTTGATGGCTAATGATTTTGAACATTTTTTCATGTGTCTGTTAGCCATTTGTATGTCTTCATTGGAAAAGTGTCTGTTCATATCTTCTGCCCATTTTTTGATTTGTTTATTTGTTTCTCGTGTATTGAGTTTGAGAAGTTCTTTGTAGATCTTGGATACCAGTCCTTTATCTGTAGTGTCATTTGCAAATATATTCTCCCATTCCGTGGGCTGCCTCTTAGTTTTTCTGACTGTTTCCTTGGCTGTGCAGAAACTTTTAATCTTGATGAAGTCCCATAAATTCATTTTATCTTTTGTTTCTCTTGCCTTTGGGGATGTGTCATGAAAAAGGTTGCTTTGGCCGATGTCATAGAGGTTGCTGCCTATGTTCTCCTCTAGAATTTTGATGGATTCCTGTCTCACATCGAGGTCTTTCATCCATTTGGAGTTTATTTTTGTGTATGGTGTGAGATAGTGGTCAAGTTTCATTCTTTTGCATGTAGCTGTCCAATTTTCCCAGCACCATTTATAGAAGAGACTGTCTTTTTCCCACCGGATGTTTTTTCTTGCTTTATCAAATATTAGTTGCCCAAAGAGCTGAGGGTCCATTTCTGGGCTCTCTATTCTGTTCCATTGGTCTACGTGTCTGTTTTTGTGCCAGTACCATGCTGTCTTTGTGATTACAGCTTTGTAGTACAGGTCGAAATCCAGCATTGTGATGCCCCCAGCTTTGTTTTTCCTTTTCAACAGTTTCTTGGAGATTTGGGGCCTTTTCTGATTCCATACAAATTTAAGGACTATTTTTTCCAGTTCTTTGAAAAATGTCATTGGTATTTTGATCGGGATAGCATTGAAAGTGTAGATTGCTCTGGGTAGCATGGACATTTTAACTATGTTAATTCTTCCAATCCATGAGCATGGAATATCTTTCCATCTTTTTATGTCTTCCTCAATGTCTTTCAAGAGTGATTTATAGTTTCTAGAATATAGATCCTTTACTTCTCCGATTAAGTTAATTCCAAGGTAACGTATGGTTTTTGGTGCTATTGTAAATGGGATGGATTCCCTAATTTCTCTTTCTTCAGTCTCATTATTCGTGTATAGAAATGCAACTGATTTCTGAGCATTGATTTTGTATCCCGCCACATTACTGAATTGCTCTATAACTTCTAATAGTTTGGGAGTGGCTTCTTTTGGGTTTTCCATATAGAGTATCATGTCATCTGCGAAGAGAGACATTTTGACTTCTTCTTTGCCGATTTGAATACCTTTGATCCCTTTTTGTTGTCTGATTGCTGTTGCAAGGACTTCTAGTACTATGTTGAATAATAGTGGCGAGAGTGGGCATCCTTGTCGTGTTCCTGATCTTAAGGGAAAGGCTTCCAGCTTTTCCCCATTGAGAATGATATTTGCTGTAGGCTTTTCATAGATGGTTTTTATGAGATTGAGGAATGTACCCTCTATCCCTACACTCTGAAGGGTTTTAATCAGGAAAGGATGCTGTATTTTGTCAAATGCTTTTTCGGCATCGATTGAGAGGATCATATGGTTCCTGAGTCTTTTCTTGTTGATATGATGTATCACGCTGATTGATTTGCGAATATTGAACCACGCTTGCATCCCAGGTATGAATCCCACTTGATCGTGATGGATAATCCTTTTAATGTACTGTTGGATTCTATTAGCAAGTATCTTGTTGAGGATTTTGGCGTCCATATTCATTAGGGAAATTGGTCTGTAATTCTCCTTTTTGATGGGGTCTTTGCCTGGTTTGGGGATCAAGGTAATATTGGCCTCATAGAATGAGTTTGGTAGCTTTCCTTCTGTTTCTATTTTTTGAAATAGCTTTGGGAGAATAGGTATTATTTCTTCTTTGAATGTTTGGTAGAATTCCCCAGGAAAACCATCCGGGCCTGGAGTTTTGTTTTTTGGAAGGTTGTTTATCACTGACTCAATCTCTTCATAATTAATTGGCCTGTTTAAAAAATCAATTTCTTCCTGTTTCAGCCTTGGTAGTTTATAGGTTTCCAGGAAGGCCTGCATCTCTTCCAGATTGCTTAATTTATTGGCATAAAGCTGTTGATAAAAGTTTCTAATAATCCTTCCAATTTCATTGGTGTTGGTTGTGACTGGGAGAGAGAATTTCTAGCAGACTCCCCACTGAGTGCAGAGCCTGACATGGGGCTCGATCCCACAATCTTGAGATCACTATCTGAGCTGAAATCAAGAGACGGATGCTTTACCAAATGAGCCACACAGGCTCCCCAATAATATTGAGTTTTCTAATTTATGAATAAGTTATCTATTTCCATTTATTTATATCGTCAAAAAAATTTTTTCAGCAAGATATTGTTTTTGATATAGAGGTCTCACATGTCTTTTGCTAGGTCTGCACCGCCTACCACTGGATTTCTTTTATGTGAGAAATAATTTTCTCTCTTTTAAAATCACTGTTATTTCTTCACTCATAAGCAGCTGAACCTAATCCTAGAGATTTTTATACCCTCCAGCAGACTGTGAGTGTGTCTGTATTTTCTCATCTGTGACAACGGTGCTGTGAGCTGGGTCTTGAAGAATGAATAAGAGTATTCCAATCAGAGAAGGGTGTGCAGGATGAGGAGACAGCCTGGGGAAGGACATGGAGCTGTGAGAGGGCTAGGCCTGTGTTTTGGTTCAGTGTTCCTGCACTGTTCCTGCAAAAACCCCCTCAAAAATGCAGAGACTTGGAACAAGAAATGTATGATATCTCATGATTCTGTAGGTTGGCTGGGCTCCATGTTGTCTTGGCTGGGATTGCCTATTGGGCTACATCCAGCCAGTAGAGGACTAGGCTGGAAGTCCCAAGAAAGCCTCTCTCACACTCTGAGGTGTGGCTTCTCTCTTCCACATGGTGTCTCATCCCCCAGGGCTCTCATGGCAGCATAGCCTCAACTTCCCTTCAGTATGACTCTATGACCTAAGAGGTAAAGAGACATCTCGGTGTCCTGTGCTAAGCCTGGTGTGGAAGTTTCTCCTGCACCTCCAGGCCAGCTTCAAGGAGTGGGAATAGATGGTGTCTCTTCATGGAAGGAGCAGCATGCACATGCAGGGAGGGTAGCCATGGCTGGCAGCCATCTTTGGAGACCTACCCACTGTCCACGTTTTTAATGACAAGTTTCCTGTGGCTGGGATGTAGGATAAAAGAAGGGACAGGAAAGGAGGGAGCTTGCGGAGGCATGAGCTGTGTCAATTGAGGAGTTCTGGTTCTACTGTTTAGACAAAGCAGACACCAGCATGTGTGGTGGCCAAACTACACTCTGGTTGTTGAGACCATGAGAGCAAGCATTGACTGATTACTCAGCCATGTTGTATAAACATTGTCTTACTTAATAAAGGCGGTGTCACCTCATGGCTAGCAGTATGGAACCTGGAGCCAGAGGGCTTGGCTTCAAATTCTTGATTCATCATTTATTGGCTGTGCAAACTCCAGCAAGTTACTTAATTGTTCTCTGCCTCTGTTTCTTTAACTATAAAAGCAGATAATCATGGTGGACCTGCATTACACAGGTGTGTAAGGGTTAAGCGCAATTATATATGTCACTTAGGCCTCTGTAAGCATCAGTGCTTATTGCTAATGCTCACCATGGTGCTGGAAGCAGGTGTTACTGCCCCCATTTTGAAGAAAAAGTGACGGAGGCACCAGGGGCTTCCACAACATTCAAACCCAGATGAGTGCCTCCAAAGCCTGCTGCTTCATGCAGTCCCCACTCGTTGTGTTTCAATGTGTCTCTCAGCTCCAAAAGGCAGCAGGACAGAATTTTGTCCTTTCCACAAGAGTTGAATGAGCCTGGAGTCTCCACTTATTATTCTTCAAAAGCTCTCTGCTTTGCCAGCAGCCTCACTCCGCGTCCACACTCTGGCTGATATTTGCGGAACTGCAATGTGGGGGTCACTGTAAAAATACTAACACCTGGGGTTTTTCTGAGCCTCTGCAAAGTGTGCATCTCTGAAGACAGAGTCCTCAGGCAAGACTGAAAGTCTCTGGGGTCTGAAGCTGCCTTAAGCCTCGCCTGCCTCAGAAGCACTGGGTGCGCCCCTCCTGCCGGTCCTTCTGCTGCAGCTTACTGACCCAGGCTTTGTGAACCCCGAGTTACATTTGTAGTGCTCCGAGGCTGAAGAGGGTTCCCGTAAATGCTCTGTGTATTTAATTATAAACAAAGCAGCCAGCCAGGAGCCCAATGCCCAAAGAAATCCTCAGCAAGCCTCATTGTGTGCTCTTTATTTCTCCTCTGCATTTCTATCCATCCGAGAGCTTCAGAAGTGTAATCCTTCTTAATGACAGATTCGTGACGATGAAGCCATTATTTTTTGATACTGTGGTTTTAAGAAGTGACCCAGAAACAGCCTTTAAAAGCAACCTCTCCCCACCCTCTTTACCCCAAGCAAAGGACCAGATTAAAAGAGACCTAGTTTGTATGAATATTTATGCTAGAACCTCTGCCAGATCAGATTAGAGGAGTTCATCCTGCCGGGCAAACACGGATTCTGTACTCAGATTTAATGAGAAACTGACATGTTAATAGCATATTGATGCATCCATTCGTCAGGAAATCCATAAAGCACAGTGAATGTGCCCTGGGGCTCTGGGCCCCGGAGAGGTGCTGCTTTTGTCATTTTAAGTTCGACCAGGAAAGCTGTTGTTGCAATGAGAAGGATTCCAAAGACACTGCCTCACAGAGAAGCTGCGGAGTGGGGATTCGAGTCTAGATATACCCGGGAAATTGCTCTCTTACACGCCAATGAGGACGCGGTGCTTGCTCTCTTACATGCCAGTGAGGACGCGGTACAGATGCTAATTCCTCTCAGCAGCATCTCCCAAGGTGGTTCCATAGAGCGCGGTACCTACAGGGTGTTAATAGCTATCATATGGGGAAAAGTCTCTAGGTCATAAATGTGGGGTAAATGATGCGCTCAACAGACTTCTTCACTGTAGAACTCCCACCCTGTGACTTTTCAGGAGGCAGAGAAATTATGGTGTGCTTCCAGCATTTTTGGACTGTGGGGTTCTTCCTTTGCAAGGCACCACACCCAAGAGCATACAACCTTTTGTGTCATGAATCCCTTTGCCAGGCTGGGGAAGCCTGGGGAATCCTTTTTCAGAATAACAATTTTAAATCCAAAAAATAAAACACATAGGATTACAAAGGAAACCAAATATCGCACTACTAACAATACTTTGAAATATCAAAAATGGGCATACATTAATACACGTGCTTACGTTTTTTTTTTTTTGTGTGTGTGTGTGCTTCTTTTATAATGGGTCTAATAACTATAGTTGTTTCAAAACATTTATGGCTATAAATGATATTTTAAGAAATGGCCAATCCCTGGGGCACCTTGGTGGCTCATTTGGTTAAACATCTGCTTTCAGCTCAGGTCATGATCCCAGGGTCTTGGGATGAGCCCCGCATCGGGCTCCCTGCTCAGTGGGGAGTCTGCTTCTCACTCTCTCCTGCCCCTCCTCCTACTTGTGCTCCCCCTCATCTCTCAAATAAATAAATAAAATCTTTTAAAAAAATGGTCAATCCTCATTATTCAGGATTCTATATTTGTGAATTTGCCTACTTGCTAAATTTATTTGTAACCCCCAAATAAATACCCATGGCAATTTTGCAGTCATTTGAACAGGGAAAATTTCAGTCCCCTGACCTGTATGTTCCCACGTGAGTTTGAATAAGGCAGTGCTCTGTCTTCTTGTTTCAGCTTTTACACTGTAAATAAATATCCTTTTCATGGTATATTTGTTGTCATGTTTTGGGCAGTTTTATGCTTTTTGTTGGTGATTTCATTGTTTAAAATGCAAGTGCAGTGCTGAAGTGTCATCTGGGGTTCCTGCGAGAAGGCTGTGATGTGCCTTATAGAGAAAATAGATGTGTAGATAATCTCCATTTGGATGGGAGTTAAAGTGCTGTTGGCTATGAGTTCAAGGTTAATTAATCAACTATAAATTAAATAGGTGTCTTTAAACAAAAACCACACGTGAAACAAGGTTATGTATTGATTGGCTGAATGATAATGTCATGACCAGAGGCTTGCAGGAACGTAACCCTGTATGTCCCCTAGGAGCAATGGTTCAGTGTTTGCTAATTCAGTCTTCAAGATGACTTAATGGCACGTAAGTCCTATGAATAATGAGAATTGACTGTATCTGCAGCAAATGTAATGTGATATGTAAATATTTGTGACAAAAATACAGCTGTTTTGTTACCTACATTCATAATAAAAGGAAATACTGTTTTAGAGGGTCTTGAATACAATTTTTTCCCCATTCAAGTTCATAGGCATTTTTAATTCTGGGGGAGTAAGGTCCCCATGGGCTTTAGTTAAGAATCCCTTTTCTAGTGGGGTTAACTTGGTGAGAAAGTGGGGTGGGGAAGCAGTGCAGGTTTCTGGGGCTTAAGTCCTGCTAGGTTGTGTATCAGTACAAGTCACATATAAAGATTTTCAGCTGATCTGCTTTGGCTGGGGGCCCTGGAAATTTTTTTCACCAAGGCCTGAGCCCAGAAGGCTCTATCCCAAATGAAAAATGTCCAGGAGTGGTGGTGGGAAGAATAGAAGTTTTTAATAATTGTTCATATAGAAAATAAGGAGCTCTATTTCAATAGCCAAGGGCTAGATAGGTCTTTAATCTGAAAATAGGAGAAACCAATGACAACAGAGTGTTGGGTGTTTAGATGAAGATTACAGAAGAGCCCAAGCCTCCCCACGAAGGGTCTCTGGGAGGAAGGCATCTTCTCACTAATTGCTTTTCTTTCTTACCCGCTCAATTCACAAGTGTGCTCCAATGGCTAATTTAAATGTGTCAAAAAAGAGGCTTCTTTTTTTGTTTTTAAATAGTAAGAAATAATGAAGTGTGACTTGGAAGGCAACACTAATGTCTCATTCATTCATTCATTCATTCACTCACTTACCAGTCAGTACTACTTACTGAGCACCTCTCATGGGCTGGCATTGTTGTAAGGCTGTGGATACAGGAGGGAACATGACTGGCCAGGTTCTTATCTCCTGGAGCATCTCTTCTGGTGCGTCTCATCAGGAAGCCACTGCAGGAATGGGGGAAGGAGATGGAGAGGGATGTGAGCCCACCTGGATAAGTCCTTCACATGCCTCTCAGAGGCTAGCATTGAACACGCTATGATTCTGAAAACATGGAGGCTGAAGACAGGATCTCAAGAGGCACCAGTGCAGAAATACAACATAAAAGCTGTTCCCTGCAGCTATCTTGTAAATTCTGGACACTTGGAAGTTATGAGAAGTACATAAAGCAACTTATAGGGACAGAACATCCCTAAGCCAGAGAGAAAGATGTGGTTGAATCTCAAAGAAAGAACGTGTCTGGATTGGTGTGGAGTATAAAGATGGAGGCAGAAGTGGACTTGCCTCACCCAGAGGCTCCTGACCCCAGGGTGAGGGCCTGGCCTCGGACTCCAGTTCTTGAGGAGACAATAGCGGTATTTAGTACTTACTTTGTGCAGTATTGGTGCTTCATTAAAAAAAAAAAAAATGAGATGGGAGCGCCATCCTCTCCTACCCTTTGATTTTGGGATGCCATGCCCCAGGAGTGAGGTCAGGGCTCAGGATGAAGGCACGTCTCTCTCCCCATCTGAACCTGTTCAAGTGACAAAGGGGAAATATGGTACTGGTGAAACTATTCCCTAAGGTGGGGGCTTCTGTTCCTAAGAGAATTTGACAGGAAAAAGTGGCAGGGACAGAGATGACTTCTAGGGTGGGAGAAAGGATGTGGTTGGTCTCAGAACAATTCAGTCTGGGAACTTCTTCCCTGTACTTTCTGCATCTCCCTATATACTCCACACTTTTAAAACAACTCTAGTCCTTCAGGGCCTTCTGGAAAATGATTAGACCTAAAATGAATTCTCTATCCCCTCCAACAACGAGACTGCAAAAGCAATACGAGATTATCAGCTTCACAAGTAGTCTGGGAAGTAGAAATTAGAATAGTGATAAAGTAACTTGAAAGCATCTTAAACAGAGTGAGGATTAAATAGAATTCTTTCTAAAGGAATACAAAATTTTAGTGCAGTGTTCTCTGGGTATATCTTGAGACTAAATGATCAAGATTTCAGATTAAAAAAAAAGATGAAAAAACACAACACTACAACAAGTATTAGTATTTTGGTGCTTAAACATAACATGAGATGTTGGAACACCAAAACCAGAAATGTACTTACCAAGACCCTGTTAGTGGACACATCCCTCAGGAGGAGACAGATATACCAGATTTCCATAGTCCCACACCTCCATACCTCGTATTCTCCAATTTACTCTCCTCATTTGTATTTCCTGCTGGAAACAAGCAGCTTCCTGATGGCATGTTGGCCCCCTGTTGATCCACCTCTCCAGGACATGTCCTGGTTGTGCTGAACCAAGGGTTCTGTCCAGGTGACAGAAATTAGTGGGTTGACAACATTTTAAGTGTTTTGGCCCCTAAAACGGAGCTCACACACCATCTCGCAAATTAATTTTGTGAGCCAAGGTAGACTGACCATAAGTCTAAAAAAGATTAAGTTTAGGGTCCCTTCCAAAGCCTTGGAAGGGGTCCAAGCAATACATTCACATGGTCACACGCTTTCTAAAATTTGCAAAAGTAGGATATTTTAAACACAATTGCTTCTTCTCTGTGTACTTTATTTTCTATCTGGTGGCTGTGGGCTAGCCGTGGGAATTCTGGGGCAGCTGAAGTGGAGATCCATTTAAGGTGGGTTTATGTTGAAATATTTATGTAGTTTGCAGTCATTTCTGTGCACAGCTGGGTGACCGCTAGCCATCCAGGTATAGGAAGGGCTTCTAGATATGCTCCTACTGCTCATCAGCATGGTTACAAGGGTTTAGGGCCAATGGGCAGATCACAGAATGAAAGTATCCTACAGCTCCCGGCATGGGAAGTGGTGGATCACAGAGGAGAAACAAGGTGTAAATGCATGAAGCCAGAAGCTGGTCCATGGCAGTAGACGGTGTACAGTGAGTGGGACGTTTAGTTTGCATTGGTGCCTAGTTGAAACAGAAGTATCTTCATATTAGGAATATATTCAGTAATAAAGCATACACAATTATGAACACACCATCATTTTAATGTTGTCTTTATTGAGACAAAGACTTAGGTGCAGGTGGTTTATTTGGGAAGCATCCCAGAGGGCAGGAATGAGGGGGCAAGGAGAGTGACACAGAGTAGAAGGAAGCACCATCTAAGGCATCGTTGCCATGAACGAAGGGGCTGATTCTGCCTCTGAGAAGCACACTGAATGCCTCCCCAAACTGACCATGAAAGCAAGAGGCTGGTGCATTTATTCACCGGCTCCTGGGTTGCCTGGGGTGGAACTGCCCCACACCTCTGGGCTGTGTCAAGCAAGCTTCTGAGGGCAGAATGTAGGAAGATGTGCCTATGTGAAGTGGGGTGCTGGCAGTGCGATGTGGGTCTGGGCATATACCCACTGGCCCCCAAAATCCGTGGCTGTGTCAGAGATGGGCAAGGGAAGTGACACACCAACGAGAATGGTGTGCGATAGAATTTACCAGAATTCCCAGGCTTACACGCACACAAAATGTTAACAGTACTCCAAATAGGGAGTGTGTCTCTTATAGCTCTCACTCAAAAGAGATTTGATAGAGGTCCTCCCAATTTGACAACAATTCTAAAAATTTACATGACTTTACCAATGAGTTATGCAACTGAAAGAAACTCTTCTAAATTATCAATAAAAAGCAACACGTTTTACTTTTCTGTCCTTTCTGTAGACCCTGATATCACCAAATCATTGTTATAGGAAAAGCTGATGAGACTATGCAGCTGAAGAATGTAAGAAAACCTTTAAAACAAAGAAAAATTGTCATTTTTTCAATCGTCTGGATTTTGTGGGGCTTATGCTATTTGTCAACTTAAAAAAAAATTGCCATTTGTTGTGATTTCTTTTCTCGTTCTAAATAAACATCCAAGTTTGTACCTAATTTTGTGTTTATAGTTCTGTGTTCTCTTGTGAGAGCTCTTGGCAGCCAGCCAGCAGCCTTCCTAGGGGCAGCCCCAGCCTGCTGGCCATCCGAAAGCAGCAGCACCGGAGTGAGGCTCAGTCCTGGCGCACCAATACCCTGGGTAAGATCCGAGCATTGCCGGACTTCTAATTTGATTTTAGAACAATAAGCTGTTAAAGGGCACCGATACTCTCTCTTGCTTGGAATGGCATCCAAAACACTTTATTAAAGTGACTTGAGGGACAAATGGAGGGAACTGCTCCCCGAAACACTCCGAATCATGCTGTCATTTAGATAGACTCCAAAATGAGAGAAAAGCACTTTGCCAAGTTGCTGCTAAAGAGGGTTCTATGTGCCTGCAAAATGGCAGCCCCATAACCGTTTGTTGGATGAATTTACCCAAGTTCTTGCCTCCCTGAGCTTTCCAGGAGTGCACATCCTGAAGGCGCTCAGTGGCCCCCTTGGTCTCCAAACACCTGTTCAATCTGAGAGTTGAATGGATTCTCCTTTCCCAGAACCTGGGGCCACTGGAGCTGCACCTTCTTCCAGAAGCGATCTGCCAACAGCAGTGAAGCCACCTGCAAGAGAGAACCCAAAGGAGGAATAAAAGGAAAATTAAAACAAAGTAAAGAGTTTAATAGCAGGATTTACTGCATTCTTTGTGTGGTCGGCAGACTCTAGAAGGGTCCCCCATGATTCCTCGCTTTGTCTTTGTAGAATCCTCTTCCCTTGCTGTGGGTGGGAGCTCGCACTTGGTTCTAATCAATGGAATATGGTGAAGGTAAAATGATGTCACTTCAGTGACTATGTAACATTATCTCACACTCTGCTTTACTGGCAGTCTTCTTGGGAGACTCTTTTTGTGGGATGCATGAAGGAAGAAAGCTTGTCAGGAAGCCTGCACAGCAAGGGGCTGACACCCGCAAGAAGCTGGGTGCTCAGTCCTACAACCACAAGGAAATGAACTCTACCAACAACTTAAGTGAACTTGAAAGCAATTCTTCCCCAGTTGGGTCTCTGGATGAGGATATGGCCTGGATGACACACCCGGATTTTTGCCTTGTGAGACCCTAAGTAGACGCCCCAGTTAAACTGTGCCAGCACTCTGCCCACAGAAACTGCAAGCTCGGTATTGTTTTGAGCTGCTCATTCTGAGGTGGTTTTTCTATTTAGTAACAGACAGCAAATGCACATTTTCATTTATCTGTGGAGAGCTAACATCTACTGCAGGCCTAGGGCTTAGGTTTTGGAGATGAACTGGATGAGTCTTTCCTTCAAGAAACTCCAGACATGCAAAACGACACCACCAAACCCACAGGGCCGTCTGTGGGAGGCTGGAAGGGTTGGAGGTGCCGACTCTGCTGGGTGGAGGAAGCGACACCTCCTCCCTAAAGAGGGTGATGGCTGAGCTGAGTTTTCAAGGGGGAGTTCATCCGGATGAATGATGTGGGAAACCGCACCCAGCGGAGGACCCAGGCTGTGCAAAGGCACAGAGGTGTGGAAGAGAATGGCATGGTGGGAAACCAAGGGCTCCTGGGAAACGAGGATGCAGAGTAACTAGGTTGAAGGGTGCTGTAAGCATGAAGGGTGTGGCTTGGGTGCCAGGGTGAGGAATCATTGGCTTGATGCACAAAAGGCCTGTGTCTGGCTTTCCCAGCTTAACGCCCACTCTCTGGTTGCTTGGTTTTACAGTAGGTTTCCCTTTATTTGTGGGGCTTACAGGATCCATTCTTGGTTGTCTAATCCTCTGGCTTGTCATTAACGTGCCTTTGATGAGGACTCTTTCTCTGCAGATAATGCCCTTATTTAGCAAATGGGGCCTGGCCAGACTTCCAGGCCCTAACTTGGCTACATCTGCAAAGGGAATGCTGAAAGAGAAATGTGATTGCTGAAGGCCTTTCGGGGGGGGAACACACTGTTCAGAGCAGGTGCTCGGGGATGTCCCTAACCTTATTCAGAAGCATATGGACATTGTCTCCAAAGGGCAGGTCTTGTTCACCATTCCAACAGGCAGTGCTGCCAGGTCCCTGTGTGATGTTGGGCAGCCCCCTTCTACTCTCTGGGCTGCAATTCTCTCACTTGCAAAATGAGTGGGCTAGAATATATGGTTTAAAGACCTTGGGGCACCTGGGTGGCTCAGTCGCTTAAGCGTCTGCCTTCAGCTCAGGTCATAATCCTGGAGTCCCAGGATCGAGTCCCACATTGGGCTCCCCAGTCAGCAGGGAGTCTGCTTCTCCCTCTGACCCTCCCCCCTCTCTTGCTCTCTCTCTCTCTCTCTCACTCTCTGTCTCTCAAATAAATAAATAAAATCTTAAAAAAAAATAGAGAGCTTTCTGGGTCTAAATTGTGTGTAAGGTTTTAGCAGCTGTTAGAAAAAACTAGAACTGGTTTAGTTGCTACATTAATTACCCCCAGTATTTCAATATATTCCTGAGCCTTTTGAGGTGGACCCCAAATTCTATGTATCCAACAATGTAATCTTGATTATATCCATGTGGTACCTAACAGAAACACACCACCCCTACCCCTACCACAAACGTGCATATCCCCAATACCACACCCCCCAACACCACACACGTCACATCACACCACGCATACCATATCCATCCTCTCCCAATCACACACACACACACACACACACACACACACACACACACGCCTACACCCATACCCCACCTCCTCCCTCGGCCACCCCCCCTTCCAGGCTAACTATCAAGCCAGCAGGTTTCCAGGAAGGGGCTGCTCCTGTCTCTAGGACACCAAGCAATCAGTGTCTTGGAAGACAGAAGACTGGTCTTGTGGCTGTTTTTCCTGCTATTTCTCAACAAAGGAGGCTGCTGCCAGGTCTGTGGAAAATTACTGGTTCTTCTGTTTTGTTTTCTGCATTTCTACTTGGTACACCTAAGCTGTCTTCCTAACAATTATGTGAAACCAAGACGTTTGTGGTTATTTATTTCCCAATCTAAATTAATAAAGGAGGAGATGGAGTGAGGATAAGAAGAGGAAAGTTAAAAGGAAGGAGCTCAGCTTTGTGCATGAGGTAACTGGTTTGAAAGCAATTAGCTGGTTGTCACTCTAATGGAGATGAAAATATTTATGAGTGTGCACTGCTAATACATCGGGTCTAAAGCGAGAATGGCATGGTTATTATTAAACTAGAGACTTATGGTAAAATGACCCACTCTAATCACTCGCTCATGTGACAAACATTTACTGAATATCTACTGTGGGCTTCTCTTACAACCAACCTCCTGTTGCAACTCCCATGACGCACCAGGCAAGGCCCCGCCACCCTTCCCCTCATTACTCCGGGTTAGCTATTCCCTGAACAGGAATATTCTTTTATGCTTCCCTGGTCGTAGTTTAACATAGTAAAGCAATCCCTACTCATCTGAGAAAAATTTGAAAAGGCAGTTTAGCCAAAAGAGAAAACAATAAGTGAAAGTCATCTGTAATTATAACAGAGGTAGCCCACGTTAACACTGGGTGTAGAGCCTTGCACGTGCACACACATGCGCGCGCACGCACAAATTGGATCCTTGCGTAAATATCATTTTATAGTCCACTCTTTCTGAGGATAATTCACACACAGTGGAATTAACTTCTTGTGATAAGCAGCTTCGCCAGTGTTGACAAATGCATACAGTTGAGTAATCGCCCCCACAATCTGTAATCCGCTTTTATTTACTTTGCTCTATATTACAAACATATTTCTGTGTCACTAAAGGTAGATCTATATCATGGTTTTTATTCCGTGCACGGTATTCCATCAGATGGGCGCAAGCTAATTTATTTCACCAGCGGAGACTTTTGTCACACGTCTCCCGCACGTTTGTCCTCAGGACAGGGGAACAGAGACAGTGCCCACGGAAGGGGTTCGTAGGCTGCGTGGCTCACCTACCCTACCACACACACGCGTGAGTGGACGTCCGGCCCAGCAGAATGCTGGGGAATAGGAGGTTCTGGTTCAGTGAGACTTTCTGGTTAACGGAGTCAGGCCCGAAAGAGTCTCTCCCTTGGTGGACGGGGCTGCCTGCGAGCTCCGGCAGGGCCCAGCTGCGGTGAGTGCAGACAGCTTCCGTCGGGGTGGCGCTGCTCTCCCGCAGAACCCACTCCAGAGTCCGGCAGGTGGGCCTCTTCCTCGGGCTACCCTCTGAGGAGCCCTGGTGCTTTTTCGCAGGCACTCCTGCAGCCCCAGTGCTTTTGTGGAATATGCCACCCACCTGTCTGCCTGCTGCTGGTGCTGAGAAGCGCTCACAGTGCCCAAATCACATGATGGTCCCTGGTCCACTGTAAAGTTTCCTCTTTGAAATTCTCCGCGAAGGGGCAACAAAGCAGGGGGATTTAATACCCTGCTGTCTTAGGTGGGTCCGGCAAAACAGATCTTTCAGTGTTGATGTGCAGTCCCAGAATCCCCCAGGATCGAGGCATGAGTCTAGGGGGAGGGGAAGGGTAGGAATCTGGTGCAGTTTCTGGTAAGAGCCACCATATGGCTTCTAGACTCTCTCCCTTATGATGACAGTTTTTAAAAGGAGCCACACTTCTTTGCCTAACCATATTTGGACTTATGCTGAGCCCCTCTCCAGGACAGCGTCTGGTCCTCCCCGTAAGTACACGCCATTGGGTTCACCCCACACGTTCCTGAGACACCTCTGGACACCGTGCAAGCCCAGCAGGGTCACAGCCGCACACAATCCCCCTTCACATTCCTACTTCATAAACTAATTTTATGTATTTTGCTACAAAAATAGAATTCATTAGTAAGACAACTATAAAATCAAACCCTAAACAGTAACTACCTTTTTATAATATTAAAAAAAAATAAATGCAATTCAAAGCAAGATTGCATAGATTTCACCAAAAACTTATCATCCCTGATCCCTTTTAAGTTGAACCCTTGCTAAATTTAACTCTGGGGTTTTATGAGACCAAAGTTAAAAATATACTGTGAATTTATTTTTCCTATAGGAAGAACATTTCTGGGCTATCTTGGTAAGATTGCTTTTAAACGCCTGCAGGGAAGCCCTTACCACAGGGAAGGCATGGCTCTGCTTCTCTGGGCTCTCAATTTGCCCAGAAACATGGTTTATTGGACCCAATTAATTTTATTTTATTTTTATTCTGAGAGAGCGAGAGAGAGAGAGCGCGAGCATGCATGCGTGAGCAAGCAGGGGGACGGGCAGAGGGAGAGGGGGAAAGAGAATCTTAAGCAGCCTCCACACCCAGTGCAGAGGCTGACATGGGACTCCATCCCACGACCCTGAGATCACAACTCTAGCCGAAATCAAGAGTCAGACGCTCAACCGACTGAGCCACCCAAGCATCCCTGTCCCAATTAATTTTAAATTTGTAAACCAACAACATGCCAACGGTGTAAGAGGTATTTAAACATTTACATCTATGGGAAAATGTAAATTTCCAGCTCTAGCCTCTCTGTGCTGACTCAGTGTGTCATTCCAGAGCCACTGTTGCTAGCTGGCTTTATGTATAGAGCAAACTGAACAGACAGGGTCCCTGATGCATGGGCAGGACCAGCCTAAAGTGTTTGAAGTTTCCCCAGCCCAGAAGGCCCTGCTCTCCACCCTCCCCACTGCCAGCATCGTTTCCCTCTTTGAGGGACTCCACAAGTCCACTCAGGACCGTGGGTTCCCAGGGGCTCACATGCTGAGAGCAACAAAGACCTGAAGGCTGTTAACATTTAACAACCAATTATACACATAATACATATTAAAGCCATATATATATATATATAATGTAAAACCAATCCACTGATTAGTATCTTATGTCTGCCTCCAGCAACGTACAAGGTTCAGGGCTCAAGAGAAAGTAGGGGAGTTGATGTCATGGAAAATTCATTGCTTGCAGGAAGAGTTTCAGGAGGATGGTTTGAGCTGCTACTGGCATCGTGAGAGGAGAGGAGGTGGTCTTGCAGAGAGCTCTGCTGGGCAAAGCTGCTACGGCAGGACGTGTCAGGGAGGCTTAGCTGGGTGGTCTCAGAGTAGCCAAGGATGCTGGACTTGATGTACGTCTGTGGCTCTTCCAACATTTTCTGTTTACTATTGTCTGGTTCTAGGCCCAGAGATCTTTTAAGTACCTCTTCAGAGACTTAGCTTTGCAGAGATTTTAAAAAGTGAGTATTTGAATTGGTAGAATTGCTGTGGCTCCCATAGGCCACAAATCTGGGTTGTGGGTCTTGGCCATATAATTTCTTTTGTAAGTCAAACTTTCTCTGCATTTGGTCAGCTGTTCTCCCGTCTCTACTATGCCTGCTCTTACTGGAGGCATCAAACGGTCTCCTGGGTCTCCTCTCCAATGAGTCCTTCTCTGATGGGCAATGGTCATAATTTGACCCCGTGGGCCAATCTCATTTCTGCAAGTGTCTCCAGTTCTCAACTAGATACTGATGATTTCCAAACCTGTGTCTCCAGGCCAGGCCCCTCTCCTGAGATCAGAACCCATCAATTTGATCTAATGGTGATTAGATATCTGGATATTGTGCAGCCACCCCAAATTCAGAATGCCCAAATCTGCCCCTTCCTCTTCGGGGTTCCTTGCCTTGCTATTTTTCACTTCTGTTCATCCAGATGCCCAGTCCTGTGAGTCATCTCCTTCCCGCCCACCAAATGCCATCAACTGTCAAGTCCGGCATTATAACCTAGTTTCCCCCCTCCCACTGGAGAAGATATTTCTTAACATTTCGGTTCTACACTTGGGGAGTGGGATGCAAAAGTAAAGCAGTTGTCAGTCTATACTAAGATTTTTTTCTACACCTGGTTATTTTCCATTAAAATATAAGCAAAGTGTTTAGATGATAGATATAATTTGGTTAAAAAATTAAGATGTATCAATCATAAATTTGAACTGTTCAACACAACTCATGTTTATACTTAATTAAACCTGTCTTCCTAAGAAAATTGGAGCAATTGAATCGACACTCCCACCACTTCTCTTGTAGGATTTTAGAAAGAAATAGGCCAATAGGATAAAGCCTCTCCCCCCTTGGTGGTTAAGGGCCAGTGCCAACTGTTTTTGCCCAGATGAACAGGAATTGGTGGGAGGGCATGTGAACACGGCCTGAGCCTACTCCTTTAGTTGGTATTATGTTTGTGCCATTGGCATGAGGTCCTTAGACCAACCTTGCTCATCTGGCTCTTTTAAGATGGAAAAGATGTGGACTCCCATGGCTCACTATGTTTTGTGGACCATTTGCTTATGTGTGTGTGTGTGTGTGTGTGTGTGTGTGTGTGTGTATACGCATGTGTGGCAGTTTTAAGTTACTAGTTTTTAAAGTAATAACATAAGGTTCTAAAAGGATCCATCAGCACTGCCTCTGCCGTAAGGTGCGTTGTCTGGAGGGGAGTTCGCAGGTATGCTGAGACTCCTCTTCAAGGTTCTATGTCAGGATGTGCTCATGTGCTCACATCTGTAGCTCCCACCCAGACCCTTTCCTGAGCTCCAGGCTTGTATGTCATCTGCTAAAGAGACACTCCCATTTTGGATGTCCTGCAGGCTCCTTCAATCCAAGGTATGCCAAACTCCTCCTCAAACCACCCCGTCCTCTGCCTTCCTCACCTCTGTGAGCAACAGAATCATCTACCTGATTTCCCAAGTCATGAAAGAAGTGTCATGCTTAGCACCTCTTTCTCTTTCACGCTCACGTCCAATAAATGGCCACGTTCTGTTGATTCAGCTGTGTGAATCTGTCCAATGCACACCCTTCTCTCTCCGCCCCCTGCCCCGGGCCATCACCTCTGACACACAGAAGCATCCTCCAGACAGTCTCCCTGCCTCTAGGATGGTCCCCCCACACCATTCTCCAGCTGCTACCACGAGTCTTGTCATTTTTCTTTCTTGCTTGAAAACCTTCAGTGGCTCCTCCTCCCCCACAGGTAAAAGGTCAAACTCCGTGCAGACCTTCTGTGATGTGGTCCTTGAGCGAGTACTCCTGGTCCCTGTCTCTCGACCCCACGCCCACACGGTATGACCTGGCTGCACTGCGGCTCTTTTATGTCCTCCAGCAGGCCCCACGGGCTTGTTTTCTCTTGTTTTTTCGCACTCAGGTCTTGGCCCGCGCAGTTTCCCCCGCTCGGAGCACTTTGTGTAGCCCCTCCCTTGTCCCCTGTACTTGATTAGCTCCTACTCTTACGTATAAGTGAGCCCCTCTGAAAGCTTTTCCAAACGCGCTCTCTCCCATCCCATCCCCCATAGTGCTCCCAACGGCCCGTGCTCACACGACTGGAGGCATCGATCGCTTTATATTTAATTATCTATTCACTGGTCGTTCTTCCCCTCTAGACTATAATCTCCTTAGATGGCAGGGGCAGCTTCTTGTTCAGTCTTGAATTCTCACTGTGTTAGGCACTCAATAAACAGTTTTGGATGGCAAGTTGCAGTCTGGACTCTTTAGCTCAATATATACAATAACTAGGCAGGTTTTGCGCATGGCTACCCATTGCCGCTCACTTTGGATGTGACTCCACCATGCCATCCTCTACGACCAGCATGGGAACAAATCTCCCAGGAATAACATAGGATTATGGCCCACACCGATTTTCAGCTTTTTAATTTTTAATTAATTAGTTCATTCATTTTAAGTCGGCTCCATGCCCAATGTGGGACTTGAACTCATGACCCTGAGATCAAGAGTGGCATCTTGTACCTGACTGAGCCTGCCAGGTGCTGCCCCCCGCCTCCTGATTTTCAGCTTTCGACCCTGTTCTCAATAATCCGTTATAGGCAAAGCTGTCTGAGTGCAAGATAGAGCCCTAATGTGACAGACTTTGAATCCTAATATTATTTTAAGTGTCGGGGACAGGATGGTCTTTTGATGGAGCAGACAAATATGTCCCAAAGGATAAAACAAAGCTATTTTTGACCCTCTCCTTTTTAGTTTGTTCCTAATAAACTCCTTCTCTGACCATTTCTTCCTATCCACAATTCTCTCTAGAATCAGAAAGGTAAAACTCTGTGATATGCAGGAATGACAAGAACCACTACCTAATTATTGCCAGAAAGAAGGTCTCCATATTAAAAACCATTCTAAGACAAAAGTCATCATTCAGCGGGGAGCAGATTCTAATATTTAACCAGCTTCCAGCCAATAATTCTGTTGGATCAGCTAATCCACACAATACACAGGAAAGTTAGATAATCTGAGATGCATTACTCAGATTTATTTTTTCAGTTGTTTAAAACAGGAAGATGGGCATGTGATGCTCACTTTCAATTTACCCAGCATTTATGGGACTCCACTGTTTATTCATTCGTAGATAGAGTGGCACTCTTTTCTGTTTCCTTTGAGACAGTTCTTAGCCCTGCCCGCAGGTACTCGGCGAGCCTACAGCTTGAGGGAATGTGGACTGCCCATTCCATTCAGGCTCCCAAGGGGACGGTCAGCCCTCCCTCTGGCCTGGCTGACCACTGAGACCAGGGCCATGGGGAAAGCACACCAGGACTGCTTCTCTGGTTTAGGGCCTTGTCACTGCCACATTGTCCTTACCAAAGGCTAGGCCAGAAAGACTAGAGTTGCAAAGAATGGCTAGTTTTCAAAATTTGAAAAGTGGCAGAACTACTCCCGTACTTCTTCTTCTTCTTCTTTTTTTTTTAATGAAGAAACATCCCAAGTAGGTCCAATATGTATGACAGATAAAAGCAGAGCTTCCCTAGTTGAAGTTAGGATAATGGATAGGGTGAGGGTAGGACAGAACAGAGTCCTACCCTCCAGTTCCCCTTGCTCTGTGAAGAGGCCAGAGTAGAACTACTTTACAGAATTGTACCTTGGAGTCTTAGATAAGAAACAGCACTTACTGCAGGATATTGCTAAGAACACTGTTTTCCTCTCATCGAGTGTCCTTTCTGGAAAGATCCATAGAAGAAATTTCTCATAGGTCTCTCTTCCAGGAATCCTTGTGATTTTTTTTGAGTATTTATTATCATTTTTTATGGAGGCCATGACGTATGCCCTTTTTACGTCAGCCCCTAGAAAACAGAGCTGATGTTGTAGGCTCTCGCTGGCAGTTTCTAGGACTACCCTGCGCACATTATATGAACTGTAGACACTAAGTCAGGAAGCCAGGCATCATTTCTATCTCACTTGCCTTTTACTCTAATTTTCAGTTTGTTTTTATTGAATCTTCTATCTTAGACATGTGAGTACATCTTTCTGGAATAAAAGGGGACAAAAACAAACATATGGATCCATAACTATATTTTACAAAGAACCTTAACAGGTAGCCTTCAGCAACCGCGTGGGACTGCACTTACTTCATTGGGGTGGAATCCATCGACGGGTTCAATGAGCTGCCAGGGCTGCCCGCCTCTCTTCCGCCACTCCTCGATAACTGCGGGGCACACACACACAGAGGGTTAGCGACACGCTTCTCTAAGTGACGGTCCATGCTGGAGAGCAAGGACCATGTAGACAAGGTCAGAGCTGCCCCGGGGCCTGCCTGGCTGGTGCTTACTTGGTCGAGGCTGCTCTGGGCTATTATCCCGGGCCGGAGGCTGTCTGAACAGGAATGACCTTCCTATTGTATGGTCTTTTCTTTCTTTTCTTTTTAATTTTCTAACTCAGGAAGAAAATGTGTGAGGCTGTTGGGTGAATATGGTTTGTGCAGGGAGGAGGGTGGTGGGAAAAGGTGAGCTCTGAACTATTCAACACCAATGTAAAATCATCTCATTTCTCAGTGGGAGAGTATTGCCGGGGGGTGGGGGGAGAATGAAACATTTTGTTACCATCTCTATGTGGGCTGCCATTTCCAGATACTGCCTGCATATGTCAAGCCGTCACCATTAAAAATCATACAGTTTCTCAGAAATATGATTACATAAAATTATCTCAACATCACGTTTGGAGTATGGCTACAGAGGAAATACGATGAGCCCCAAAGTGATGAAAAGCAATAAAACTGCCCTTCAATAGGACTGTCAGTTGCTCTAAGGCAACGGCACCATTAACTCTATACTGTGATGTTATATAGTCAGAAGAACTCCTCTGGGGAATTTCAAAATCCCTAGAGAGCCTCCAGAGGGAAAGATTTGAAACTGGCTGCTCCCAGCGTCACTCCTGCCCTCACTTCCTTGGTGTCCGGAGACGGAAGCAGGCACAGCAGCGATTTTCAAGTTCTTCTCTCTTCACCCACAAAGACTCAAGAGCAGGGATGTGTGCCTTCTTGGTTCCCCCCATCTCGCCTCAAAGTAAGGAATGTAAATGGTACCGGAGGCTTTGACTGTACAAGGGAAGCCGGTCCCAGAGCTGAACCAGTACGATGCTGCTTTTGTAATTAGTCCTACTACCACAGCGTGCCACCCCTGCTTGCTACCCGATCCTAGTTCCCTGAGGGACTGCAAATACTGCTGCCCTTCCCAGAGCTCAGGGAAAAAACTCCTACTGGTCATACACACAGGATCACCAATTCCTGTTGGCTTCTTCTGCAAAATGGCTGCCACTGAGCCATTGCTTCATATTTAGCATCTGGGTGTTACTGGGAGTCAGTGATAACATATTCCTTCCTGCCAGGAAACGTGTTTCTGCTGCTGCACAAATCCCTCTCCCCCCTCACTACAAGGGAGTCCAGTCTTTAGAAGAACTGGCTTATCATATAGAATAATCCAATAGGCATTAAAAGAAATGCCGCAGGTTACCAAGGCTACCATCAGTCTATTCAGAGTGAAAAACATCATTTTCTCACATGATTATTGTGTCTGTGAGGGTTACCAGTCATTGCACATTTGCGGACATCAGTATTATAGCACTTAAAGGGAGAATCAGAAACTCACAGGCAAGAGTTTAAGGTGTTATCTGTATTGTGACCAGTGTTAGACAGAGTGATCCTTTTACATTTGTTGATCTCAGGGGGAAATTTTGCTTTCCTAGAATAAATGCAATACCAGTGGTCTCTATTTCTTCTCTGACTGATTTTATTTATTTCTAAAAGATTTTATTTATTTATTTATTTATTTATTTATTTATTTATTTATTTGAGAGCATGAGGGGGGAGTGAGAGCATGAGGGGAAGAAGGGTAGAGGAAGAGGGAGAAGCAAACTCCCTGCTGAGCAGGGAGCCCCACATGGGACTTGATCCCAAGACTGGGATCATGACCTGAGCCAAAGGCACATGCTTAACCGACTGAGCCACCCAGGTGCCCTCTGACTGATTTTAAGGAGGAGATCCAAGCAGGGGCAGCATGGTAAGCTGGTCTGTTTTCTACCTGCCTGGGACCACAATTAAAAATAGGTAAATGAATTCTTATTTGCTCAGAAGACCTGAATTAAACTTCTTGAATGATCACGAATGATCTCTGGGGATTTGGTGCATAATGTCTTTTCTGTATCTGTAAAGACAAAGTAGCTCTGCTAATGACCAGCTTTTCAGAGACGCAACAGAAGTCATTGAAGAAGAGTCACGATCCCTTGGTAGCTCCTTGATGACCAGCAACAGCAGCAGATATTTCAAACAAGGGGTCTGAATTCTGGTCAGCACCATGAAATCACTGGTTGTTTTACAAACATACACGGGGGCAGAACTAAGAACCAAGTTTACTCCAATTGAGTTGTCTTGGAAACTGAGGGCAGTTGGTATATTTAAACTGTCAGCGTAAAAATGGCCTTGTCAGCCAAGTGGCATTTTCCTTCCTCCGTTTGGGAGGTGTGGTACAGACAAAGAAAAAGGACAATACCTGCTCCAGCTGGCATTTCCTGAAGGGAGAAAAAATTGCTGCCTCTGTTTAGCTCATAACCAGTTAGAGGATGAGTCAGCAAGAGACAAAAAAGAGTCTTTGGAGATGAGCAATTGCCTTTCACTGTGGGACTGACGCTGTCAGAGTGGAGAACAGATAGGGCTCATGCCTACCCTCAAGGGACAGCGACCCTCAGCGGCAGCTTGCTCTGTCACAGGGGATGGAACTGTACATTTCCTAGGAAAAATGACGATGTTTGTGATGCAGTAGTCAGCTCAAATACAGCACTGAAATGAGAGGGGAGATTTCCATGTGACCATTAAGACTGCAGGCTTCCTAAGTGGCTATACGGTTTTTATGTCTGCTAACACAAGACCATGGTGCTAATGAGACACATTTCCACCATAGCTTCCTGTAGGGGCTCAAACTGGTCCACGGGTGTGACTGGTGATGGCAGGTGGGTTGGACATTGGAAGAGAATCAACATTTATTCTCCTATGATAAGCCCTAGAAGAACGTAGTAGGTGCTTTGCATACATCGATGACAGTGGTGGTGGGAGGATATCAGCTAAGAGGGTTCTCACTACATTGCAGTGTTGTCTCGATCCTCACATCACCCCCAAGTCCTCCCCCACCTGCTCCCTGGTTTAGTTAGTCTTACCTTACACAAAAGGGAACAAAACAGAGTGATTATTTAACTACTCAGGGTTACGCAGTCTTTCCATGTCTGAGCTGGGATAGGGGCACAGCTCTATCTGGTGGCGAATACTGGGCTCTTTCTACAATAGCACTTTGCACCTCCATGTTTCTGGGATGCTGAGCTTCCCAGGCATGGCGGTTACCACAGAGAGGGATCTGGGGGTGAATGAGTCCTCCGCTGTCTCAGCTGTTCATGGCCGCCAGATCCTCTGTCTGCACTCTCTCTCCCACTGAGCCCAAACATCTTCCCTAGCCAAGTGCCCACTGACTTCATATGGGGAAGGCAAAGAAGGCCTTCTACCAAAACTGGATCGTCAGATTTTATTTTTAATAAATGTCTCTCAGGAAATTCCTTGAATGGTTGATGATTGTTGCCAAGTAAGGACAAATACGGAGGAGGTTTCTGAGTAAGGTGACCCACTGCCATTTGATCTAGGATGTTCAGTTCAGTTTAACTGAACTTCTAGCTTTTATACTGCATTTATTGTTGCTGTGAGGACAAGAAGGGGCCGATGAGCCTCTGCTTCAAGCCTGTTAGGTCACCAGTGGAAAGCTGGTGTACTGAGTCAAGCGTAAACTCTTCTCTATCCTTCATGAAGATAAGGGCTGTTTTGGTTTTCCTGACAGCTATATTCCCAGAACCTACACAGTACATGGTAGGACTTGGTAAAAATCGGATGACTAAATTCTTAACCTTGGAGCATTACAGAGCTCCATTTCTTAACTTTTAACGTGCATATGGGTCATCTGTGGATTATGGCAAAATGCAAATTCCAATTCGGTAGGTCCTAATTAGGATTGGAGCCTGGGGCTCTGCATTTATAACTAGCCCCCAGGGGATGTGGACACTGCTCATCCTGAGCCACACATTGAGGAGCAAGGGTGTGAGGGGACCCTGCTCTTTCCTGGGCACCGGCTACGTACCAGGCACAGCGTGTAGGAGAATTACACGTTTTCCATACAATCATCACAAAGATTTGTTATGTAGATGTGGTAGCCCCATTCCAGGTCTGGAAAGGAGAGTTTAGACATGTTCAGGGAATTGCCTACATTCCCAAAGACAATAAATGACAGAGCTAGAGATTACTTTAGAAAATGAAAAGTCCCATGTGAATGTTAGACATTATTATATTTTTAATAACTTTATCTATATTCAAGGTTGATGATCATCAAAGATCACTTGGTGGTGCACTTGTTTACACCAGGAATTCATTAATGAGTCTTTAGCTCTGCATTTTAATGAGAGGTTATTTATCAAAATGTCTCTCCCCAGGAGAGAATTATGTATCACCTAGGCAGGAAATCTAGTTAAGGGAGATCAGTCCTGTTGAAAAGCTGTTCAGGATTGAAGTAGGAGAGTGTGCAATGCAATACGTGTCAGCTAATGTAAAATTTGATAATTCATGATGGCCATCTGCTTCATCCCAGATGCTGGGGCTGGGGGTGTTGGTGGCAGGAAGAGAGAGATGATAAACTCTGGATGAGACCTCTTCCATCATTTGCATACACTGTAAAGCTTTCCATTAGCATCATCTCAGCTGGCAGTCAATCAACAGGAGGCCTTTCTCTTGTATAACAAGTGCTTAGCAATGAAAATGAGACTGGGAGGATTAAAGTCAATAAATAACAATTTTTCAGAGTCAAAACTTAAAGGATAAATCAGTAGCTCCCACAATCACGCCTACTTTTGGGTGGCCACTCATCAGTGACCCCTGTGTTCCGACAGAATGCTAGAAAAGAAACAGCGACGTTCTTTCCAGAAGGCTGGGAGATGGGTTGTCCACTTGGCCACAGGCAAATCTGAGGTCCCTCCCTTAAGGACTCTGATAAATTACATCAGGTGTGGGGGCTGGGACTCTGCGCTGCCACTGAGTCCCTAGGTCATTCAGTGTCCATACGGGAGGCACTGCCTTATCCCTTATTCCTGCTCACTCTCATCTCTAGCCCACAGGTAGGCAGGGCATTGCTCAACTGGCAAGAATGAGCTAGGTGAATCCATCGATCTACTGGCCCTGGGCCCAAAGCTGTCTCCAACTGGTCATTGGCTCTCTTGCTTCAGGGATTCGAAAATGATGGCGAAATGAGGAGGCGATGGTAAGCTTCTCCCCTCCCTGAAAGGGTCTCACACTTTATCTTTCTTCAATACTCAGAGCTGTGAGTGGGTCAGAATGTGCAGGGACCACCCTGCCTGATCTACTGCCTGTTGGCTTATAAAAGCTCTGCTCAGTCAGGCTCTACACTGTAGCGGCTACTTTTCTCTTGGGTCAATACCTACTCCAAACAACACTTACCTTCGTGGAAGTCAAAATCCATGTAGAAAAGATCGAAGTTCGTAAATTTCTGGCTGGTTGCAATTTTTTTCAGTGTATTGGAGAGTTGTTTTGCTCTCTGAATACAAAAGAAGCAGGGAGAATTCCATGAAAACTAGACTTTAGTGAGACGACTCAGGCAGAACAAAGACATTGATAGTCCCCACCCTCGCTCGGAGCCACCAGTGGAGGGAAACTCTGCCCGTGAAATTCTCGTCGTGCACATATGGCTCACGAACATACAAAACTGTTAACATTCATTAGGAATCAATCAGCGAAAATTAAAGTAATAAGATACCACTTCTTTCCCATGGGATTGGCAAAGAAAAGATGAATAATCACGATAATTTAGAATATTGCCATGGGAGATGTGACTGAGAATGTCAATTTGTTTCACCTTTCTAGACAGCAATTTGGAAACAGGGATTAAACCCTTATACATGGCACACCCTTTGACCCAATAATTTTTCTATGAATTTGTCTGAAGGAAATAGACACAGTATAGAAATACACACACACACACACACACACACACACACACACACACATACACACATACAGGTTCATCGCAATGCTATTTTTCATAGTGAAAAACTGGAAACAACCTATATGTCCAGCACCAAGGGGTGAAATAAATCACAGTACATTCATGGGCTGCATGCTTTAAAATGATTACAAAATTATCATGTGGAGGAATAACTTATGCACATTGGAAGGCACAAAACAATATCTGTACTCTGATACTGTGTAGGCAACCCCCCCAAATATCTATGAAAGTCATATTGGAAAGACATACATACTTACTGACTTGGGTGATGGGATTTGTGGTAATTTTTGCTATTATTCTTTGTGTCTCAGCTTTTTTATATTCCTCAAGTTTTTTTTAAATTGAAATATATTTCTTTTGTAAAGACAATCAATAAATCTTTCACAAAGAGATTTATTCACCATCCGTGAAAGAAGTACGTGAACCACGGATCCCCTCAGAGAAGAGAGAAAGGCTGTGGAGCACCTGGTCCTCATGCACCTTGAGAGAATGCCAGGCATCCGTGGGCCTAACCTTGCTCACTCCTCTCTGTGTCTACAAATACACCTAGGACCAGCTTTAAAAGGGATATACATGTGTCCACGTATGTGTGCGTACAAGACAGAAAGGCACACAACAGAGACAGTGACTGAGAGACACAGCCAGAGCCCCAGACCCAGAGTGTGGCAGAAAGAGAGGGACAGGGCACCCCACATTCTCTTGACTTCTCAAACATCCTGGCAGTTTGATGTTTTTATTCATCGGCTTGGAGGCCATTGCCCTGCCCAAATCCCCTTCCCAGTGGAAATGCTGCAGTAAACACCGGGAAAGGATGATCAAAGATGCTATCAAAGGAGCTGCTACCATCCTACCTCTGAAGTGAGAGTCCGGAGTGTCTTGTTGGAGGACATCCAGCTGTGGCAGGGGCTGACCTGAGAGTAAGAAAACACCGCTTTGATTACAGAGGAACAAGGCCAGTACCAGGGAATGTGGCTTTGGAACAAGTCATTGTGGGCTTACCTGGAGACAGTTCAGGAAGGAGTAGAAATGTGCATAGGTCACATCCTTATTTAGTTGGCCTGGAAGACACAGAGGTCTGGTATGTTGTACTTATTCAGATCTAGCAGCCAATTAGGGACACTTGTGGGTGATCCTGCCTTTCCTGAGAAGGGCGGCACTTCCAGGGACCTGCCCTGAGTTTTCCTTCAGCATTGCTTTTGAAGAATGCCTGAGCATTCCTTCTTTCTGAGTGCCATAGAAATCAGACTGAGCTGGGGAGGGGTCCTAAGGAGTTTACTCCCATCTCGAGCTTCTGCCCTTTTCTGGACCCCAGTAGAAGGCCCCACACAGACTGGAACACCACTAACAAAGGACTTGCGGAGTAGTGGCTTTCTCCTGGCAATGGTATGAGATGCCAGGTTCCCATGGGGTACGGAGAGCATGCAAGGTGGTAGTTGGCCAAACCCTCCTTCACGACTTTATGTAACACTCAGATCTGCCCAATTATCCCATGCTGAGGACCTGCCAGGACATTCTAGGTGTCTGAAGTTCTGACCACGCACTGCCCCGCAGTTTGGGAGACTGCAAGCCTCCACAAGTGCGTCAGTGGCCACTGAATGGGAGAGGACAGCACGTGCTATCCCTCCACAGCCCAGTGCACATCTTATTTGAGCCCTAATTACTAGATATGCTCTAATTTAGTTTTTGGTACAGGTTAAAGAGGTACATAAGAATAAAGGTGGGGGTGCCTGGCTGGCTCCGTTGAAAGAGCACACAACTCTTGATCTTAGGGTTGTGAGTTTTGGCCCCACATTGGGCATAGAGATGACAACAAAAATAAAATAAAGCTTATAAAAAAAAAGAATAAAAGCGTTAAGTGCCATAGGTGAGTTCATCCAATCTTTCCAAACATCAGTTGTAGACCCAGAATCTGTGAGGGTTATTTCTTCTCTCTTTTCACACACTTCCCCTCTCCCCCCACCTCCTAGCCTATTCACCCCCGGAGGTGAATCAACTTTCATGCTGTGGCTGAGACACAAAACCGAGGCCCTCCCAAATCTCAGGGGTGAACGACTGATGTCTTACCCATTAATACTTCTCTCACACTTGAAAAAATAAAGGAAAATAAGGACCTATCTCAGAGTGAAGGGAAAGATTGAAGGTGATGGAACACAGTCTTATTTTTCACTTATACCTCAGATCAGTTAGACTGGTAGATAGACTCAATTTTCTTGTCATAAAGGAAATATGTATTCTCTCTGTGTGTGGGTGAGTGAATCCCAAGACTGGAAAACCACAGGCTTATTATCGTCATTACAGTCACAATGACACACCAGGCGTCCTCTGTTCTCAAAGGTGTCTGCGTCTTTGTATTTTAGATGAATCCCAAGCCACTAGCTTCTGTCTTTGCTTTCATTTTATGCTCAACATGGAGCCCTGAGCTCTCATCTTTCTCCAAGATCCCGTTTTGCACCGCTGAGGCTTCTTTCCCTCTATTGTGTGTGTGTGTTTTGTAATTTATCTTTCTGTATGTGTCCCCATCTGTCTCAGCCTAGCCAGCCACAGTGACTAACACCTCCTACCTGCACTCCCCATCCTCCATCCTCTGCGTCCCAATGACTTGGCTCTTGCCTCCTGTTGGTACTGCCCCCCACTGCAGCCTTCCCTCCACCATCTTATTTTTGTTGTTGTTGTTGGGCTGGGGCCATGTAATAAACCTTAAGCAGCTTGGCTGGCACCCTGTCAACCTGCTTGGCCCTGATGAATCCCCTCTCCCTGAGAACTGGCCTCCCTCTCTCTTTCCCTTGCCCAGTGGCTGAAGTCTTTTTAACCTGTGGGTGGTGGCACCTAAGCCCTGATTACAAGTAATACTCTTGCACCCTCCCCCTTCCCACCAGCAAGGCTGGTTGCTCTGCTATCCAGGGGGACCAGAGTTTGTCCTGCTACTGGATACTGGGGATTCATCTGCCGGCTCCCCTCTACAGGCTAAGTCCAGCCATAGCCTTGTCCATCCTGGCTTACTCCTCTCTCCCTGCTGTCCTACTGCTGGGGTCCCAGCACACCTTAGGATGAGACTACAAGGTGTGTCCTCCTTCTGGGCCTTCTCTCAATCCCTGTCCCTTTCCCCCTTCTTGCTATTCTGGCACGAGCTCTAATTAGACAAGGCTGGTTCAGGAAAAATCCTTAGGTGAGTAGGTAGGTCTGTTGAATAGAACAAAGGCATGCTAGCTGCAGTTGGGAGGGAACTGGGAAAGGTGTAATGAGTTGGTTTCTCTTCTCTCTGGGATTTCTGCTGTGGAAGGTAGGGTGACTCTGGAGCTGGCCATGTGGAAGGTCAGTTGGGAGTGCTTATGATGGACTTATGGTTTAAAGAAAGGGAGAAGGGAAAATAGTTCTCATGCTTTTCTCCACTTACTGGTGCTGTCAGTTGGTTATTCACTCTTTCTTTTTAGGTATTACTTTTCAATGGTATTCTTGCATCTTGAGGAGCCCTGGTATAAAGATTGATCTTACCTACATGTCGTACCTATAAAGAGGCAGTGTCTGCAACATTCTGGTCAGAAGTGAATCTGGTAAAGAAAGCTGGTCAAAAATGCCCAGGACAGGGGCAAGAGGACTGGAATTATCAGGCTGAGGAACTATCAGAGTGAGTGAGTGTGTGTGTGTGTGTGTGTGCGCGCATGCGCGCACGCACGTGTGCCCACGCATAAGGGGTGGGGAGCCAGTGCGCCGGCCCAGTGGCTGCCATATGTCCCCCCAAAGATTAAAGGGCATGTTCTACCCCAAGTGGCTGTAGGAGCAGCTCATATCTCAGTCATTATTAGTTCTTTAGGGCAGAGTCTTCGGCATTTACTTAATGCTGGGACTGCCACTGAAATAAAAGCTTAGTACCAACAAAGATCAGCCACACCTCCATGAAATACCATCTGAAAGTACAAAACTTTAGTAAAACCCTATGAATTCAGACAGGGAGTAAGCCAGTAATAAAATAAGAGGTATACTGCAAGGTACTTTAAAACATAGTACGTTTCAAGTTTAAGAGTAATTGGGGAAAAATTAAGTTGTTGATGTTTTGTGGCAGAGGCCTTTCAAGAAAGGTCTACTTGCAGACTTATTTGTAGCAGCAATCCTGGACTTTTTGACTATAATCTAACCCTTCCGGTAGCACCCAGAATGACTATGGCTTGTACCCGTATCAGTGGCACAAGGTGATTTCACTGTCAGGATCTATACAGTATTTTCCCCAGTGGAATTGTCTTTTCTCTCTCTTTTGAGGACAAGGACACCATTTTAGTATCATCTTTACCCCCAAAGCACGTAATAGGTATCTCAGACATATTTATGGAAAGATTGCCTTTCTCATAGACTGTGTCTGAGAGGACTTATCCCTGGTCAAGCTTGAAAAGATCTATGTAAGTAGAATCCTAATGTGCGAGACTTACTTTCTGGTAATTATTCCTCAAAAAGACTTGTTAGGAATTTTAATTACTGGTAGAGACTGTGGAGCTGTCGCAGCCCTTGGCAGCCAGGCTTTGACTGGGGAGTGACTCAAACATGGCTAAGAGATGCCAGGAGGGATTTATTAACCCCTCCTCCTTGGCAGGAGCGAGCTAGAAATCTATTCTTGCCCTGGGCCTCCATTGCCTGCTGATCTGGTGCTATGGCATTTAACCTTATCTTAGGAGAATGGTCAGGCTGAGTTCCTACCAGTCCTACTGAGGCAGCAGAAAATGCACCACTGACCCAGGGGTTCTGCTTGGCTCCTGCTTCCTGACCTCTTTCTTAATCCTTAATGGGTAGCTCATGTCAGGTCTAGAGAGCATCATCACCATGTTTCTAGGCTCAGAGATAGAAATAAATGGAAAACCCTGTTTATTTGCATACACAATCCTTAGCACAGTGCCCTGGGAACCAGACTTGGTGTTTGGCTATTGATTAAGATGAGACCTATCCTAACCTAGGCAGAGCAGCCAAACCCTGAGACTGGCCTGGCGTTAACTTACTTCACTACTGGCTCACGTCTGATGGGAGTGAAGGTCCAAAGACTGGATGTGAAGCCAGAGCAGAACTGAGATGGAGGGCAGTAGCCCTCCCCTCAAGCCTTTCATCTTACGTGAGTTATGCACCAGCCAAAGGAGAAATGAAGAAGCTGGGTAAATCCTACCTACTTCCCCAGGCTGTCTAGGAAGGATACTGATGCTTCGTGGAGGAATTTATAATTTATTTCCCATGGCAACCAGGCAGCAGGGATAATTTAGGATATGAATAATAACTTAAAAACATTAAACAAATTTTAGATGGTTTCAACTTTCTTCCTAATTGGATTTTTTTTTTTTTTTTCAAAACCAGGGTTGTTTATATAGAACAAACTCGTTCTACCTTTTCCTTCTTCCTTTTTTGTGCTGTGAAATGCTAGTGCCTGACTAGTGGCTGGGGAAAGGACATTTGAGGACAAGGCACAGCCTAAAGCAGGGTTTCTCAACCTTGGCTCTATTGCTCTTCTTAGTTGTGGGGGGCTGTCCCGTGCATTGCAGGATGTTTAGGAGTAACCCTGAATTCTACCCGTTGGATGTTAGTAGCACCCCTTCTCCACTTGTGATAATGAGTAGGGGTGACGTGAAAACCGCTGGCCTAGAGAATCCACCAGAGTGACTGATAAGTCTCCCCAGTCACCTTCTTTCCCTCCCTTCCAAATTGTATGGTGTCATTATTACCTACTGCGGTTGAGTCAGGCGAATTATGTGGCATAGCTGAGAGAATTTATGGAATCGTCTAACCAGAGTTCACGGAAAGAAAATGGGATTTAAAGTCAGAAAACCCAAAGTCAAGTCCCCATGGATGTGACAGAGTAAATTGGAAGCACATCTCCCCTGTCCTCAAGTTTCTTTCCCCAAGCATTTCTTCGCATGAGAGAAATCTAGGAATCTGAAAACATCTGTTGGGGGAACTCAAATTTTCAACCCCAATGGCTCAAAGAGACATTCTTGGCCCATGTGGTTGTCCTTCACATGCTCAAGGAAGCCCAGAATGGAGTCAAATTCTCTGTGTGACCATGCTACTATTTCCAAGGGTCACAGTCAAAGCTGTGGGAACAGAAGGAATATACGTTCCTCTTGGGAAACTGGACAGTGTTTTGCTGGGATGAGAATGATATTTGTGGTGCATTTGGTAACTGAAGAGGAAAACTGTCTTCAGTCTTATTGGTGGGAAGCCTAGAAAGTAGGTCTTTACTGCTGTCCCCCTGGTGAAGGGACCAGAGCCCTTTGAGAACTAGGTAAAGGGGACCTGCTCTTTTCGTGTGTTAGGAGGGCTGGAACTTCCTGAAGGAGGTGGTGGTGGGGGTTGGCTTAAGCAGGGACTACAGGAGGAGAAGAGGAGACTGGAAAGGTACAGAGAAGTTATTAATGCAAGGAAAAGCGCTCTACCCCCTCCCCCTAAGGTGGACACTGAGGAAGGAGTTTCAGGTTTTTCCCTTTGAATTTCTCATCGGACTCATTAGAAACTGCTCGGACCTCCAGAACACTTTAGCAGGGCGCCTAAAGAGGGGGCTATGGCAATACCAGGGAAGGGGCCACCTCTCTAATGAGAGACTGGCACAGGTGTTGTTGATATGAGGCTGAAGGGAGGGTACCCAGGCCCCTCATCGTAGATGCCTGTCAGAGAGGCCTGAGGCCAGCACTTCCTAACCTCCTACCCTGCTTATTTTTCTAGTCACACTTATCCTCTGGCATACTCCTACTGGAATACAAGCCTATGATGGCAGGGATTTTTGATTATTGTGTTCACTGATGTTTACGCAGTGCCTAGAACAGGGCCTGGCACATAATAAATATTTTTTGAAAGGACATTCTCCCCCAAACACAGAGAAAGAGAGCCCTACTATACCCAGATCATATATACAATAAGCTATGCAACATCTGGAGCCTTGGGCTCTTCATCTATAAAATGGAACTCAATTTTGTTAAAAAAATATCATTAATTGGATGAACAGGATTGTTTTAAGGATCAGCATGGCAGCCCTTCCTGATGTGAATTACTATTACTTTTACAATGTTTAGAAAGCATCTGGAATGCTAGAGATGCTATTGGAAGTTTCTGCAGATATTTAAAGCATTTCAGAGTCAAGGACGCTGAGAGAGTGTAGAGGCAGCAAGCAAGCCCACTGGAGGATGCATTGGGTAGAATTTTAAGGGCCACCAGGGTCTGCAGAATTTCTTAGAATTCTGGCCACCAGGGGGCACTCACCATTGAGGTTCGGAGAAATCCTTCTCTTTGACTTGAGCTTCATCTGCTTATTCTAGATTTCACTTTTTGTTAAAGGAGTTTCCTGATTTAAACTCTAACCCTTCAATTTGTCCTAATTCTACATTAAAAATTTCTGCCCTTTCTGACTTTGGATCTGGTTCTGACCATCTTTGGATACTGACCTTTAGATCCACACCTCAGGGCTCTTGCCTTCACCAGCTCTGACCTATGCACCGTGGTGACATTTTAGGTGTATTCCTATATGGTTAGAACTAAATATATTTGAACTACAAATATTATAACTGACATTGTTAAAGAGTAAAATTATCTTCAAACCAATACCGAGAGGATAATATCTGTCGTGCAAATTATCCCAGAGAAATGTCCCATCTGGTAAGCCATATAAAATAACATGGCTGCCATTTGGCAGGTGGGAATTTAGATACTTCAGAGTCTGCATGATGTTCGAGTATAATTTCTCAGGAGTGGTCATTTCTGGGACTGGGTCAGCTTTCCTGTTGGTGAAAGAAACAAAAAATATCTTAGTAGATAAGGATAAATGCATACACATACATTAATCTCCCCATCCCTCCTCCCCCTGCCCCATACACACAGTGTAGTAGTTATGGGTGTTATCTGCGAAATATATTAGGCTCCCTGACCCTGTTGTGGTTGGGTGGGCCATGTGACTGATCTAGCCTATCAGTTGTGAGCAGAAGTGACATGCGTCACATTTGTTGATATGAGAGCCTCTAGAATGCTCTCGGCCATGAGTCTGGGCAATGTTCTATATGGCAGCTGCTTCACTAATCTGAGTCCTGGAACAGAGTCCCACGGTGACCCCTGGGCAACAATGTAGTATGAGTAAATGTTTGTTGCTTTATGCTACTACAATTTGAGGCTGTTTCTTCCTGCGGCATGACCTTACCTATCCTGACTGATACACACCGTTAATAGAATCAAAGGAGTGTGGTATTACATATTCTTTGTTTGACCCTCTGAGATCTGTAACTTTGTCTTTTTAACTTTTCACATATATCACAGTTAAGAAAATACAACTCTACTGAGAAATAAAATGACATTCTGTATCCACACTACATCCTTCCTTTCTACACTGAATTTGAACTTACACACTTTTAGGAATACTTCGAGTTAAGATACTAACCTGCATTAACCTGGGAGTAGATTGTAGAATTCTATAAGATTTTCATCTACTCTTTAAACTGCCTTTTGTTAACCTAAATGGAATAATAAGTTGTTTTCTATTTTGAGTCCTTAAAACTCCAAATTTACATAATGATCCTAGAATGGGTTGAATAGTTTCCCTCAGAATGTGACCTTATTCGGAACAAGGTTTTTGCAAATGTAAAGATGAGGTCATACTAGATTAGAGATGGCCCTAAATTCAAAAACAAGTGTCCTTTCAAGAAGAGGTGTTATGCAAACACACATACAGGAAAGAAGGCCATGTGAAGCTGGAAACAGAGACGGGAATTAGGTTCCTACAAACCAAGGAATTCTGAGGATTGCCAGGAGCCCCCCAGAAGCATAAAGGACAAGAAACGATTTTCCTCTAGACCTCTCAGAAAAAGCATAGCCCTGCTGACACCTTGATTTTGGACTTCTAGCCTCCAGAACTGTGAGTCTGAAGTTACTCAGTGTGTGGTGTTTTCTTATGGCAGCTTTCAGGAACTTAATACAGATCCCAAACCAGAAAAAGTAAGTCTATTATTCACAGGCTGGACCTGAGGCATAAATGACACGAAAGGAAGGAACAGAAAGAAACTCCCAGGGGTGTCCAGTATTAACACTTTTTAAAAAAATTTAATTTTTCTTTTTTAAGATTTTATTTTTAAGTAATCTCTACACCCAACATGGGGCTCAAACTTACAACTCTGAGTCACATGCTTTACCTACTGAGGCAGGAAAGCGCCCGTCCACTGTTATCAGTTCGAAGGGAGCTCCTAAATGGACACTAATACTGCCATTTTGGAGGGAATTTTTCAAAATGTATCAACATTTGGGGTGCCTGGATGGCTCAGTTGGTTAATGATTTTGGCTCAGGTCATGATCTCAAGGTCATGAGATTGAGCCCAGAGTTGGGCTCTGCACACAGTGGAGTCTGCTTGAGATTCTCTCTCTCTCAAAAAAAAAAGTATCAGCATTTGAAGTTGGCTTAACTTTTGACCTTGAAATTTACAGTAACATTTCCACAAATGTGCAAAGATGTACACACAAGTATTGCAATATTATGTAAAATAGTGTAAAGTTAGAAAAAGCCAAAAAGCCTGGTTATATAAATTATAGTAAGTCCTTGAGGTAGAAGGCTATACAGCCACTAAAAAGAAAGAAGTAACTAACACAGGTGACAGTTATACAACATTCTGAATTACAAAATGCCACTGAATTGTTCACTCTAAAATGGTTAATTTTATATTATGTAAATTTCAACTCAATAAAATTAAAAAAATTAAAAAATAATGAAGTAGTCTGTATGTATTAGCATGGAAAAGACTGCTAAAAAGTATTGTTGATTGAAAAGAACAAATTACAGAGCAGTAAGCATACTATTATTTCATTTCAATGAATATTAATCAGTCTGTAAGTTAGAATTTGCATAGAAAAAATCTGGATGCAAGTACATTAAACTGCCTCCATTGGTTACCTTGGAGCAGGCTGGTGGGGGGTGGTATGGAGTGATTATGGGGAAACTCACTTTCTACACCCTGTATTATTTTCGCAACAGATGTTATTTTGTAATCATAAAAATAATAAAAATAAAACAGATTCTCATTTTTATTCTTTCTCAAGTAAGGGGGAAAAAACCCGGACTCCACCTAAGCTTTAATGGAAGGAGCTGAAAGCATTGTAATTTTATGTCATTTGATCCCCACCTATTTCACTTAGTCAAATAAAATCACTTTCTAAATTGCTGCTGCCCAGAGGTGACAGGCTGATCACAGATGCAAAGATCACTTTGGCTCATTTGTGACAAGCAATATGTACCCGCACAGAGAAGGCAGAGCAAAGCTGAGGTTAGGGGTTGCCAGCAAGGTGTTAGTCATGGGTGGTGTACGTACTTCTATACTATCTAATGGGTTGCTTGGAACTCCCTCACCCTGCCCTGAAAAAAATATAAGGAAAGAAAGAAAAGAAAAGAGAAAAAAGAAAAGAAAAGAAAGAAAAGAAAAGATGTTCTATTTTACAAAACCCCAGCATATAGAACAGAATGCTAAATTCATGTTTTCTGTTACCTAGGGGAAAATTATACTACTTTATGAGTAAAAATCTCTCTAACCTGAATAAAAAGCTCTCCTAAAGATATGAGAATAGGTTGCCTACCTACTAAGGGCAGAAGGGTAGGTAGGGGCTTTGGCTCGACTTGCATATGTACAGAAGTGCTAGAAGGATCCCAGTTTGTGAAGAGGACTGAGGCTGCCTTGTGGGTTTGCTCAGCCCAGGAGGACCCACCCAGAGTGACCAGGTTTGATACTCACCGTGTGTGAGTGTGTGTGTGTGTGTGTGTGTGTGTGTGTGTGTGTTGTGTGACAGTGGGGGTGAAATGGAAGCAAGCCAGTGTCTACACCATACCTTCCATCATCGGTAAGGCTAGCACATCCTGCTTATTTTTTTTTTTTTTTAAAGATTTTATTTATTTGACAGAGATAGAGACAGCCAGCGAGAGAGGAAACACAAGCAGGGGGAGTGGGAGAGGAAGAAGCAGGCTCATAGCGGAGGAGCCTGACGTGGGGCTCGATCCCATAACGCTGGGATCACGCCCTGAGCCGAAGGCAGACGCTTAACCGCTGTGCCACCCAGGCGCCCCCAGCACATCCTGCTTATTAACTTTTGCCTTGGCACTTCAGTTTTTTTTTTTTCTTTTCCTGCTGATACACTAGCACTTTGGCCCAAAGCAATTATGCTGAGCTATGGCTCTCCAATCACATAAAGCCAAGATGAGTTAAGATGGAGAAAAGTCTCCCAAACTCCCTATTTAATGATTATTTTTTGGCTAGAGACACAGCCCTGATGATAACAAATATTCTGAGCTCATCTGTGCTTTTGCAGGAGCACCCCAGACTGAAGAAAGCATAACCCAAATGGCTAGTTACTAAGTGAAATCAAAATGGAAGCCTTGGCGCAGCTGGAGGAACATTCTCCAGTCATCTTTGCTCCACTATGCACAGCTACGTAATTTATACATGTGCGTTGTCAGTTAAACCCTTTAATGTGCTTAGCAAAATTAACGCATTTTTTTTTTTTTTAAGTAAGCTCTAGGCCCAGCGTGAGGCTTGAACTCATGACCCCAAGATCAAGAGTGGCATGTTCTACTGATTAAGCTAGACAGGCACCCCCAAATGGACTGATTCTTAGTTCAGGCAAAGGCAAATCGGTCTAAGTGACAGGTGGTGGGTCACCCCTTCTGGATGCCTTAGAAGGTGCCTTCTGATTCTGTCCCTGAAAAATTCTCAATGCCATTTTGATCTGCATTCTCCTTCTCATCTGGTGGTCTTTGAGGAGACTCAGCACCAGTATTTTGGAGACCAGAGTTCCAGTGGTTTGGCAAACATCTCCCAGGACTTCTCTGATGTCCGCTGTGGGTTGGACGGGCTGAGCTGGAAGCGTCTAACCCTTCCCAGCCCATGTGTGCTGGAGACTGCATGGGGTCCACTTTGCCAGCCCAGGTTTGTCTGCGCTCCCCAGTGCCCTCCAGCCTTCTGCACACACCGGTGAGCTCACACTGGTCACTCTGATGGAGAGGTGAGGGGTTAGGGGTGCTGAGCTTGCAGAGGGCAAGCCTGGGAGTTGTGATGCTGGTGGCAGGGAAATGATGAGAGAGGCGTCCAGGCTGTGCTCTCACAGGTCAGGAACATGCGACAGGCTGAAGAGAAAGAGCCTAGCCCCTTGGGTAGCTCAGAGCCTGTCCTTGTCCTCATGAATTGTGTCTGATCTTGAAAATAAGCCTCGTGACTTGGATGCAGGGCCGGCTGTGATCCTTGCATTACCTGGCAGCTATTCCAGCCAGATTTCACCTGGCTGATGCCAGAGAGATGTGCCCCCTTTTAAGGAAGAAGGCAAACAGCCTCTGTGGAAAATATTTCCCAGAACCAGAGCTAAAGCCCAGAGATGCATCACGACTGAGTGCTCACTCAAGCTAGCATTTGAGTTCCCTTAGCGGCCAGGCAACACAGGGAGCCCTTTCCTTCAGGCCAGCCAGCTGTGATTACATCGCTGGCCTCCCACCCCCTCGAGGAGGCATCTTGACACAGACTGGGGAGGAGCTGGGGACTCCCTGGGCCAAATTACCCCTTGCATAGAGATCCTGGGTCCCTGAAAGTGGGGGTGACCTGGAATGTGCTGGCCGGTTGGGAACTTCCCTATCCTTCCCTTGGCCACCCCTGCCCTGACTGAGGAGGCTGGGAGAAAGAACTCCTCTGAGCATTCCCTTCCCTGCTGGTTTTTCTACCACTTGATTGGATGGAATGGATTGTTTCCTGCTAGTGCAGGCTCCTTGGGGCCAGTGACTTATCAGCACATTGGCCGGTTTCCTCTTATTTAAAATTAAAAAAAAAAATTTAAATTCAATTAATTAACATATATTATTGGTTTCAGAGGTAGAGGTCAGTGATTTATCAGTCTTATATAATAACCAGTACTCATTACATCACCTGCCCCCCTTAATGTCCATCACCCAGTTATCCCTGCTGGTTTCCTCTTAATGCAATGCTGATCGGCTGCCCTAGGTGACATTGGAAGCTTTGGCATTGCAGAGAAAAAAGTGCTTGGGTACTGGCGGACACAGACAACCCATGTAGAGTGGGTCTGGCTCTTTCCATTAGGTGAAAAATATACAAGTAATTATTTCTAGGTCCATTATAAAAAAAATGGAACCATGTCAATATATGTGGCTGCTATTAGATGTTTTATAATTCTATCTCATTTCTGGCAATTGCAATGTTCTTCTCAGGGATGTCATGGTGGGGGATGGAGGAAGGGTTTATGATTTGAGGCCCTTAAAGCCATTCCCTTTCCCAGGCTGCCCCTGCTCCTCAAGGTTCCGCTGCTCTAGCTCACTCAAATTTGCCCTATTTCCAGGCATTTTCCTCCTTTTGTATCATAGACATTCCTTAGCTTTCGAGGGCAGTGATAGGGGAAGCTGGATTAGCTTTGGCCAAACTGAGTAGAGTCATGGGGGAAAGCTGTGTTTGTCTATGTTACCTTTCTTCTTAAATTCCAGACATTAAGAAGCTATCTTCCAACCATGACCTTCATTCATCTAGCACGTGTTTATTGAATGACTGCGTGAGTTTGGAGAATTGAGAAAGAAGCGCATGGTTGCATTATTTCAGTAAATGCTAGCATCATCATAAAAAAAGGAAAGAAAAAAGTCAAGCAAATATCCCCGAACTTGTTCCAGGACGGACTTATTATGCAACTCATTGCTGGCTTGAGCTTTTTATGAGATCCCATTGCTCATTTTGGGTTGTCTACTCCACCTTGACGTGCTGGCAGATGGGGAGGTATGGCTGCCATCTGTCTTTATTTTTCTAACCCCACCACAGGACATTGCAAAGTGGGCACTGCAGGGACATCCCATGCTGCCAACCCCATTCTTTCACCCAAATGCTCGCTGCTTCTCTGCCCAGATCCCTGGCGGGGGGAGAGGCTGGCGCAGGTCTCTGGCTGATGTCTGCCTACCCTTTGGCTCCTTGGAAAAGGAAAAGCAGGACTGGGCTGGAAGGGCCTCTGAGAAAGCAGGTTCTGCTGGAAAAGTGCAGTTGCAGGGGTTTGGGCTCTTGGAGTCAAAGGCTCTTTCTGCAGGTGTTCTGGGCTCACTATCCCTAGTTTGCTCTGTGTCCCCTCTGGGGGAACATGATCCAGAGGCTGGAGGGGCACTGGCTGATGTGACATAGATTCATTCTGTTTTGTGATGGGGCTGCGGCTGCAGCTCAGTGCTTCTTCTTCCATAAGCTCCTTGCGGTCAGGCACTGTGGCCTCTTTGCCATTATGTCCCAGAGCCCAGCACAGCATTTGGCACATCATAGGTGGTCAACACATACATTTAAAAAAGTGATTGCCTAAAAGAAAGCAGTTAAGGCAGGTGTGGACTATGGAAAGAGCACAGAACTTTGTCAGAGAACCTAGTCTGCCTCTCAACCTTGCTACTCATAGCAACACACTCGAGCTCCTTAATCTTGCCAAACCTGTTTTTTTTTTTTTCTATAAAATAGGGACCATCATGCTTTCCTCCTGAGGCTGCTGTGGCATGACTCTTGGTTCATGGAGAGTTCGGGAGGTGTTTGCTATTTACCAGAGAGTTCCACGTGGCTCATCACAGAAGTTGGGAATTGGGTCCCCAGTGTGGGGCCTTGGGAGCCTTGGGGGTCTGGGGAGGCTGGTAGACCAGCCCGGGGGGTGCCAAGGTGGGGTCTGGCACATCAGCATCTCTGCATCGCAGCATGGTATCTCCTGACCTGAACTCACTTCACTAATTAGGTCTACACCTCCTTCACTGTGAGAGTTCCAGGGCTCTCCTACCTCATGGAGGTGTTGGTGAGGGCAAACACACTAGTAATATTGAACTGGGTTTTTAGCACAGGCTTAGAAAGCTTGGTGAGTGAAAGCAAAGGACGGACAGTGAGTTTAGGATGACCTACTTCTAGTATCACTTGGGTTGGAGGCCAGCTCTGCCATTAATCAATTAATCAGGCAGGTCACATAATCTCTCTTGGCTTTACTTTTCTGTTTTCTAAAATGGTGGGTGGGTGGCTACTGGGGAGTTGTTCCAGATCTGATTTCACCTTTTTTTTTTTTCTTTCTTTTTGGCCACAATCACAGGACAGATGGCATTCACATGTGCAGCATATTCTTAGGGGTACACATAATTTTTGAGAAACCTTCCAAAATGTTGTGGGAGACTAAGGCATTCAACATGAATTGAAATCACTACTGATATTAGCAGTTTAGAAAAACTGCTTCCTTACTATGGGCCATGGGCATATATAGGATTGGCCATAAATTATACACAGTTTGTTTGCGAATGCTCTGAGTCTACGCTGTCTCTACCACATGAATACCTACATCAGAATGTGAGTGAGGAAGCTATTCTTATGGGATAGCTGTGATTTGGCCTTATTTCACTTAAAAGGCCATGATATTCAATCTTGAGAGTCTTGGCTAGTAGCAGCATGTATCTTGTGATACAACTGAGAACTTGTATGGTGACATACCCATTTGTTTGCAATTAGAGCAGAGAATTAATGGATCAGATATTTTTTAAAGGGTCTTTCAGCTTTATGGGTTGTTCTATCGATTTCACATGTGTCTAGGACTTAACTAAGAGAAATTCAACTCAACAGCAGGCTACTGTAACACAGTGGAGTGGAGAAGAGAAGAGGGAGAACCCAGAGTCCAAGCATTTTCCAAACCTTCTTTCTCCATAACTCACCCATTGCAGACATCATTTCCAATCATGGCATATATGACAATGGCTGGATGGTCCAACAGTTGGTTTCTAGACAAACTGAAAAGCCAGAGAGGGCAAACCCTTAGAAACCGAAATTTGTCACAGCTGATATCACAGCCTGGGCCCATGAAGGATTTTGTATGGCCCCCCTTTTGGTAACTTTTTGCTATTTTTCTTTTATTCCAGGATCACTCTTCCCATTTCCACCCTCTTCTGTATAATCTGTAAATTACTTCCCCACAAGGGAAAGACCACATAAGTGCATAGAATTGGAGAGAGCGGACTGAAGTCTCCAGGAGGCACACACGGCACCATCATCTTAGGATTTTTTACAGCATTTGTCCTCAAGTGTTAACTGGCTTCCTTCCGTCCAGATTTGTAGGACATCCTGATGGCTGAGCTCCTGTATCGAACTTTCAAAATTCCAGGATTTCCCAAGGTTTCCATTCTGGGCACTGAGGGCCTTGCTTCTGAATTTTATGCTCAAAATGAGCACATAAAGTAGGAAAAGGAAGTAATTTTTTTTTTGTTTGCCTTTTTTTTAGCTACTTTGGCTAGACTTAAGTTTGACCTGCTTTGTATACATTTTTATGATCCTTCTTTAAGGACATATGCAAATTAATCACTTCCTATGTCCACTGGCCCAAGAAGTGATAAGGTCCCAGTGTCTGGGAATGACTAGCAAGATACTGGTGCTCAGTACAAGTGATTACAGGGTGACAACAGAAGTTTTTCATTCTTCCTTCACAATGAAAAACCCAATCAAAAACATTTTCGTATATCCCTCTTTCACTTACGTTTCTAGAAATTTCTCCAGGTTCCGGGAGGATGCACCTGAATAATTAAAATTAAGAAAATAAGTAAAGTTAGTGAGTTCAATTCAACACTATCAGTATGATAGTCTGATTGACTGGAAGCATGGAGAAGCATCACTGTGCAGCCAGAGGTCATCCGCACCACCATAGGGACAGGAATGACTTCATCCTGGAACTCTCCTTCATGGGCTTTCTATTTACTTGGCATTATGCTAACATAATCCTTAATTCTTTGGATATTCAGGTCTCAAGATATTTCCTAAGCATGAATGAGTAAACTTTCTAGTAGATGTGAAAAAATGATATAAATCTATCTCCAAAAGGAAACTACCCCAAAGATTAAGGAATTGGGTGAGGAATGAGAAGTGAAAAGGATTCTCTGAGCACTACACATCCCCCCAGAAAGCCCCATTTAATCATGTGCTGGTATCCCTGCTCACTCCTGAGGCTCATGCTGGTTGGCTGGCCTGTGCAAGATTCAGATTGTATGGGGCCTATATTTCAACTCCCGTGATGAAATGAATGACCATCTTTACTCCACCCCTGTTACCACCTGTAACGTACCTCTTCCATGAAAACTGTATTCACTGAATACTCATTTTATTGTGGACACTCTGTTAGGCACTTATATTATTAGTTCATTTAGGCCTTCGCACGACTCTGTGAGGAAGGTACAGTCATATTCCCATTTTATAGATGAGGAAACTGAAGCATACTTAAGTGAGTTGCCTAAAGCCACACAAGTAATAATATGGAGAACTGAAATTTAAACCCAGTCCCTTCTGTCTGTAATGCTGAGCTCTCCTCTAGGCTGGGAGTCTAGAAAGAGTGAATCCAAAGAGGTTTCCTGCTAGTTTGTCCCTTGGAGGCTGGTCTGCAGTAACAAGTGAGTAATCAATCATCAGGTGGGTGGTACAACTCATGGGACAAGGCAGATTCTCCTGTAATTTCCAGCCTTGGAAGCTTGGGGGAAGGTGCATTTTATGGCATTTTTATGGATCCACATGGGAAAAGGGGGCCTGCACAGATGGGAAGGCCATGAAGGCCCACGTTCTGCTGAAGCAGTGTGGCCACTCAGTGACTGCCCCTTCTTCACATGTAGCTGGAATCAAAGGATATGGGCAGCGCTGATGTTCTCTGGGTTGATTTAGGAATGTCAGTACATTAAACGAATGTTGCCTTATTTCCTTTTTTATTGCAGTAAAATATACAACACGTAAGCTTTACCATTTTAACTTTTCTTTTGAGCATGCAATTAAGTGGTATTAAGTACATTCACATTATGGTGTGACCGTGAACGCTATCCGTCTCCAGAACTTTTCCATCATGGCAAACTGAATCCCTGTACTCATTAAAGAATAACTAGGTACCTCATACAGGTGGGATCATAGAATATTTGTCTTTTCGTGCCTGGCTTATTTCATTTAGTTTTCACAGTTCATCCATTTGTAGCACGTGTCACAATATCCATTCTTTTAAAGGCTGAATGATTTTCCATTACATGGATATGCACATCCGGATTGTCCATTCATCTGTGGGTAGGCACTTGCTTTGTTTCTACCTTTTGGCTATTGTGAATAATGCTGCTACAAACACTGGTGTACAAGTATCTGTTTAGGTCCCTCCTTTCAATTCTTTTAGGTATATACCTAATTGAAATTGCTGGACCATATGGTAGTGCTATGTTTAATTTTTTTTGAGGAACCACCATACTGTTTTTATTTCCTTTATGTAGTGAGGCGGGGTATATTCAACATGCACACAAACATAGATATTAAGAGCAGTCAATTCATGTCAGCACGCGTGCATTCATTCACCCTCTCCATTCATTTGCTGAACACCTGCCACGTGCTGACACACTGCCACGCAAGAAACTGACAGATGGGTTGGACACAGCCTCTATGCCTGAGGAGGAGCATCTATAGGGGTAAACACATAACTGAGCACTAGCGAAAGGCTTCATGTAAATCCCAAACCCAATGCTTGAGAAGAGAAAAGCCCAATGTGATTTCAGCCTCATCTCTGCTCAGAGAATGTGCCAGATTTTTACAACACTGAGTCCTAAATGTAGAGACTCCAAGTATTTCTGGGTGTAAGATTGCTCCCTATTGTTCTCAAGAGGGAGGAGAAGGAGGACAGCCAATGCCTGCTGACATATCCTACCGTGGCTCGCTCATCTCAGCTGGGCCTTTCCTTCAGCTCCAACCCCATAACTCTCAACTTCCCATTTTCAGTAGAATAACAATCAAGAGGTGTTTAATTCTCACTCTTTGATTTTTCTCTTAATGAGAAATGAAAGCTAATGAAAGCTCAAGCCATGAGCGGGACAAAAATTAAAGGACCAGGTCAGGCCAATAATTTTCCTCATTATCCAGAGTACAGCTGGGAATTTGAGGTGCAGAGCACCCACAGAGCTTGAGGAAAATCAAAATGAGAATCTGTCATGGCTTGCCACAAAGGCAGCCCCCTCCCCTGCACACACCACCCACATCCCTTTGCCGCTGGGGACAAGGATGGCAGGCCTCTCGCAACCGGTGCTGCGAGTTTAGAAACAGCAATCACAAACAACCACTCAACGGGAGGGGACATGCCTACTCTTCTTTACCCAAATGCTAATTTTTTTTCCTGGTGAATATTTATAATATAAGCACAGAATTCTCCGTGCTCTAGAGTTGTTGAGCCTTCCACAATTTACATTTCCTTTTGGGAATCTTCCTTTGATGAGATTATGTAATTAGCTTAGGTAATTCCCACATCACTTTCTCTCTTTAATTCCCTTTTCCTGTTGTTCTGCTATTCTTTTGAAGCCCCATCAACATTTGCTGTCTCTCTCCCTCCGAGCTCTATTGTCTTTCTCCTCCTGGATATAGACTTCTACTCAGCTGCTGATTCTGCTGCTGCCATTGTAGAAAATACTGAAGCAGCTGGACCTGGAAGGCATGAGCAGGAAAGAAAGGCAGCTCCTAGCCTGTGGGATGTGGCAAAACAAAGGGGGGGGGGCATTTGAAGAACTGCCATCACCCTTGAGAGGTCCATAGTCTGGTCTCTACAATTATAGTTTAGAGAAATGGAAAAGATGTGACTGTGAAAGAGGGGCATTTGATTGATTCATCAAGGTGGCCCAAGAGAGAATCTACCTGTCCACAGTTAAGGGAAGAAGGGAGTCTTTTTTGGCCATCAAAGTCAGAATTCTGGTTTGTTCAGTGCCTTTTAAATGAGGAATAGTGCACTGCAAGAAGAGGGAAGGTTTTCACATACTCTCAGCATTTGTCATCCTTCCATAAATAAATTTCAGCTTACATTTCCACTGCTGGATCACTGCTGACCACAGCAGCAAATGCTTCATATCCTGGGCATTCAAATCAACTGGTAAGACACTTTCAATGGTCTTCTAAATGAGCTTGCGACTTTCTGCACCTGGCCCAGAGCAGGGGTGCTCACTCTCAAATTCTTCATGGAAAAAGACAAGGTATATTTAAATATAGGTCTTCATAAATTAATGCATCACCTTGATAATGTTTATGGAGTACTTACTCTGTGCCAGGCATTGCCACAGATGCTGGGGACACATCAGCAAATAGAAAAGACATCTTCCCTATTCTTGTGAAGCTTATAGTCAAGAAACAGATAATGAACATAAAGTGTTAGGATTCTGAGGAGCCCTGAAAAAGTCATGTGAAGCTGTGTACTTAAAGAAAAGCAGGTGTTTCCTTTCTTAAAGTTCTAAGACAAGAACTTGTTAATTTCCAATAAAATATCTGATGCATTCTTACACATGACTCAGACAGAAATCGCTAGTTGAATGCCATCTTGGCTAAACTATCTGAATAGGACAGGGGCAGATCCAGGTTTCAAGTTCTGAAGCTTATATAATTTGGGGGATCCTCTTTAAGGAAAAGGACACAAAACATGAAAATGAGACCTGACACAAAGGGAAGCCACAGTGGAAAGAGACAAGGGTCTTAACCAATTGTGGTTAAACATCTTAAGTTGGCAAATTTTACAAACTCATGTGGTCACCAGGCTGGGGGGAGGGGGGTTGCCCTTCAGCTGCAGCCTCATTAGGCTAATCACTCTGACTCTTGGTGCTGCTTAGATGCCATGTGTGAAGTCCTGAGCATTGGCACTGGGTGGGACCTCCAAGAGCACGTGATCAGGCAGCCCACTTTACAGATGAGGCCCAGAGACAGAAAGAGACTTGGTCAAGGTCCTTCAGCTAGTAAGCAGTAATCCATTTCAGATGCCAGTTTAACAACAGACATCAGCAACGACTGAAATAGACCAGGTGGCTTTGAGTCTAGGTTGGGAGATATCAGAGGACAACAAAATGCTATCTTCACTGCTAGTTTGGTGGTACTCCTAATTCTGGTTTTCTTCTTCAATCAACTTGCTACTATTTACTTTTCACAGTAATCTGACCAGATTTCACAGCTGTATTCCATGGGCCAGACTGGGTGGAGTGTACTTACTCTATTGTACCCAGAACCAGAAACCTAAAAAGCATTACAGAGAGTATAAAATGTTCATGGAAAAGGTGTTGTCATACATGGACCTAAAGTAAATCTAATAATGTTTTTTAACTTTCATCAGATTTTAAATAATGCAGACTTGTCTCACATTTTTATAAGTGAGGAAGCATTTTGAAGAGTACGACTTACATAAATCCAGTTAAAAAAATCAGCCATGAGAAATTTAAATTCCTTCTTTTCTCTAAAAATGTTTGCTTGTGATAAGTAGAAACATTCAGACTAATACACTGACCTTGAGCTCAAAATAGTAGGCATTTAATAATTGTTTGTTGTGACAGTTTCTGATGATGTTTCTACTACTGAAAATGCTTTCAAATTCACAAGTGTGGTTCTGAATTTCTGTGACAAACTAGATAAATGATTCCCCCAAACATATATTTTTAAAAGAATTTAACAGCCTTCCCAGCATGGCACTCATCTGCCTCCTAGTCTAAAAACTTGATAAAGCTTCACAAATATCCTTCAGCCATGCTGAACGTCTCTCCTCCTCTTTCCCAAAGATATTTTGCCCTTGGAGCCTCTTTGCACTGAGTCACCATCTCCCTCTGCTTTTTGGATTCCTATTTTTTTTTTTTTCCTGCAGGGCGCTCTGCTCAAAGGTACGTCGTTGGTGAAGTTTTCCTGTCCTTCTCCAGGCAGAGGTGGACGCCTGTCACCTCCAGAGACCTCATCCTACCTCTCTTTTAGTGTCATTTCACAGGAACCATAGTTGTTCCCTTATTTGTCCCTCTTTTCCATTTAGTTATGCTCTCCTTGAAGGCAGGGACTTTGTCCTGCTCATCTTTCTATTTCTAGCAGCTATTACAATATTGGAGAGGAAACAGAGGAGTGGTGGGGGCAAAATCAAGTGGAAAATGAGAAGGAGGAAAGTAAAAGAGAAGACCAGAGGTAAAGGCATATCCCAGCAAGATTTGGATCTGATGAAAAACCCAGCAAGTTCACGTAAGCTATCAGCACAAGTAGCAGTGGGCTTTCCCCAAGAGGTCCCTTATCTCAAGCCCTAAATAAAAGGCATCTATTGAAAGGAGACCCCCTAGGACTGTAGGAACCCTTGACATTGACAATGACATGAAATAGTACAAGCTATTTGCTTCTGAATTTGCCATCTGTAGGTGTGCAAATTCAAGAGGTACAAGATGGAAATCTGGACCTAACAGAAGAATGGAAAACTCACACTCTTCACATTATGATCATTGCCAGGTGCTCTGCCTCAAACTAGACGAGCTGCATGGAACAAGGAGAAGCCAGAAAGGGCTGCAGAAATAAATCCTAAGAAATCGCGCCACTTGGATCAGGAAGTCTCCATTGTTTAATGATTCTTGGAGACTGAAAGCCTTGAAAGTATTAAAAAAGGGAATAAATCCTCCTAATTAAAAGGAGGGAAATGTGTTCCTCTATATGAAATGTGTCAGATTGAAATGTTTTTCTTTCAAAAGTTTCTATTATAATCAAACATTGCATCTTGGAGATACATTTGGTCCTTAGGAGAAATAGCAAGTTTTGATATCTGCAGGCACTGAGCCTATTCTGCATTTATCTTTTAGATCAAACATCTCAAAAATTGGTATTAAAATTGGGCTTTATTGCTGTGAGCACACTGGATCATGGCTCCCAAATAGAAATGTCCTAGTTGTTTTGTTATAAATTTCTGTCATCTCCTCTCAACATTTTGGGTTGAGACCAAAAACTTGTCCCAGGAGTTGGGTTCACTAAATACTTTCCTGAGGGCCTACTTCCACTTGGCAAGGTAACTTCTTTGCTTCTCTCCAAGACTCTGTAGCTTTTAAAAAATTGTCTGAAAATTTTCATTTTGAAGTGATTTCCAGAAAGTTGCAATCATTTACAAAGATTGAAATAATTTGTAAAAAGGTACAAAAATAGACCAAAGGATTTGCACCTTCCCTTAACCCAAATTCCCTAAGTGGGAACATCTCTCACAATCATGGTACCATGATCAACATCAGGAACTTCACATTGGTACAAGCCTATTGTCTCCTCTATAGACCTGTTCAGATTTCACTGATTGTCCCACTGGAGGGTCAGCCCAACTCAGACCCAACTCTTTCTGGGTCAGTCCAGCTCAGGATCACATACTGCATTCAGTCTCGTGTCAGTTTAGTCTCTTTTAATCTGGACTAATTCCTCAGTGTTTTTTGAGCTTGACACTTTTGAAGGGTACTGACCAATTATTTTATAGAGTGTCCTTCGAATTTGGGTTTGTCTTATGCTTCCTCCTGATTAAATTCAGGTTATGCATTTTTGTCAAGAACACAATAGCAGATGCTCAGTTAGCTAGTGAAAGGTACACAATCTATTTTGTTGGAGAACAGAGATCACGAGGCGGGGTGGTGGTGGTAATGAAAATAATAAGTTCTTGCATGTATCACTGAATTCAGCGAAGCCTGGATTAATACTCATTTATAGCTTGTTTTTTCATTCTTCTTTTATTTTTTTTCTTGCCTATCCCTTTCTGAGAGGACCACTTTTGATAAAGAGGGAGGCTGGCACAGAATGCAGGGTCGGGGTGTCTAATTCAGATCACCTACCTCTCCAGGACAGGTGTTGGTTGTTCTAGACAGTGAAGTAAAGATAGTAAGGATGTAGTAAAGATGGTGGCTTTAGAGGCCAGACTCTGAAAGGGGGACAACATGGTGTGGCTGAGAGCAGGGCAGACATGTTCTGACATGGCTGGTATGATTCAGACCCAGGCTTGAGCTCTACCACTGACAAGCTAATGGACCATTAATCACCTAAGTTATTAAACCTCTCCAAGCCCCAGTGTCCTCACCTGTAAAATAGGGTTGCTTTGTGGATCAAATGGGGATAGATTATGTAAAGTACTTAGCATAGTGTCTGGGTGAGAGAAGGTACCTTTCGTGAACTGAATATTTGTGTCCCTCTAAAATTCATGTTGAAATCAAAACCCCATTGTGAAGGTATTTGGAGGTGGGGCCTTTGAAAGGAAATCAGGTCCGAAGGATGGAGTTCTCATGAGTAGAACTGGTGCCCTTTCAGAAAAGGCAGAGAGCTAGTGTGTTTTCTTTCTGCCATGTCACAAGAGGAGACGACAAGAAGTCAGCCCCGGCGAGGGCTCCCACCCAGAACCGGCACTCTGATCTCAGACTTCCAGCCTCTGAAACTCTCAGAAATGGATTTCTGTTGTTTATAAGCCACTCAGGCTTTGGGTTTTTTTGTTAAAGCTGTCTGAAGCAGGCAGTACTTATTATTAGCTAAAATCCATAAAAGTAATAATAGTACTAGCCTCACACAACTCTCCATAATGGAGACCAGTGCCCTGGCCAACGGTCCTGGACTGTATTCCCGGCTAGAATAACTAATTAGCTGCCGAGGCTCTGAGGAGACATCGGTGTGTTCTTTCTGGCTTGGAGTAAGGCCTGACTCGTGGTGTTTCTTCTGTGTCCCGGGCAAGCTCCTTCAACAGGTCTTCTGCTTGTTGAGGAAGCAAACTCCTTCCTGGCGCATCTCTTTAAGTCCAACAGCAGGATGGACGGCTCCCTCACATCCACTCTTGTTAGAACATCTCCCAGAGAGGTCTTCTCTCCTCCTGCTTCTCAGCCAGGGCCCGGTCACCTTGCAGGAGCTCTTCCCCACTTTGGCACCTTCTGACTTATTGTGCATGGAAGTCCTAGTTCTACTTTTCCTTGCACAGTTCCTAGCCCCTTAGACTTGGGAGGGGGGCCAGGTCTCTAAACCCATAGTATACCTGGAGGGGAGGCCACTGCTCAGCTCCAACCAACTCTCGCCAGGCAGGAGTGTGGCTGTGTTGCCAGGGCTACTGATTTTTGGAGAGAAATAAAAATTGGATTTTTGTGTAAAAGCTCTCAAGTTTTAAATATCAGCAACAATCCAATTAAAAACAAAACACTTAAACATGGAGTGAGCCTGAAGATTGAAGTCTGATTTAAAATTTCAGAGTCATAGAGTTGGATGAAGGTTGAGATTATGTGGTTGAAGCCCTTTATTTTACACACAGGGAAACCGAGGCTCAGAATGGGGAGGGATTCATTGAGGCTCTGGAGCCAGCCAGTGAGGGGTCAGGGCTGGAAGGTGGTCATGCATGCATTAATGTTTAGTCTTTTTATCCTCTGTGCCCATTAGAGTGACTAGTGCTCAGAAATATCAGCAGAGAAAATGAAGGCATAGAGATGAATTTAGGGCTCATCCCTCCCCCAACTTTCCACTGGAGAGCAACAGGAATGAGTTGTACTGTACTGTGGAACACGAATAAGGTGATTTTCTTTACTGGTCATCTCGTGGAGTTCATCTCAGGGCAGTGATGTGTAGAAGGAACAGTCGAACAGCCATCAGGAGGGAGCCAAGGACTGAGCTCATAGCCGTCATGGACACGCAGTTCCCTACTCTCCTCTTCCCCCCTCTCCCCTCCGTCGGCTTCTGCTCCAGGGCCCCCCTCCTCGATCTGCCCAAGAATCTCTTCCTTCACCCCTTTGCTCCCCACACCTCCCCCTCCCACGTAGCTTTCCCAGCACTTTACCATGAAGATGGCCTGAACACAAATTTTATTTGCTGCCCTGAATTTTGTCCCTTTTCTCTAGTTTCTCCAGTCTGCTAGATTCTCTCCCATTCTCTAGATGGTTTAACACAAGCCTAAAGAAGGGGCCCAGCAAGAAGTTCTTGGAGTGAAGGACCATGGGGAGAAAGTAGGAGTTCAAACTCAAATCTGGTTTGCAGCCAAGGGATTGAGGTGGGGTTGGGTAGGTGAGGCTGGCACACATACACTTTGGCCACGTGTTAAAACCCTCCATGTTTGTTATCTGTGCGCTGCCGGCTAGTCCCCTGCTCCCACTCCTGGTGAGTGGGTGAGCGCCCAGGTGTGCAGAGAGGGGTGGCCTCACACCATATGGGAGATTGGGCCTGGAGAAAAAAATTCTTGTAGGTACTTTTGACTTTCTGAAAACAAAACAACCCCAAAGAGGTGTTTACACTAAGGTTTTGCTACCCCTGCAAAAACAAAATGAGGAAAGCTGCCAGTGAAAAGGACATTCCAAGCTAGTGAAGTCTCCTTTGGAGATCCCGAAACCGGTCCATCAGAGCGCCCTCCTTAGTGGGCTGTGTGCTGCGGGCCACGGGGGTTCAGGGGCTGTGATCTGCTTGCCTTTTAAAGCAGCTGAGTCTTGTTTATTTTAGAAGTGGGTACTCATGCACTTTTATTTACTTAAAAATACATATTGAATAGCTCTTTAACATTTGTTTTTCTTCTACCCTTTGTTTTAAAAATGAAGTGTAATCCTGCCAATGGTGGTTTTTGCCCACCGTGGAGGTATTCAGGTTGGCAAAGGATTACTGTGTGTGCTTTTCTTCTCTTCAAAGGCTGAACGTAACTCCTGAAAGGTATTTGGGCTTAAAAGAGAGTGTGTCGGGTTGACAAGTCCCTACTACGTGCGGCAGAGGCTGAGCTCAGTGCTAGGAGTACAAATATGGGTCCCCTGGGGCTGGAGTTCGCTGTTACAATGGAAAGTCAGACTTGAAGCAAGAAACTCAGCTACAAGCCAAGTAAAGGGTGACAGCAGAGGCAGGAACAAAGGGCTTTTGTGATGGGGTGGGAGGTTGGCTCTGCTGGATGTGTGAATGGGGGGGCAAAGAGGTCAGGCAAGGACAGTGAGGGCTGAATAAAAGCTATTCACTGAGTCTTCACTGAGCACGAGGCCCTGAGACCCAATACCAAGGCCCCCCAAAATGGAACATGCAGCACGGGTATGGGAGGTGGTTTGGGGTCCGTGACTGCCTCGCCGGACTCCCAGCTGGATACTGACTGGCATGCACACTTGTAGGTCTAGCCTCTGAGAGGTGATCATCTTCGAAACCCCTCAGCTGTTTCTCTTTCTTGTAGCATGTTCTAGAGCTCCCGGCTCAGCCAGTCGAGGCTTGATCTTCAGCCTCTCCCACCCCACAGCTTCCATCCCTTGCCCCACCCGTCCTCAGAGGTCCTCAGCTGCCCCATCCTCAGCTCGTACTCCCCTCCACCCCTATCCTGCCCTCGCCCTGCTTTCCTCCAGCCTTGCAAGGGGAGCCCTAGCCTGCCACCCAGGCTGCACTCAGCTCCCATTTCCCAGGGCTCCCTCGCCCCCCACCCATTTCTCCTCTGGCCGTGGGCCCCAGCTCCCCTCGGCCAATCCCAGACCTGCTGCTTATTGGGCTCCATTGTTCCCATTCCTATCCTCAGCCCAACCTTTTCCTCCTAAAGGGAGCCCTCTTTTTCTGTCAAATTCTCGGGGTCCAGCCAGCTGTCCCTCCCGCATTCCCATTACCTCCCTGCCCACTGCTGTCTCAAGGGGCCTGGAGACCCAACCTCAGATGCCCCCTCTTTCCGTCCTTGCACTGTGGGAGCAATAGGCCTTCCCATCATGGATATGTGTCTTTTAAATGTATTTTTGTATCTTCAAATCTACTTTTTTTTTTTTAAAGATTTTATTTATTTATTTGATAGCACAAATAGGCAGAGCTGCGGACAGAGGGGCAGGCAGAGGGGGAGGAGAAGCAGGCTTCCCGCTGAGCAGAGAGCCCGATGGGGGGAGGGTTTGATCCCGTGACCCTGGGATCATGACCTGAGCCAAAGGTAGAGGCTCAACCATCTGAGCCATCCAGGCGCCCCTTAAATCTACTTATTTTTTTAAAGAAACCCTTTACACTGAAAAAGTGACTGATTTTTAAAAAAATGCTGAGGAAATAATAGGACAGGTGGTAGGTGCAGTTAGCAATGATGATGGACATTGAGGAAACACTGCATTTTTCCTATTCAACTTTATAATAGCCCTGTGAAGTTCAGGTATGGCCTGTTATTATCCCTACTGTGCAAAGTGAGCCCCATCTGGGGTTCGTGATAAATTCCACAATGTCACATGATATAGTTTAAAAACAGGTTTTTTGTTTTGTTTTGTTTTTAAATTGGCTTTATTGGGGAAGGGGCAAATTTACGAGGCAGGGTTTGCTCCTGGAACCCCATAATCAGACTGACTTTGGGTGCAGCCTTTCCCCCAGCAAAATAGGGTGAAGGCAGCCCACTGGAGCTAGCTTGTTGTCTAGGCAACCCAGAATGACATCCCGGGTCACCTTTGGCAGTTGTGTTCATAGAACCATGACCCCCATTTTATAGATGCAGAGACAGGTCAGAGAAATTAAACGATTTGTCCCAGTCACACACCCATTCCAGGGCCTAAATTCACAACCAGTCTACTAGTTTACACAGCAAGGAAAGGAGAAGATTTTATAAAGTAACTAGAAGGGGAAACCTCTGTTGTCTGTTCTCTGGGCCTTGCTTTGAGTCTCTGAGAAGTCAGGTGACATTGTGTGAGGAGCCAGCCAACCATGAGGGGTTTTGACCCTTTCCCCCTTCACTAGGGGGCCCCTCCTCCACCTGGGGCCCTTGGGGCAAGATGGAAGCTGTAGGAGGCCTCTGTGAATTATCTCCTTTGCTGACTTTAGTAAAGATTTAGCAGGAAGCTTGCTGTGCCTAATCCCTGTGCTGGAGAATTGGTACCCAAATTAAAGATGACTTTGACATTTTACATTTTAAAATGCTTTACAATCACTGGCAATCACTGGATCAGTGGTTCACAGTAGAGGGATCTATAGATCTATAGATCCAGATCTTGTATATAAACATCAAGATGAAAATAAGAGCTGTTTCTTTAATTCTTACTGTACAGTTTTTAAGAAAGTCTTTAATATTCTATTCAACTCTTCCTTCTCTTTCTCCTTTCTGTCTCTCTCCACCCGCCCCTCTCCCACTGGTTCTGAAACGTAAGTGTAGCCATAAATATGCAGGGCATAGAAGGCTGACTTTTCCTACATCCAATAAACACCTTGGGGAATAATTGAAATAACTTGGCACGGCTAGTCAGGTTACATGCAGCATAATATCAAAAGAAAACCCACAGTGAGGAAAAACAGTCGCAAAGAGGAAGAAGGGCTGGAAATAAACCCAGAACATTAAATAATGAGTAATTATGAGAAACTAAAACAACAGCGGCAACAGCAATAAAAACCCTCGTAGAATTGCATCCTTAGCAAGAGTCGAGAAGCATCTTCAAAGAAGTTATACTAGACAAAGCATACATTCTAGATATTTCTAAGAATTGCAAATTTCAAGAAAAGGAAGAAGCTCATCCCCCCCCACCCCCATACTCCAGTACCTATTCATTAGACGTATGTCTGACAGAAGGCACAGGTTTTGATCCCATTCTGACATGCATGTTTTTTTCATGATTCGGCTTCCCTCCCATCTCTTTTTTCCTGTTTTATCTCCACGATCTGAATTTTAAAGGAATGCTGTCAAGACAGCATACCACAAAAGGGAGAAACGTCTACTACAAATTGTACTTTGTACTTTTTGGAGTACCTTCCTTTGGTCTTTTTGATTTTACAAAAGATCTCTGTATTCGTCGTGGGTAGAAAGTAATGTTGAGCTGACAGTTCTGGGTCTTGTGAGGGAGGGAAATGCTGGTGTCCTAGGCACAGGGAGAGAGCAGCATACAGCCTGCGTTTCTGGCAGAATCCTATTGCTTATTCTCGCCCTCACCTGACACCCTCGGCTACAGGATCTTGGGCAAGCCCTTTACTGTTCCTACATTCAATTTCTTTCTAGGTTTTGTTTTGTTTTTTTCTTAAAGGTTATTTCTATGTAAAAAGAAAATCTTCAGGAAACATAAAAGTAAAAAAAAAGACAGGAAGTGATCATCCATAATTTATCAAACGTAGTGATTTTGGTGTATTTTCTACCGATCTTATGCACATCTAGTTTCTCCTTTTATTTTTAAAAATATAGTCAAAATTAAGCTATGCTGTCCAACTTTATATCCTGATTTTTCTTTTGGCAGTGTTTTGTTTTTCTAAATAAAAATATATGGACTCTGAACCATCATTTTCTAGAGTTGCATGATACTCAACACGGGTGTTTTCATTCTTTGTGTTTTACAGTCTCCATTGACGGAGAGCCTTTGACAGCACTGGGGGCTGTTTGATTATCTCACTGAAGGAAAAGAGAAAGTGCAGGGGCTGCAGCTCACTTTATATCTATGATGACTCATAGCCAGGTTCAATTCTAACTTTCTGCTACATTGTCTGATATGTTCGTATGCAGAGAGGTGAGACCAGTCTCTTTCTGTAGATCACCTCAGAGCACAGACCAGTGACTGGAGTACCTTTGTTGGTGTCTGATTGTAGTGAGACAAGCTGGCTACAAATTCCGGCCCTGCCACTTTCTGTCTGTGACCTCAGGTAGTCTCTGTATGTCTCTGTTTTCTCAGCTGCAACAGTGTGGATATCATGATAATCCCTCAATTCCGAGAAATACAGTTTAACACGTTTGATATTAGGTTGAGTGCTACAATCAACGAGTACATTGTAATTCTTCCTTCCTTTTTCCTCCTTCAACACTCCCTAGAGCTATTACAACCAGTGGTATCTTAGAACTGAAGAAATATAGTAATACTTGCCTTACAGTTTGTTGAAAAACATCAGCCGAAATATTACACATAAAATATTTTTAGCACTTAGTAAGAGAGCAATAAATAGCAGAAACTTATATTGTTCTTAGAATAGCAGAATATTCTGTGTAGAATATTTACTATAAGACATACCTTATTTGCAGGTCATATACTTAGTTAAAACTTGAACTGTTTGGAAAATGTCTTAGCACTCTTATTAATTAGAGATGGCACGGGGATGGCAAATAGGTTTAACTTTATGTGCCAAGTCTAATCTGCTGACGATGATTGTCAGACGTGCTGGGTTGTGTGAACTGCTGAGGCGGAATCTGGGTGTAGCTGACAAGAGCGCCAAGGCTGATTAGTAATATCTTAGGGAGATGGAGTGGCAATACACACCCTAAGTGTCTGCCATCTCTGCATTACGGTGGCACAAAACATTACTTGGCAAGTCATTCAGCATTAGCCAGACACTGGTTTCTCAATGAGGAGGCTCACTGAGGTCCTGTGGCAATGGACGGCCTCTGAGTCCAAGGTGGGGGCTGAGAACCACGTTGGTAAGAAGCAAGCCCAGAGCACACTCATGTTCTGGTAAACACGGGAAGATGACGGAGACCTGCCAGTCTCCACAGCACTCTGAAAACGCATTCTTTTCCTTAATGGCTTTGGGGATTTCAGCCATAATCACTTAGCCATTTTTCTTAAAACTCCAGCCCCAAGAGAAGTGTGGGAGACTTTGCACAGAGGAGACAGAGCCTTTGCATCACTTCGATTTTGCTCAGCCCTTGTCCTGCTAATGCTCACGTAAGTCTTGCCTCCTGAGCTTTGAAGGCCCTGCACCTTGGCCTTTCTAGAACTTGGCTGGGGGAGGATTGACCTCATCTTGTTCTTGTTCTCCTCTGCTGTGGGTAAAATGCTGTAATCCCAGGGCCGTTCTATAGAGAGGGTCCCAGAGCTGGGAAAAGGAGATTATTCATTTTATTATGTGGCCCTTGTTATCTAACTCGCAGCTTTTGTGACACTTATGAAACAAAATCAATCATTAAAGGCACACTGCTGAAGGCTTAAGTGGAAAGCTACATACCATTTCTTGAAATATTCTGGTAGTCTCTGTGATTGCAGTGATTTCTTTTCCGTAATTGACGATAAATAGAGTTTTCTTTAATTCTGAAATAAATATATATGTGCATATTTAATATCAGGACACTCACATAATGAAGTTCAAAAAACAGGATTTTGTTATGATTTTTCAAAATGGGTGGTTCAAATGAACTGAGAAAAATCAATTTTCTGCAGACATGTTTTCTCTAAATTGTCAATACGTTACTAAGAGTTGTTACAAGAAGCAGTCCTATAAAATGGGTTGCATCAATGTAATAAGATTAAACTTTTTCTTTTTGTGAAGACCTCCAGAATCATTCTTTTCTTTTCTTTTCTTTCTTTCTTTCTTTCTTTCTTTCTTTCTTTCTTTCTTTCTTTCTTTCTTTTTTTTTTTTTTTAAATTTCAGGCTTTGGTCATGTCCCAAAACCTTATAATTATTTTATTAATAAAAAAACCCAAACAAACCCAAATATGCAGAATAAACTTTTCAATGTTGAGTTTTTAAATCATCATTGAATTCAGTTAATTGATGGGTAAAAATGTGGTTTTGTTTAAACCCCATATGCAGAGTCATCCTTTTCTAAACTTTTTACCAAGAGCTGCTATAAGTTTCTTGAGCAATTGGTCATCTTTAACAAACGTGGTTATTTTTTAAAAATTTTATTAAGTTTTAAATTTTAATTCCAGTAGAGTTAATATGTAGTGTTAATTAGTTTCAGGTGTGCAATATAGTGACTCAACGATTCTATACATTGTTCAGTCATTTTGAACCTGACCTTATACCCTTTCTTCTTTTGGTTCACAGCTATGAAGCTGTGGCAGACACTCTTGTTGATCTTCAGATCCATCTCTTCCCTTCATTCATTTTAATGGAAGTTTTAGTAGGGTATGATGATGCCATATGGTGACTGCTTACCCACCTTCCCTTGCAGCTGCAAGGGGCCACTTCACTCATTTCCGGACAATGAGGTAGAAGTATCCAATTTCTGGGAACATTTCCTTTTTTTTTTTTTTTTTAAAGATTTTATTTATTTACTTGACACAGTGAGAAACAGCCAGCGAGAGAGGGAACACAAGCAGGGGGAGTGGGAGAGGAAGAAGCAGGCTCATAGCGGAGGAGCCTGATGTGGGGCTGGATCCCAGAACGCCGGGAAAACGCCCGGAGCCAAAGGCAGACGCTTAACTACTAAGCCACCCAGGCGCCCCGCTGGGAACATTTCTTAAGAAAACAACTGGCAAGTGACCTTTGCTCCTTCTTCATCCTTTCTCCATTTTGCTGCCCAGAATAGGCAAGCTGCCATCTTGGACAGTGGGGATAACTTCTACATTGGGAAGACAGAGGGGTGAGCTGGAAGGACCCTGGATCCTTGAGAACCAGTGGAGTTGAGCTCCCATACCAGAACTGGACTACACATCTCTGAAATTTCACGTGTGAGAGAAATACTTCAATATGATCTTATTTTAACCTCCCCATATTTGGGGTCTCTATGCTATTTGTAGCTGAATCCAATACTAATGGACACAGAGTTTAGAGATAAATTTGTGACCAGTATCAGGTTATAACTGCACATACTTTAAGTCATTTTCTTGGCTTCTCTTTGTTCCATCTTTGATTTTCTATCTTCTTTTGCCAAGCTTTAATTTAATTTAAAGGTAATTTAATGTTATGTTCTTTACACTTTTATAGGCTTCTCTAAAATCCTTTTTGAAACAAGACTAGGTATAGACTAATGAATAATAATTAAACTCAGAAGTATTTGATTACTCCTCAAATGTACTGTATCTTCTCTTCATTATAATAACTTCATATTTCACAACCTTACATAAATCACCATTTATTTGTAAGTGTTACATGAGTCTCGCTTATTGTATTATAGAACTTGCCAGCTCTCTCAGTGCTTCAGAAAGGTAAACATGTATCAGGTTTGGGCACTTGGAATGCACTGAAAGTAGTGTTTTTGAAGTCTGAGAAAACTAATGATAATATTTTTTGATAGAAGAGCATGATGTCTGGGGCGCCTGGGTGGTGCAGTCGTTAAGTGTCTGCCTTCGGCTCAGGGCGTGATCCTGGCGTTATGGGATAGAGCCCCACGTCAGGATCCTCTGCTGGAAGCCTGCTTCTTCCTCTCCCACTCCCCCTGCCTGTGTTCCCTCTCTCACTGGCTGTCTCTGTCAAATAAAGAAATAAAATCTTAAAAAAAAAAAAAAGAAGAGCATGATGTCTGAGCAATACCTTAAGCATGGGATTTTTGCTTTGTGGTGGAGTTTTGAGGAGAATGATTTATTTTATTTTTAAAAATCAAACCTACCCATGCACATAGTTTTAAAAAGTCAAATTTGTATTACTGGAGTGATGTTTACTGAGCCTTACTATGTTCCAGGCACTCTTCTAGGCACCTGGGTCATATCAGTAAATGAGGAAGACAAAGACCCCTGCCCCTGTATTATTGACATTCTATCAGGAAAAAAACTAATAAGCATCCTGAATGAACAAATTAGAGAGGATGCTAGAAGTGGTAAGTGCTATGAAAAAAAAGGAGGCAGGGGAAATAGGGTTAGAGTGGTTGGAGCAAGCCTCACGGAAAAGGTGAGTGTGAACAAAGACAGCTGAGCTATTTCTGTCTATAAGGCTTGTAGTGATAAACAGCAATCCCATACTACCCTCCCCTCCCCATTTCTCCATTCCCAGAGGCAACTAATTTCAGCTTTAACTGACTGAGTCATTGGGCATTTTCTTTCTTATCTATAAATAACATACCTTCAAGTCCACTTCTGGATTTGTAGTCTTTGGCATTACCTATTCACTTCCCACCATCAAGAGGAAGATTTAGCTATTCACAATTGATCTATGATTGCTTTTCCTTCCCGTCCAAATTCTTCTATTTCCCCGGAGTTAATAGGAGCCTTTTGTTACTTTGCTTAATTTTCTAAGTATTTATCATCAATTTACTCTCAAATCTTTTACAGTTGTTTGATCCCCTTTCAATATTTATTTTGTCTTGTGGAAATCTCTCCTGAAACCTCTTGACCTGATGACTCTGAACTTGCTGTCCTCTCACCCTGGTGCTCAGTAGATATCCTGGGAGCCCCCATCTTCATCAACCCAAGGATTCTCTTCACCTCTTCCTGACTTAGTAGGTCTATTTTCTAGAAGACCACATTTTCATTTTTTTCTGATAGAGAATGTTTTTAAGTAACTTTTGAAGGATGTGGGGGAAGTAACTTTTTTTTTTTT
>NW_024425563.1:40224770-40266535 GCF_017311325.1 Ursus maritimus | reverse complement strand
TTTTTTTTTTTTATCATTTGTATATCTAAAAATATTTCTATTTTTTGATTTGGTGAGGTGTAAGGTAGGCCCAGAAACACAGCTTACATCATAAATATAAACATAAATATGGTTAATAAGACTTGTTGGGGAAAAACTTCAAGTAGAGAAGTAACAGTGTTCACTTGGTCCCTGAACTTTCATTACCTTATAGAAGGGTGTTTTAGACAGGACATAGCTAGACTAGACACATCTAGGACACCCTATATATTTTTAGGGAAAGAAGGTTCTGGTGTTCATAAGTCACTATGCAACAATAACAGATTTATGGTATAGGTGATTATTTTGTTAAATAGGAGTCCCAAACATGATGAATCAGCTTCTTGCTAAGCAATCAATAGGAAGAAGGATATAAGCCTCCAGGACGATCAGAGTTTGTCTCTCATTGACTGGTGTGGTAGATTAGAGATGGCCTCATTATCTTTGACACCTCTACCCTTAAATCTTGGCTATTATGTGACTTTTTTGACCAACAGGGTATGGTAGAAGTGATTTGGTGCCAGTTATGGCTTGGTTTTTAAGATACCTGGCAACTTTAGTCTATTGAAGCCCTGATCTACCATGTAAGAAGCCTGACTATCCTGCTGGAGACACCATGTAAAAAAGATCCTACAATGGAGGTAGCCAAAATGTCCTTCAATAGGTGAATGGGTAAACAGACTGTGGTATATCCATACAATGGACTATTATTCAGCAGTAAAAAGAAAAGAGCTATCAAATCATGAAAAGACATAGAAGAACCTTAAATGCATATTGCTGAGTGAAAGAAGCCAATATGAAAAGGCTATATTCTGTATGATTCCAACTACATGACAATTTGGAAAAGGCAAAATCATGGAAACTGTAAAAGATTAGTGGTTTCCAGGGATCTGGGGAGAGGGAAGAGGGATTAGTAAGTGGAGCACAGGGGTTTTTTTTTGGGGGGGGGGCAATGAAACTCATCTATATGATACTGTAATGGTGGATGCATGCCATTATGCATTTGTCAAAACCTATGGAAGGTTCTACATAAAGAAGAGACCCTTAGGTAAACTGTGGACTTTAGTTAAGAATAATATGTAAATATTGGCTCTTTTTAAAACAAATATACCACCCCAGTGCCAGATGTCAATAATAGAGGAAATTGAAGAGATGAGAGAGTATGTAGGAATGCTGTATTTTCTGCTCAATTTTTCTGTAAACCTAAAATTGCTAAAAAATTAAAGTCTAATTAAAAAAAAAAAGCCCTATCTGGAAAGAAAGAGGGACCCAATAAACTGAGTCTTCTAACTGCCTTTTCCCAGGCACGAGGTATGTGAGAGAAGCCATCCTGGACCCTCTAATCCAGCCACTAGGTGAATTCCGTCAAATAATTATGGTCAATGTCACATGGAGAGGAACAATTGGCCAGCCAAACTTTTCCTGAATTCCTGATACCCTAAACTGTGAGATAAAATGAAAATGGTTGTTGTTTTAAGCCACTTAAGTTTGAAGTACTTTGTTACACAACAATAGATAACCAGAACAGATGGTTATTGAATTCTAGGTTAAAATCATTTTCCATCAGAAGTTTGGAGGAATCAGTTCATTGGCTCCTAGCCTCCTAGGGTTGTTGTCTGAAGCTATTCTATGCCTTGATCCTTTGAAAGCCTACAGTAGCATCTGTTCCAAGAGTTCTGAAATGTTGTGATGACAGGTTTGGTGTGGCTCTATTTTCATTCACAGTGTCAGTCATTGATGGACCTTTTTAACCTGGAAATTTATGTCTGTCAGTTGTCAGAGATGTTCTTGAATTATTTCATTGGTGATTTCTTTCTTTTTTTCTTAAAACCCCTATTATGTGTATATTGAGTCAGCTGGGCTCTAGTCTTCTGATTTTCCTAGTTTTTCTGCCCTATTTTCCATATCTTTGTCTTTTGCTCTATTTTCTGGAGGATATCCTCAAGTTTATCTCTCAACTCCTTTTTGAAAATTATCTGATGTCACTAGCATAATTTCCAAGTGACATTTTGTTCTTTGAATATTTCTTTAATTTTAGCATAATAACATTATTACATGAATGAAACCTCTTATCTTTTTGAAGATATTAATTCTAGCTATTTTTTATAAACAGGATATCAATTAAAGTCTAAGAAAAACATTTTCTTCCTTAGAGCAATGGTTTGTTTTCTTGAAGTTGCTTTTTCTCTTTTTGTGTTGTCTTTCACATTCAAGTTTTCCCTGGATGTCTGATGATCCTGGATTGTTTGTTGGCTTGTATTTTAAAAGTGGAAACTGGTTGAAAACTTAAAAGCTGATTGGAAAATGGACCCCTGGGTGTGGATTGTTGACTATGGTCCTCACCGTAGCATGGGTTGGTGGGGACTTTCTCAGGGAACCCCTGCTGTCCGTGTCTGGAGATTTCCTCCCTGAGATTCACAGATTCCCCTGGGAAGGCTCTTCTGGTCTTTAGCTAGGTTGCCAGCACTCTGGGGCTGGTTCTCTGCATTCAGCATGCATGTGTTTTAGTGGGGTGCTCCTCTCCTCACTTATGTCTGGTGTCCCTCAGTCCCAAAGCCTTTGATTTTAGCATCTCCAGAGAATAGTAAACCTCTAGTCTTATACAAGAGTAAGGGTAGGCAGCTGCCCACCTGTGTAAAGTTTGGAAAGAGTCTAAGGATCTAACTGTTTCTTCAGCAGTCTTTCAACTGACACTTGTTTTTACCCTCACCTCCATTTCTAGAGCTACCATATGTAGTCGATCCCCAAGTCTTTTGGGGGCTGCAGTGTAAACTGGGTTGCTTCTTGACATTCCTTCCTACTGGCTTAGGGTGCAACTTTCTGAATCGACTAGGTCGTTACCTCCTGTCCTGCTTTCTGGCTTCCAACGTTTTGTGGCTGATGGCTCTTCCTGTTCTCTTTGTCCTTGTAGACCAATTCATTTACTGTCATTTTACTGGGGTTTCTCAAGGGAGAGAAATAAATGCTTTGTTCAATCTGTTATCTTACCCAGAAGCCTGAAATGAATACTTCATACTTTGCATCATTTACGCCCTCTGCCTTGGCTATTTTATTATATTTTGAAAAAGCAGATGGGAAATGGACATGATCTGAGTTCAATGCTAAAATAATTTCACGGTCAATAAAGAGGGGTTATTTTCCTTTGGGAAAGTAATTGTTACCAATACTTAGTCATAAATATATTTTTGATAATTCTAAAAATGGAATTTATGTACCAAAATACTGTTTTGCTCATGACCTGCTCATGGAGAATAAATAGTGTGGATATTAATATTATAGATACAATTCATTGTATCTTTCTTTAAAAGAATACAAAATCTTTGCCAACCAGTGAATAGTTTCATTAATATTTCTGACTAGAAATAGTATGTAGAATTTTGAGATTAAGGTTTTGTACTAGGCACTGAAAAATATTTCCCATAATCAAAGATAACATTTTCTTATCCCACCTCAAATACATAATCTGTCTTATATATATTCTAAGGATTGAATGTCTCATGGAGTGCTCAAGATTCCAAAAACAGAAAAATCAATACAATATTTTGAGAAGCCTATAGCACAGTATTTTTGAGATGCTAACAAATTGAGAGGAATGCTTGATGGAAAGTCATCTGTACACAAGGTCAGTTGGATTTGAATTCATAGAAGGAACTGAGGATACTGTGCATAGTAAGGTTAACCGTGATGACCTCTCTGGTTTCGAATCCCCACTCTTCTTGCTCCCTACCCCTACTTGGACTCAGGTTTCTCAGTGTGACCTTTCATTTCTCCCTTTCCCCTCTGTTGTACAGTAAAACCAAGTCCAAGGGCCTGGTAGAAGAGGTGATAGTGTAGTTTGAGGGGTGCAAAGGAGGAGTACTTGAAGTATTTGAAAGTTCTCTTCCTTCCACTTTCCCCAGTGCCTAAGATGCTGTTGTCCTCAACCTACAGGGCTGGCTTGGAAGCACACCATGTTAAAGCCCCACCTTGACAAACTCCGTCTACTGCGGGGTATTTCATGTGAGGACACACTGTCAGCTTTTGATTTCTGACACCAAAATTCAAAACAGGTAAATCTCACACAGAATGTCTACTGGCTGCTTTCCCTGATGTGGGTTCAGGTAGCAGACAAAAAACACTTTCTCTGAGAGCCTTATGACCCACTATCCGCATACCATTTTACTATGAAGAAATGGAAAACAAAACAAAGAATAAAACCAAGAATGAGCCTCAAGCATGATACAGACAAATTGAAGGGGTTGATTTATAAGTGAAAAAAATCATCACCTCCTATGTTGACTCAAAGCAAACCTTCTTGGAGAGAGGCAACAGAACAGCGTCCCAATAGACTTAGCATGTCAGGGGTTTTGGGGATAGATCAAGTATGATATTATGGAAGCAACAGTAGTGTATCAGGTCCCTGTGAAGTTTCTGAGGCAACTTCTGACTCTCTGCAGAGCACTGATAGTTTGGGTATAAATTCTGACACCCTAATTAAGTTGCATCATAGGGAATAAGACACACAAAAAAGACCAGGGCATGGAAGGCTAGCAGCAGGGTCAGTGAGAGAAAAATGGTAACATCTGATGTGAAGGGTTTAGGGCAGGGGAGTGAATTAGGATAAAATTGAATAACTTAGAGCCTGGAATGGCTTTATCCAGGGACTGCTACTGCTAGGAATTTTAAGAAAAGGGTGGATAGTTTTCTTTCTGATGTGGGTGGAAGTCAGACCAGCATGGGGCCAGGGAGATGGATTAAAGAACTTTTAGAATTCCTTCTAGTCCTTTGATACTAGATCCCTGTGTAACCTCTAATTCACCACATCACAGAACAATCAAGATTTCAGCCTCAGAGAGAACTAAACATGCAGAATAGGACTCGTTGTGTATTTGGAGAGACTGGCAATGGGCTAATTATGCAGGGGTGTGTGCAGGGGTGAGGATGGGTATAGAGGAGGTCCTAGGAGTTCAGACATGAAAAGATTAGTCAGACAGCATGATAGATTTTGAATTTGGAGCAGCAAATAATACAGGGAAATAGACTTCATCGGCCTTGTGTTCAATAATTCATGAGCTGCTGTACTCAGAGAAGGCTTCTTACCTGTTAAGTTAACCTCCCACTAAGATTCCTCCCTCTTTCCTTTTCAGAGCTTGGAGCAGTGATAACTGTTTCCCTCCTGGCTTTTTTTTTGGCCTCAGATTTGATTCTAGGCCACCGCATCAGCATAAACATTAAACTATGATAAAACTGAAAGATCTAAGGTGTGGACACTTATAAAGGTAGAAAGATCACTTGTGATGCACAAAAGATTGTTTTAATAATCTAAACAGCATTTCTCAAAGGATGCTGTGAAACACCAGGTTCTTGAGATGTCTCTTTCTCATAAAGTATACACACATACCCACACAGAAGGAGAGAGAGAGTGAGGGAGAGATTCTACATAGTTCTGTGGTCAAGCAAGTAAATGAATTTAGGAACTGTTCCATATTAAGCCTTGGAGATATACAAAGTTGGTTTTTTTTTTTTTTTTTTGCCTTATTAAAGGCTTTTATTATCTTATACTGAATAAATGTGTTTCTCATTCAAACCGGCATTTCCAAAACTTAGTTGACTTAGGAATCTTTTGAAAAATGTGTGTGACAGCTTGTGCAACTAGGCTTTCACAGAACAGTGTTTGGAGAATCTTGATGAATTATTTCTATCTGTATGTGAGCATGGAGATGGCCTAAAATTTCAGGTTCAGTTGGTTATAGGAATCCTGTTAGAGAAACTTGGAGGTTTTTCCTTTGCTTTGATCAATCTACACTGCACAATTTTATCATTCTGGACAAAATTTTACATCAAGGCTTGAGTCATCTATAATTGACCACATTCACCTGTAGCAGATCTCTCATCTGTTTTATTCCTTCTACCTGGCTACTGAATTGATATTTTACTTGAAATTCGCTATTGTTGACCGTGTGGTTATTTTAATATTTTTAATATTTTAATGAATTGTGCTAATCTCTTGTAGACTATTTATTACACAACACACTTAGAAGTCCAAGGGCTTAAGTTTCACTGATTTATTTTTACATGCATCACATCATGCAGCTGGTGATTCGATTCATGTTGTTTATATTCCTCCTCCCTTATCCCTAGCATTTTTTTCTGAAATGTTAATTCCTGCAAATCTGATTTGATTTAGGCAATCTGAGAAAATGCAAGGGAAGAAGCCTTGCAGATTGGAAAGAAATCTACAAATGTAAAGTGATATCATTATGAACTTATTCAGTAATTCTTTTATCGAGTACCCTCCACAGGGCCACATAATGTGCCAGGGGCTAGGGCTACGGAACGAAGTCAAGCCTGATTCCTGTATTCAAGATGCTCAGAGTCTGGTGTGGGGTGGGTGGAGAGGAAAAACAATACAGAAACAGTTATGACGAGTGAGGTGACATTGGTACTGAAGAAGCACAATAGGAGTACAGGAGAGAACCATCCAGTTAGACACAGAGTTGGCATGAGGAGGCTGTCTAAAAGAACTGACTCCTGGTGGTGAGTGTCAAAGCATGAACAAAGAGTAACTAGATAAGACAATGGTGAATGTAAAGGCTCCTGAGAAGATGCTCAAACTCAATAGTGACCAGGAAGCTACATATTAGAACAACAATAAAATATTGGTAGAGTGGAAAAAATTAAGAACGTGGGCAATATTCAGTATTGGCAAGGATGTGGGAAAACAAGTGTTCTCATATACTATTTGTGGGAATGTAAATTGGGATAGCCTTTTTGGATGGACGATGAAAATATTAAGAATGTATACATTCGGATTTAGCCATTTTTTCCTAAAGAAATCCTCCCATGTATTCCTAAAGAGAACTGTAGAACGTTCATTATGGCATTATTGGGTATAATGAGGATCTGGAATTGACTGTCCTTCAGTAGGAGAACAAAACGACCATACTATGAAATACCATGCAGAACTGCACAAGAATAGAAAGTGCTTCAAGAGTATTGTTAAAGCAAAGCATTAATTTACAGTATGTTATGCACAGTATAATGTTATTTATGGGGAAATCCCAATGAAATATTTATTTCTTGATATACGGATTTACACATGTAATCACACAAGAGGGATCTGAATAAAATCACACTAAATTGATAACAGGGCTTTCTCTTGGGAAAGGGGCTGAAATGGGGAGAAAGCTTTGGCTTTTTACTTTACATATCTCAGTATTTTTTGTAAGATGAAAATGTATTCATGATTTGAATAGTTAAATTAAAAAGTGAAAATTTATAAATGAGTAGAGTCAAGGGAGAAGTTGTTGCAGGTGGAGAGATGTTATCAGTGTATGGCAGGAAGAGTCTGTGGCTAGGAGCCACAGTGTCCACCGATGTTCCTTCCTGTTCAAGGGGCAGTGCCTCCCTGCCCTGCACTGCACCCCTTCTTGCCTTCCCCAGGACCTGGTTCCTTCCCTCATTCACCTTTCTCTCCTTGTTGGATCTTCCTTTCCCTAAAAGCATGCTGTAGGAGTTCTCATCTAAAAATGTCTCCCTGATCTTTTATTCCCCACCAGCTATCACCCCCTTTCCCTGTTCCCTTTAATAGTGAAATTTGTTAAATGAGTTGTTGATGCTCACTTCCTTTATCACCTCCTGGAAACTACTCTCAGCAGTCAGGCTCCCATCTCTATCCACTGAGATATTTCTGGCCTGTCTCTGCTGATCACCACCCTGCATACCCAGTGGTCTTTCTCCATTCCTTTCCTCCTCTGCTTCTGGCAGCATTTGACTGAAGGGCACTTATCCTTTGGAAATACTATCTTGGTCTGTAGGATGCTGAACCCCTCTAGTTTTCTCTCTACTTCAAGAACTATTCCTTTATCTTCTCTTACCAAACCTCTGCATGTTGGCATCCCCCAGCCTCAATCCACAGCCACATTTCTCTTTCACACTCACTCCCTGGCACAGAAGTTCTCAATTTGTTGCTCTCAGAACCATTTTATACTCTTAAAATTACTAAGGAACCCAGAGAGTTTTTCTTTATGTGAGTTATAGCTGTCAGTATTTATATGTTAGAAATTAAAAATTAGAAATTTGAAAGAATATTTAATTATTAACTCATTTATAATAATAATAAATCCATTACATGTTAACATAAGTAACATTTTTTTTTCTGAAAAATATATATTTTCTAACACTTCCTCCAGTTAGTGAGTAAAATAGCATCATTTTACAATTTTGCAAATCTCATCAGTGTCTGACTTTAGTAGAAGACAACTCGGTTCTTATCTCTGCTTCTGCATTAAATCTGTTGTGATATGTTGTTTTGATGGAATTATATGAAGAAAATCTCATCTTAAACATACATGTAGTTGGAAAAGGGAGCAACACTTCAATATCTTTTTTAGATAAGTATGGATAGCCTTCTTTGATTCTATACCAAAACTCGAGATGTGGTATTTTCTTGAAGACTGATTAGTTGCAATGTAGAATCTGAAATTCCACCAATGAACTTTTTTTTGCACCACATTACATTAAAATGCATTGGTCTATCTCGTACTTTGAGCGGATCTTTTACCTGTGCATGGTTTTACATATCATATACTGGTCATTTAGAAAATACTGGCTCACTGAGCTATGCGGATATTCTAAATATTGATACATTTTATGATAAAATATTGAAAAATCATACTTGTCGCTAGCACTACGTATCTATTAGAAAGGTTTTTAGTATTAGGAAGCTGTCAAGTTCAAAATTTTCTTTGAAAGCTCAATTTTATGATCGACAATCAATACTGTCAGTTGTTTTCCTTGAAGTTCCCTCATTTCAGATACAATATCTGCCACATATCCAATCTGAATAACTATAATTTATTTTCTAGTTCTTTTCAATAAAACTGGTGTTCCATGAAAAACTGGTTGCAGTGGAATATAGCTCTGAACTCCCTTATGCAAGTGCTTTTTCTTAAGACAATCATATTTTGTTATGCAGCGAACGTGCTTTATGTATATTTCCCATTTCATCAGATGAAAGTATTAAAAAATCATGTATATACTTTACTAAAATTAATAATTTTTCTGCTTTATAGGTGAACTTTTCAGGGGAAGATGTCCGCCTCTTTTTTAAAACCAGGACCGTGTAGAGGTGAAGACCAAAGTGACTACTAATGTCATTCGGTGTCACCACTTTCATTCATGCTCGGATGTCAGTACCTTCACCCACCGCTGCTCTTGCGCGTCAGTACAAATGGCTGCACAGCGCGAAAGACAAACGCTGTTTTAATTCTGTTGTGAAAATGGTTTTTACCTTGTGGATCCCCTGAAAAGGTCCGAGAGGCCCACCTCCCAGCAGTCCACAGACCACACTTGGAAAATCACTGATGTAGACTATATTCCACTCCAATCAGCCTCAGCTAACTTCAAATGACCAACTCTCTGGCTAATTATTTGTTTTGCAAAGTATAATTATAAGACGGCTAATCATTGGCATTTATATCACATGTAATTTTTGAATAATGGATTTAATAAGGTTATTAAGCCCATTAGTGTTTAGTACTTACATGTCTTTTTTTTAAACATGAAATTAGGTTAGCAAATCTTAGCTACAAATCCCTTCTCTCCAATTTTCTGTTTTTAACGCCCCAAGTGACTTGGTTCGGAATTATACACTGCTTTTCAAAATTGTTCTCTCATATAATGTCTATTAGGTTGGAGAGAATAGATAACCTTTAACACTCAGATTCTAGGGCACCTCTCATCAAAGATGTGTGTTTAAATGTCCTTGAATAGCATTACTGTGCCACTTTTCACAATAGCTTTGTCTATTTCTTTCTAAGCATGTGCTATGTTTCTGGCCCCAAATAGTAAGTCTAAGCCAAAGGCAGAGGGAGCAACATTTACTCTAGAAAATTCCATGTAGTTTGCACCCACTTATGTTGACCCACTGATCTCACTCTTATCCCTCCAGCTTGACATAACTTTGGTAATTGCTCTTGGCTCTTTGGCTTTCATGATTTTTTATGGCTAACTTACCTTCTTTTTTAAAGCTCTGATTGCTACACTGTTTTTCCTCCCAGTTCCCTCTGCCCTCCAGCTTTGAAGGACTTCTCTACCATTTAGCCCTGGCCTGCAGAACTCTACTGACTGGACCGTCCCTGGCCCCACTTTCAGAAGGGGATTTGGACAACCATAAATGCTCAGATTTTATGCAGTTGGGTTCAAGTGGTTATTTTTGTTAAGGGTTTGGAGTTATCTGTTTCCCTTTTTGAGGTTTGCTTGGAGGAAACAGTACCCATAAAGGACAATTATGGAGTGCCACTTTAACTAATAGCTGGTCCAACATCCAGTATCACACAGTGGAGGGCTTACTACTCAGGGATTGAAACTTTATGGAACAGCAACTCTGGTCCTAGAGAAACATGGTTCCTAGAATGTTTCAGGCTCTGACCCATTAAATTAGCCAGGTCTTGTCTGAAGGCACAGCTAGCTAAGGGGTGGAGAAAAACATTTGGTGAGGAGAAGCGGGAGCATATTTCCCCACCAGTTTCCTCCAATGCTTCTAAATCAAGTAGCATCATGATGTTGTGGACCTTAAGAACATATTGCCCTGGAGCCACTAAACTTGAACACTGGGGAGAACTTCAGAGATGGCTAGGTACAACTCAACTTCAACATTTAAATGAGGTCCATTCCACTGAGGGCCATACAGAATCAGAACCCTTGTACCTGTAAACACAGTCTTCCTCCTTCTCCACCACACTGACTCACAGGGCTCTAGAACTTCAGATATTGCTTCTAAACTAGAAGTCCTTCCTTCCTGAATTTTGGTATTGTTTCCCATATTTCCATATATGTTACTGGGCCTTGGGTTCTTTACCTTACATAGGATTTTGCACTTACATTAATTGCTTTTGAAGGTGATCTGAACATGAAGTACTATTTTTAATCTTTAGAAAAAATACCTTTTTCTTCTCACTCACAGTTATAGTCTTCTCCCTGATGTTAGTTATTGTTGGGCTCCCAGCCTCCAAGCTACCAACCTCACAAGGTGGGTTTTTTTGTTTTTTTCTTTCTACCTTTGGATCACTCAATTGTTTTCTGAATCACATTGGGAAGACAAAACACATGGTTTTAAAGGATATCACTTTTTGAATTTTCTGGAGCTTGAGAGTCAAGAGAACAGAGTTTTGTTAATGTTGACTCAACTGAAGGATATAAAGATTTGTGGTTTTTTGTTTTTGTTTTGTTTTTTGAGAGAGTGAGAGAGAACACATGCTAGCAGTGGGGGAGGGGTTGAGGGAGAGGGAGAGAGAGAGAACAGTAAGCAGGCTCCAGGCTCAATGCAGAGCCTGACACGGGCCTTCATCTCACAACCCTGAGATCATGATCTGAGCTGAAATCGGGTTGGACACTTAACCAACTGAGCCACCCAGGCACCCCAGAATGTAAAGATTTGTAAAAATAAGGGGTTGTGTTTGTCTTTTAACGCATACATGTAATTTCAATTAGTTACATTTATCTTGTAAAAAAGATACTAAATTTTGAGGGGTGAAGGGTATATTGGAAAAAGACAAGGAAAGCAACAATTTTCTCTCCCAGATTGCATTCTTTTACTTTCAAAGGTACCTTTTGCAAAGAACATTGTTAATACCCAAAGCACGAGGCCGATCACAGATAATAGGAAGCACTTTCTAGAAATCCAGTTGAACAGAGAAATCAATACATTCTATCCCGTGTTGATAAGCATTTGGACTCAAAAGGACCTTGGCTCAAAATGCCTGTGGAAGCTGCCTACATGGCTCACAAATGCTGCTTCTGGGTCAATATTCTTTTCGTTCTCCCGGTTCCACCAGAAGAGGATCTTCATCAGACTCTAATCTTTCTTTCATATTTTTTACACACTTTACAAAGTTTCATTCTTTTAAGAAGGAGATTGGCCCAGCATAGATTATTGGCAGGTATAATTTGCATGAGATTATAGAGAGAGTTTCACAGGACCTCCTGCTTGGTGGGGGGTGGGGAGACATCCTGAATGGTGACACGCAACAGGGTTCATGCTGCTGTGTCTGGCTAGTGGGGGTATCCACGGCAACTCCGATTCCAGACAGAGAATTTCCTTTCCTATCGAAAGGAACTGTGTATTTTTCCCCGTTCCAGCTGGGTGGCAGAGAACAGGCATAGCACACAGAAGCAGGTGGCAAAAAGAGACAACTAGGTAGCCTGGGGCCCCGCAAACACAGAGAGAGGAAAGCTCTGGCAGGGTGGGTGACCCTATAGCACACCAGCTGGGGTGCGCACCTCCTCAGAAACAGCAGATAAGGACAGTACTCAGCGTCTACACTGAGGGAGCTGCGCAAGCAGACTGAATTTTTGGATATGGCAACACAAGAGTCTCACACAAGATGAAGTCAGCACAGCCTAGCTCAGGATGACCCCATGCTCACGTGAAATGCACCTAGACAGTCACTTCCTTTGTGAGATGCTGTCAGAATGTCTCTGCACAGCCCTTATAAGGATTATAACCTATGACTGTCTGAAGACTGGCAACTTCCCTCTCCCTTTCTCCCCACTGCCTTTCTCCTATGGAAGATCTGTCTGCCTGCTGGGCTCTGATGGGATCACAGTGGACCCGGCTGTGGGACTGGAGGGCTAGTGGGATTTCACACCGAGAAGGGAGCAAACCCCTAGTGTGAGGACAGAGGAGACAAAGAAGGGAAGAAGGACACTGGCTCCCCCCACCCACTCCCTGCAAAAAAAAGAAAAAAAAATCCTAAAAACAACTGAACAGTGTGCTTAGAAGCAGGGGCTATTTTGGGGTAGAGTCTCTGGGAAAATTAGATGCAGGAGATGTGGGGCACCTGTTGGTGAGCGTGAGCTATAAGTGGAAAGAGATGAGGAAACGAGTTTTCACTTCAGCTGGGCCTGCTGAGTGAAGTCTTTCATTCTTTGCATGACTCCAGGGAAGATTTAAGCTACTTGGCAATTAATTTCAAACATCGGACTGGTATTTCTTCAGTGGCAACTTTGTGAGGCTTTAGGTCAAAAAGTGACTGAATTTTACAGGGTTCAACTTAAAGTTAAGCTTCCATTAAAAGTATAATAAACTATGTCCAATTCTCACTCATAATGAATTCCTTTTGTTATTGTCCTAAAAGCCTTAATTTAGAGAAACTTGCAGGTATTTTTATTTTTATTTTAAAGATTTTATTTATTTATTTGACAGAGAGAGAGAGACAGCCAGCGAGAGAGGGAACACAGGCAGGGGGAGTGGGAGAGGAAGAAGCAGGCTCACAGCAGAGGAGCCTGATGTGGGGCTCGATCCCACAACAACGGGATTATGCCCTGAGCCGAAGGCCGACGCCCAACCGCTGTGCCACCCAGGCACCCCTGCAGGTATTTTTATACATGGCTGGATTGGGAGGTCACTTAAATATTATTTTCTCAGTTCCAATGTTGGCAGTGGGGAGATCAACAAGAGTCTTTTTTTCCAGGAAGTTGCTCCCAGCCACGCCATCTCTAGATATGTTCCAGGTGACAAAGACAAGAGCAGGTGCAGCTAGGAGAGAGGGACTGAGGCTGGGAGCATGGGCGTCCTCAGCAAGGGGCCTCCTGATCAACCTCTGAGGTGATGCATGCCACATCTCCCCAGGGAAGCGCTCCTCTAGTTTTTAGTCATTTCTCCAGCTCATAGCCACTCTCTCAGACAAAGTGACAAAGACTCTAGAGAGCCATGTTCCCACAAGTGGTATGAAAACAGCACATAAAGGTTGGGAGCTGGGGGCTAGGAGGACCCTTGCTCACCAAATCACTCTCTGGGACAACGGCCCACCAGGTTCCATGATGACAGATGGCACCACTTCTTATTAATGTGGGACCCTGGTCAAGTTTCTTAACCTGTCTACTTAACCCTTGGATTCCTCAGCTGTGAAATGCAGAAATTAATGCACTTTCCTCCCAAAGACATGAAATGAGAAAAATCTCTACGTAACACTCAGGACAGTGATTGGTATCTAGCGAATGCCTCACGAAGTTTACTTCTTACTCTCCCTATCACTGATATGGTTAGTATTATCATACTAACCTAATACTTCACATGAGTAAGCTTGAAAACCTATACCTAAACTTGAAAGGGCATCTCCTCTGCTTTCCTTACGTTCACAGATGATTCCTACATATTATGAGTACCCTTTCCTTAAGGTTGGTTACCTTTCCTAGTTTCCTTTCTACCTTTTTCATTACCCAGATCTCATAAATCCTTTAGGGCTTAGGCCCCTTGCCTAACATCCCCCAAAGAAGTGGCTGTTGTTTAATCCTATGAATTATTTATTCAATGAATCTGTAGCTCTGTGTTAAGAGTTGTCTTTTGGCACATCTCTCTTCTATTATCATTATTTGTGCAGTATCTTACCTGCCCTACTCGATTGTAATTGGCTGTAGCGACAGGGCAAGTCCTATTTACCTTTGAAACAACTATTGTATCTGTGCCTGAAGAGATAGTAAGTATTTAATAAGTACTTTTAGATGAATGAGTAAAGATAATAAGATAATAAGCAAATAAATTATTCATGATACACAATGTCCTCTATTAAATCAAAAAATGGGGTGCTAACCTATGAATGGCCGTCCCCATGTTCTGAGTCAACACCCGATCACACACAGCAAATTGGGGTTGTACGCCATTCAGATTTGCCATACATTGTCTCTACCTTCAAATACAGAGCATTAAAGCCAGGGTGATGTCAGAACCCTGTGACTTGCCTGTTAATTTTGGCCATTACCTTTATAAATATTAATTTCTGAGAGTGAATAATCAATAAACATCTTTGTCCCTTGAATGAGAAAAATTCGGTGAAGGGTTTATGTATTTTCTATTAGAGGTCAACTCTAGAGCCCCTGCCGCAGGAATACTCCCTCCTTGCTAGCACTGATAAAATACAATTTGCATTACATCCCACTGCATAATGGACTCTGTGTCAGGGGTGGGTTCCTTGTATGTTACTCATGTTCTAGAAGCAATTCCTAATAATTCCCACTTCAACATCTTGGGAGCAAGCCCCATCTCTTGTTCTTTCCTTACACAGATATATTGAAATGTTTAAAGCTACTTGAACATACATACCCATTAATGGAGTCCAGAAACCCAGTAGCACCAGAGAGTTGGGGCCAGTCGAGCTCATTGGTAAGAGCTGTTGGTAAATTGATGAAGGATTTCTAAAGAAAAAATAAAGTGGTGATTATAAAAATGTTCATTTGTTTTTTACAGATACTAAGATTATTCATTGCCTAGGCATTGTTTTTTCTCTATTTTTCTTAATCTCTCTCTTTCAGGGACTTTGACATATATGAAGTATATGCCTCTCTATCATGAGAAACTTCACAAAGATCAGCATCACTCATGAACTGGCTTCCATTCAGCTTCTGTGAAAGATGCGAAATGCATGCCAGCTTAGACTCATCCTTCATTCGAAAGGGATGCTTCAGTAGATGGGTAAACTTTCCACTCTTTTAAATGTGCTGAGATTTTCTCCATATTTTAGTTTAGATATTCAGGAAATCAACTGTCTAAAGAGTAATAATACCCAAGCCCCCAGCAAAAATGCCTTCCCTGAGTTCAAAGCTAAGCCCTCAGTCAATAAGATAATGTCTCCTGACCCCCTTGGGAGTCTCAAGCACCTCTGAGAATCTAATTTGGGCTCCTTTACTCACAAAGATGCACATATACTCAACATGGCATATGATTTCAAGTGGTTCACAGACCCCCTGCCTCTCCACCACAGACTCCAGTTCAAGAACTCCTGACACAGAGTGTTGACAAAACCAGGATTCATTTGAACCATGATTCTATGGTTTGTGCAAAATCATAGCAGAAAAATGATGTCAGCTATGTGCCCTTATTTTTCATTTTATTTTTTCATTTTCATTTTATAAATGCCTTCTGAGATAAACCTCTACTCTGGTCTCATTTCTAGAAAAAGCTTATCTAGACTGATGTGTTCAGAATAGGGTTGCCATATTTAGCAGGTAAAAATAATGGATGCCCAGTTAAACTTGAGTTTCAATACACAAACTGGTGTATACACACAATGGCATACTATTCAGCCTTTAAGAAGAAGGAGATTCTGAATCAGCGTGGGTGAAACTTAAGGGCATTATGTTAAGTGAAATAAGCCAGTTTCACAAAAAAGATAAATACTGTATGATTCCACTTCCATAAGGTATTTAGAGCTCATAAACTCATAGAAACAGAGAGTAGAAAGGTGGTTGCCAGGGGCTGGGAGTGGATGTGGGGGAGGTAGATGGGGGCCCCTTCCTTATTCTTGTCCCAAGTGGGATTTCCAGTACAGTGGAGGCTGGAAGTGGAAGAGAGGTGACTGGGAAGGAGAGCTTTTTGGGATTGACTATGTTAATTAGCAACAACAATGGTGTATTATCATTAATAATTATAATAATTATGTATTAATCATATAATACTAATGTATTAATTACGATTTATCTCCATCAAAGGAGCAGAGACGAGGTCATGGAAAGAAGGCTCCTGATGAGTCTTGAAGCACCATGCAGCTCCAGTGACTGGCACTTTGTCACCCCCTTAGCTGGAGGCACTCACCACTTTCTGCTCAAAACCACCATTATTGTGAGTCAGATACTTTCCATTTTGGTTTCTGTTTCTGCTGCCACTATAAGTCAAATGTTTTCTCTTTTTTTTCTAATTTTATTTGTTTTCTAGGTCTTTCTGCTTACAAAGTGTGCTTGGTGTAGGATTTGAGAATATTCAATTCTTCCAGAGAAGACAAGAAAAACAAATAGAAAGGATGAAACTCGTAAGACGTGTTAATCGGAGATAGTGAATAAGCAAGTGGCTTGTGAGATGTAGACAGAATTTGTGTGCTGTATTAAGTAAGCTAGCAGCCCGTAGAACACATTGGAAGTTAACCTTCCCGGAGAGGACTCTTATCACCTTTTTCTCAGTCATCTGCATAATGACAATCCCAGATTGGGTTGGGGAACTAGGCTTCTGATTCTGGGCGGGCCTGCTTTCCCTATCCTAGGGAGTTAGACAGGAATCCTGGGGCATGGGGAGGTGTGTCTGATACTCTCTGTGGCCTCGAGCAGTAACGGAGGGGATGGCAGTTCTGAAGTGTGCCAAGTAGGAAAAGGCTTTACTTTAGAAACCCTGGAGCTCTGGCTTCTGTGTCTGGCTCTACCAACACAGTGAAACTCCATGATTTCGATATGACACATTGGAAGTGGTTTCCGTATTCCATCCAGCCCCATTCTCAGTCAGGGGTGGCTGACAAAGTGTCTATCTTCCTAGCCGGGGAAGAGCAGATGTGGAGGGAGGGGTAGGACAGGCAAGGAAATGGCCGGTGCCCTTGTCTTGGGAAGTGGGGTCTCTCAATTCAGTCAACTGATCAGTCTCTTGATCAATCTGAAGAAATGGATCTCAAATACCTGGGGCAATCTGGGACTCCTTGCTGCTCTCAAAAAGGCCCCAACCAGTCCTGGAATCATCCAGGATTTAAGCTGGAGCAGATGGCAGCTGATGCTGAATCATAGTGGGGACCAGGGTGGGTCTGGATCCCACTGCTGGAGCCCTGGAAGGCCCAGGAAGGTCAGCTGCATTGGTTTCCCCTGGTCATTTGATTAACCTGAAATAATGCACATTTGTGTTTTCCTAGTTAACTGTTTTAGACTTCACTTATGGTGTTATGGCAAAGTTTTACTATTCCTAGCTGTGCAAAATCAGGGAAGCTTTACCACTGTGTCAGTTTGGGGATCTCAGATGGCTGTCAAATATTACTCTATCTAGAATAAGGTTGGGAGGATCTAAACAGCAAGGAGAGCAGATTGACAAGTAGAAGCCCTACACTATGTAAAGGATCATGTTTGGATGGATCACCTAGTGTCCCTTGCCAAGTGGATTGTCCCAGGTTTAAGAGAAGTGAAGTTTATTGCCAGATAACAGAAAAGATTTGAGCAGACAAATGGAAGCCTCGACATACTTTTTCTTCCTTAGTAAATCTGGTAGATAAAAATGAGAATGGCCATTAATAGCAAAGGTTTTATAGACCCTAGCAAAAAGAGAATGTTTAAGTCATATCACATTAAACACTAAAAGCCTTATTCACGCAACATTATACCCAAGATATTTCAGGCATTTAAGGCAGGAAAGATGAAAATTAAGATCTCCCTCATCAACTCCTGCTTATTCCTCTTGAGCATTTATGTTCTCAGGGAACTTGTCTTAAACGTACCTTAAATGCACATATGTGTAAAGACTTCATATTTACCCAGAAAAATTTCCCCAATTTGTAAAGAGCATCAGAAACTCAATGAGCACTAAGTCAACTACAGCATTATTTCAGATTTTTTTCTGATTTTATCAATGATATAAAATGTTTTTATGTCATAACTGGCATGTTTACATGATTTTTGTGTAATATTTTAACATTATTCTCTGTGTGTGTGTGCACTGAGAAAGCCCACTGGTTCTCATTTTTAATGCATATTCGGTAAACATAATACTTTGGATTTGGGTATATTTTAAGCCCTAACTGCAACAAGCAACTTATATTTGGTTTTTTTAAAGCCATCTTCAGTGAGAGAAAGAGAGTAATGGCATCAATCACACATTCATCTGGTCATGCCAATCTTCCAACGATAAAGGGAATAGTCTTGATGCTTTTATTTCACTGTTCCATTTGAGCCCTCCCTATCCAGCAACAACTTGCACAGTGTATTCCCTTTTCCAATACTGTTATTTATTGTTTATTTTCAAATAATAAAAAGTTTTTTATTTTCAAATAATAGAAAGTCACTTGGAAGAATCTGCAGCTAACTTCCGTTGGAAAAAGATGAAAAATATCATCCTCGGTTAAATAAGTATTTTAAAATTTATTTCCCAGGAACTAAACTCTCAAAGCAGACAGGTTTTGTTGTTTTACTCAAAGAAGAAAATAGCTCTTAGGTTGGTCTTTTGATCATGGAGCAAGAATCGCAAGGCCTGGGAATCAGAAATTGCTATCTGTTTAGCTTTGGGATGTCAAGTCTACCAGCGCCGCTGGTCTGCCACTACTTCATCTGTCCTGCAGATGGCGTAGATGAGGCGTCCTCCTACTTTCTGCCTTTCCATCCCAAAGGCGGGCTATACTACTTCCCACCTTCTGCTTGCGTCTCAATGGTCTCAATCTCATCACCCCCACATCTCCTCCTCCTATCACTGCCACTACCTTAGTGCCTTTCCTTATAGGAATACCAAGTCATGAAACTTTAAGTGCCCTTGACCCTCACGCAAACTTTCTTGCTCTGGTCCCATTCCTTTAAGCTTTGGTATATGAATTAGTCCGGTAAGTGAATGTATATCCATTCATGGTGCTTGCATGTGCTACGTTTCCCAGATACCTTCTGCATTTTAGGCCAGAGTAGGGAAGGGAACGAATAATGAATTCCACTTATGTGCCAGGCACTGGGATGGGAAACTTATACACACTGTTTAACTTCATCTAACATCTCTGTGAGGCAGGGATTAGTCTTTTCCCTTCCTTCCTCTCCCCCTTCTGCAAACACTTTTTGAGTAACCACCATGGATCAGATGCTGGACACTACCTCTCAACAAAGGAATGAGTACCCAGGCCTCAGATGAACACTAGTAAATTGAATGAGCATGCCTCAACCTACTTGGACATACTGAAAAAGCCCCTTTTATGGTGACACCTCTTATCACTGGTTCTGGGCCACAGAGGAGTCTGTATTTTGGGGGCAGAAACTGGGCAGTGCAGGACCCAGGAAAACTATGGCAAACAACTCAGAGAGTTTGGGTGACTTGCCAAGATCACAGAGCTGGTAGTAGGGGGCAGGGATCTGGCTTCAGATCTCTAGTCTCTGGTGGGACTAGGAAGGGAGAGGCTTGGAGCAGGCCAGAGTTCTTACAACATAGGCTTTCAGTAACCCACTTGTATCTGGTCCTTGCTTTCCCCCTAAGCTGCCAAATCTCATGGAATCACAAACTTGGCTAAGCTGGGTCTGCCAGTTGTTGAAAATGAGGCTTCCTGGGTGTCTACTGAGTGGATGGTCTATCGGATACTGCTCTGGGTGAAAAGTTCAGAAATCTACAGAGAACCCGGGAGTGGCCGCCATCTTTTCCTCTCTGTTTCTTTTATATGGAAGCCACACAGTGGCTTATGAGGAGTATAGAATGAATATTTTTGGGATACATGCTGAAATGGTATGTGATCCTATGCAGACACCTACATACACACCCCACTCACATATTTCCAGAGCCTGTTCTGTCCTCACATCTGCTGGGGAAAGGCAGCCATAGAGCACAACACACACTGCTGATCTGGAAGTGTATCTCACAGTGCGGCCTGGGAGATGAAACTCTGGGAGAGCAGGGAAAGTGTATTTCATCTGGTTTCTGCCTCTGCAATCTCAGACTTAACTCGGTCAGGTAGCAACATTCACATAAGCTAATGCTTTGATATAGACAACTTCAAGAATGCAATTTAACTCCGAGTTTGATTCATCAACTTTAGAATCCCGTATGCAGTGAAGTGAGACTCCCATTGAGGTCCCAGTGGCCCTATAATTCATTAAACATACGGAGAAAGAGAGACAGAGAGAGAGAGGGAGAGAGGGACACAGAGAGAGAGAGAGAGAGTTGGAGACAGAGAGAAACACATCAATGCCAGCCCATGCCAGGCACTCTGTTGACCATCGTACCAGGCAGCTACAAGTTTCTCCTTTGTGGAGTTCACAGGCTAGAAAACAAAGACTTCCCAGCTGGGTAACTTTGAAGACTTGCTTTTACTCTTCCATATCTCACTTTCCTTGTCTATACAATGGACTAATCATAGCGCCTATCTCATCAGGTGGTTGAGAGGATTGGAAAGGAAAATCCATGCATAAAGTGCAGCATTGTCAGTGTTCAATGAAAGTCAGCTGTGAGCAGGACTGATAGGGAAGTCCAGAGTGCTAGCAGGGACAACTATCCCACGTGTGGAGGCTGAGGAAGGAATCTTGAAAGAAACGTTATCCCATGTGAGTTACTAAGGTTACTGTGAGGTTCAGGCAAAGAAGGGCAGGGGGGAAAAAAGAGGTAAAGTGTTGGCAATACCATATGCAAAATTCCAAGGCTGAATTCTTCATATTACGCACAAGAAGACCAACAACGTCTCCCTCAAACAAACCCAAACAGCCAGTGTGCCAGTTATCTACTGCTCTCTCTGTCGTTATGACCAGTAACAGTAACTGCTCAGCTCCTGGGATGATGCCTATTGAAGGCACATTTAGACTTCAGCTAGCACTAAATAAGTAATTTTCAGGGAAAAGGTATAGCATTTCATTCTTGACCCTATGCCAGTCCAAAACCTTATGGGACAGTGAAGAAATAGTCAAATAAACATTTCTAGCAAAATGTGACCAGTAAATATAAAGAGGACAGAGTGGCAGGCAACAATCTTTCATCATTTTGCCTGCATATAGCTCTTTTTATTTATCTATTTTTTCGCCTTGTCAGCTCCTCTTATTCTCTTTCTTTCCCCTTTTCTTTTATTTATTATTTAAGCTCTAACCCCATGATTTATTTATTCAGTGAATGAGTCGAGGGCTGCGTTTCTCTAACTGCCCCATACCAAATGAAAACGCATGTGCAGTTGGATTTCTTCCACAGAATTCAATTCCTTCCATCATTACTTCCAGAGTGATTGAAGAACTGTATCCAAATTCATAAAACTGAGAAAATAAGAGTTTAAAGTGTCCCGCTGTTATGCAGAAATAATCACAACTCAATTCTTTCATGGAGCCAGTGAAACAAATTCTTTCACAAACAGAAAAAATAACTCTTCTTTAAGGGCCAGGAACAGGCAACAAGGCCTGCATATGGTATCATAAAAGTCCCCTCTTCAGATACCTTCATTTGATTTTGTAAAGGTTTGGTCACTTCTGAGGCAGTCAGGCTGCCACTTGTCTGGGATGGGGTACTTCTCCCTTTTTGAGAGGTAAGATCCAGCATTAGACTCTAGAAGCCATCACGGGGATACCTCATGATCAGGCCAGAACTGGGGTGTCACTCCCCACTATCTCACTCATGAAAAAATGATCTCATTTTCTTCCTCTCCCCTCTTTCACCTTCTTCCATGAAGCTGTCACCAACCTCGCTGCTTCTAGCCTTCCAACTTGCACAGAGGATGGACCTAGGTTACCACCACAGCCTCTGGCCAGGGCCCCTGGCCTTCTCAGTCTCCCCCTACCATCTCCAGCAGTATATTCCAGAATCTTGTGGGGAGCTTCTTGAAGATATGGATCCTGTTTGGGTAGATTTGCGGTGGAGTCTTAGAGTCCTTACTTTTAATAGGTGCCCCGAACGGCTGCAGCGATGGGCCAGGTTTGGGAAACACTGCTCTATGAGCTACTGTAGCTCTTCAGTACCCTCCTCCACACTGTACCACTCACTGGCCCAACCTCTTCTCACACCCCACTCAGCTACCTGGGGGCCGCTCAGACCTCCAGGCCTGTCACAAGCTCTTCTTCCTATGCCACTGTCTTTATTGATCAATTGCTGTTCACTGGTCAAGGATTAGCTAAATCCTGACTTCCTTGACTGGCCCACCTCCCCTCTGTGAGGGGCTCTCCTCCAGCTTTCATCACACCCTGTGCATGCCTAGCTAATTACACCTGACATGCCAGCACTAGGGCAGAGTAGGCAATCTTCTTCTGTAAAGGGCAGATAGGAAATATTTTAGGCTTTGTAGGCCATTTGGTTTTTGTTGTTACTACTCAGTTCTGCCATTGTGGTACAAAAGCAGCCACTGACAATATGTAAATGAACAGGCATGCTGTGTTTCATTCAAACTTTATTTACAAAAAAAAAAAAAAGTGAAGGGCTGCATTAGGTTCAAGGGCTGTAGTTTGCTGACTTCTGCTCTAGAGTCTGACAGAATCAGTTTGTATCTGGATTCCATGTTTAACTGCATCATCTTGGGTAAGTTAGTTAACCTCTCTAAGTCTTCGTTTCTTCCTCTATAAGATATACATAATAATAGAGTCATTTCAGGATGAAAGGAGATAATGTTAAGTACAATGCCTGGTGTTGGTAAGCACATGGTAATATTTGCTTAATGTTATAATTGTGAGTTTACTTGTGTATCTTCCCAAGTAGACTTTAAGCTCCTTGAGGTTAGAGACTGCTTTTCATGTCTAAGGCCCCAGTTGTCCACGTCATCCCTTTTCTCTGCCTTTAATAGAACTCCCACAGTGTTCGCTGGGCACATGGCTGCCCAGCCAGGGACTGATTATACTTCCCAGCCTCTCTTGTAGCCTGGTGTGGCCATGTGACTAGGTTCTGCACTGTGAGGCATGTGAGAGTAATGGGTGCCACCTCTGAGTGAGATTCTCCCAGGGGATGTGCGTCTCCTCACTTGGCCCTTTCTCTCTCCTACAGGTGGGAGGTGGCAAAAGCAGGAGCAGCCCCTTTGGACCCAGAGGTGGAAGCTGCATGTTGCGGATGGTCTGGACATCTTGCCGGCCCTGGACTGCTTCTCTCTGAATTATTATATGAAAGGAAAACACATCTCCATCTTAATTCACTAAATTTTGGGATTCTTTGTTACAGCAGCTGAGCCTATACCCTGCTTAATAACTAGTCTTTTAAGAAGGGCTCTACCCTTCTACTTGCTCTACTTGCTGGCTCACAACTATGTTACCGACAAGAGAACACGACCTCTCTGCTCCTTATTGATCTATTTTCCTTTGGGCGTTTTAGCAATCAGTCTTTAAATTCTTGGTTCAGTGTTGCTGTTCTTAATCTGTCTGGAATCTTTGGGCTTGTGTTTCAGAATACTTCCCTTTATTTTTCTCTAAGAGTTAGGGTTTAGCTCACACCTTTGACCAACCTGCCAGTACTGTCTTGAGTAGAAAATCCCTAGGAAATCATTCTGAAGCCTGGCATTTGGCAAGCGCTTGGCTGGGCAATCTCTATTCTTATTACCCCAAGGAGTGGCATGGAGGGAATTTGCTGACTGAGCTAATGAATGAATGGGCTGTAGCGATCAATTCCAACCATCCCAAATTATTTCTAAATGCTGGAATTTTCCTCTTTCCATATCCCCACTGATTCGAGATTCTAAACGTTTTTCCTGTGATGAGTTAGTTCCCTGAGACCCATTTCATGGTTGAGGAACTTGAGGGAGAGCGAAGCAAAGTGGTAAATATAATTAACCAGAGGGAAAGAGATTGCATTGAGTCTTAGCAGCATGCTGGCTCGCACAGGTGTTTATGGGCTCATGCTGCGTCTCTCCGAGGAAATCTCCATCTAATGTGCTAGAGCAGGCATGTGGGCTGGCTAATTATAAATGCCTTTCAGAAGTACGGAGCTTAAAATAATTTCCTCTTGTAGTTTTTCATAACAACGAGTGTTTGTCTTTTTAATTCTTGCAGAAGCTAGTGAAGGCTAAGGTGACAAACGTTTTTGGAAGAATGAGCCTGCAAGAACACCCTACTTTGCTGGAAGGTAAGAGACCCAGATGCTCACCTTGAGCAGGAAGAAAAGGGCATTACATTGATCAGGCCTCAAGGCAACAGCCCGTCTGGCCTGTGCCCATGAACAGGGAATGGGAATCGAAGAACATTCTGTCTCTTGTGGCCTGATAGCTGCTGGAGAAAAGGATTCACCGGGATGAACACAACTCTCTTTTCCTGACAGAATAAATGAGAAGTAACTAGGACTGAGGCTTCTCTTCTCACCGCTTAGCATCCTTAGTCTGCCGGCCTGCAAGACGTCAGAGGAGCAGAAAATGTAATTCTGTCCAATTTTACTGAACTGCAGCCTTTCCTCATGTGGAAAAACAATAATAAAGTATTCTAACCCTTAAATATTTCTGGAGTCGACATGAAGGTAGCCGAGGTAGGATTTTCATATTTCATGTGCACCATGAAAATCAGCCTTTACGCTTAACGGAAGCTTTACGCTCACTGTTAAATCCTGAGAGTGGGAAGTGGGGCAGGTGAGGGAGAGTCAGCGTGCGGGCTTTGATATTACCTGGGCTGTCTGTGGGCTAATAAAGGGCAGCCAAACTTGACCTGTACACTCATCTCAAAGAGAGGAATGAAGCACATGTGGGCTTGAAAGACTGGAGTGAATATGCTTTGCTCTTGGGTGAATATGCATTTTCTGCAGCCAGATTAAGGATTCATTTTGTCCTTGACACTGTACGAAATTCAATCTGCGCCTACTTACCCTACAGACAACAGCCTGCCGGGGGTCGTGCTAAGATTTTATAATAGTACAGGCAACAGCCTTCGCTAGCAAAATAAACATTTGGGAAATTGTATTTCAGAATCTCGTCTCCCTCCCCTCTCCCCCAGCCCCAACCCGTCATGCCATTCTGGTTCTGTGAAATGCAGCATTTAATATTTTGGAAATAATTTTCGAACAGATGGGGAAGAGGCAGGAGGGCAGCATCTATTGCTGGCCTTGATGATCTCTCTGCCTCCCTTTCTTTCTCAACAAAACATCTCAAGCAGTGATTGTTTTTCCTTTGAAAGGAAAAAAAAAGCATGAAAATGTTTTCAAATTTGCTCGTTGTTTTGCTTTGCCATCTCTCTAAGCTGAGATCTTTCCTGTGGCATGGGAAGCGCCTCCTGAATCTGACGACTACCGATGGCTTGGAGAGAAGCGAGGCTTTTTTGAGGCGGGAGGGGGCACAAACCTTTCTGCCCTCAGCGAATGACGCTCAGAATCTTTGTTTCTGTGGAACCAGTTAGGGTGATTCTTCACACTCTCTTTATTGAACTACAAATATCTTTCCAGATGAACACACTCTTAATCTAATTAGCTGTAAACAGGCCTCTCGGGTGCCATACTGCTTAACGAGAGGATGGCAAGAAGGGGAGAGGAGAGGAGGCTGCGGCAGGAAAGACACCCAAGACTGTGGAGTCTTTTTCCACAGGCACAGTCGGGATGGGGTGATGCATTTGCAGGAGTGTTTTCTGCTTTATAGGGAGACAAAAGGCCAAGAAATGTTGAGTAGTCTCATAAAGGGCAGAATGGCCTATTATGAAACAACGAATCATTGATTTTCTTCAGCACTCTCGGCTCTTTCCAGACGATATGATGTATGACTTGGAGCAGCAAACGCAGAGCAACAAACATGCCGGGGGGTCCTGAAGGGTCTTCGTTGACCATACCTTTTCCCCACTGTTAGACCGTGAGTGAGGCTGCACAGCCGGGTGGTTACTAGGGTTCCTGGGTGGAACCAGAGTTCGTGGAGGGATTGCAAGGTGGGGTTAGGGGCCAGTGGGTACTCCCTAGTTTCACAGTCAGTGCTACAGAATCCAAATTCAGAACCTCTGTCACCCAAACCCGTCAGAGAAAGGTCCAGAGGCTTCATTTTCAAAGATGATTCCTAGTTATTCACCCTCTTCTGGTCATTTAGGGAAGGCTTCCTCAAGGCAGTTGAGAAGGGAATGACTTGGCGTTTGATGGACAGCAGCCTTTGGGGGGACTCTCAGGGTGAGACAGGTCCCAGGGTAAAAGGACATCAAGGGATGAGGCTCTAATGGGCCAAGGCCGTGCAGACAGCCAACCAGGCCTCCCATTCCACCAAGTGCCTCTGGGCTCCAAGCCCACGCCTCTAGTCTCTGTTCTGCAGAGGGGGCTTGCACTCTGCAAACTACACTTCCCAGGCTCCTCTGTGTCCCACAGCCAATGGGAGGTGCAGGTGGGAGAGAAGCATGTGGGAGGAGAAGAGGAACTATTTTCTAGTTTCCAGCTGAGGTCAGCAGCCTCCAGCAGCCTTTGGCCTCCAGCCTCCTGCCTCCTGCCTCCTTTGCTACTTCCGGCTCATCTCCACACCCCACAGTGTTCCCAGTAGCAGCTTGTCTGTGTGCCCTTGGCAGTCAGTACAGGCTTTGCCAAGAAGGTTCAAGCATCAGCCACACCCCTTGCTCTAGCTTCTAATAAAACCCCATCTTCCTTTTTGTTCCCTAGCTCTGGCATCAGCAATGATTAATCTCTTCAGAAACTCCCTTTTAGTTCTAATACCTATGCAATCAGTTGCTTGTACTAAACTCAACACTGTGTAGCCAATCTCCTGTATTAAATTCCCTCTGTTGGAATACTTTTATTTTCCTGATTGGTCCCTGCTAAATGTTGACTCTGACACTGACTAGAAACCCAGTTTAAAAGGGGTTCACCTGCTGAATTAGCCAAAAGGTTGGGGGTTCTCTTCCTTTGTGGTGACATTACTAAAAGGTTCTCAAATAGAACCCATGGGCAGAGGGACTGAGGACACACAGCCTGGCAGAGTGAGCATTCTCAGTGGACACTCTCTTGGGGAACCTCACATATCCCCATATGCTCTGGAATTCTTGGGTTGAGAGGCTAGTCCACACTATGCTGATGGCTTCCCATTTTGCCCTAAAACTTTCTTAGAGTACCTCTTTTCTGGCATTTCTAGATGTAAACAATTTTGGAAATCACACTGTGGTACTCCACGACCACATCTTTCTTTTGTAAATCCTCAAAGTTAGGACATTAGAGGCAGCAGGAAAACTCTGTGACAGTGGTTCTCAAAATAGGGTCTGGGAACCCCTGGGGATCTTTGAGACCCTCACAGTTTATGAGATCACATTTTCATCATAATCCTAAGACTTGATTTGTCTGTTTCATTTGCCTTTTTATCTCACTCATGAGGGTACAATGTAGTTTTCAAGAGGCTACATACATATATAGTAAGGCAGACTGGAGAGGGAAGCAGGTATGCAGATCCAGCTGTCTTTAGCCAGATATCAGAGATCCACAACAATGGAAAAGAAAACTACTCTTCTAACTTGTTTTTTGTTTTGGAAAATAAAGTTATATATCATAAAATGTTATATTGTTTTTATTGTCATATAAATTAATGAATAATTCACAGCTGAGGCTTCTGACCGCTGGGGTGGCAGGTGGATGGAGGGAGAAGATGTGAGTCTCCTGGAGGGGCAGATATCCAAAGGTGGCTCTCTCTAATGGGGGCTCTGAGAGGCCCTGCTGGAACACGTGACTAACTTCGCAGGTGCAGTCGGTGTATTCTCTTCACCCCCACTAGTCTTTTACTTTTCATGCTCCAGGCCCTGGTCATCTGGAGTTTACCCTCCACGGTGAAGCCATCTCCAGGCAATCTTCTCCAGGATTTGTAATGATCCGGGCTGGCTCTCCCTTCCTGGGGTCCACGTCCTTGCCCCCAGGACATACACTCCCTCTATCCTTCAGCCTTAGTCACCACCCTTGCATTATTCACAAAAGCGTCGGACACCAGCCCTTGTGACCCCAGTCTCCGGAGACCTATCCAAGTCTACTGGTGGTTGCCTACTCTGAGGGGAAAGCAGGTCCACCCTTCCCCTGGGGGGAGAACTGGGCCCCACTGCCATGCTGACACCAGCCGTTCCCTGCCTCAATTCCTAGACCTTCAAGGTGGGCCTTCAGCTACAGGTTGCAGAAATGATTTTCACTCCCTTCTTGTGCATGTCCTGCTGTTGTCCTTCTAATATTTGACTGTGGAAGGTGGAAATAGTTGGCCCACAGTGTCTTGGGGCCTCAGTTGAAACATAGGTAGAAATAAATAGTCCATTTTTTAACTATCGTCTTTTGAGCTCTTGGCTCAAGGTGTCAGTTTCATACATGGTTGTCATGCTATCAGTCGAGTGGTCATATATCCCAATTTGTCTGGGACAGTCTAAGTTAATGCCTGTTATCCTCATAAAATTACCAATAGTAATCCCTCTTTCCTCAGGTTTGGACAATGAACTATAAGTTCACCGTAAGTATTAGGAGTTGGGGGTAGGTGCAGAAGAACCAGAGGCATCAGAAATCCTTAGGGGGACAGACTCTTCCAGTAGAGTCTCAAAAACTGGCTTTAATCCTGCAGGGAAGATCTGCATTCGGGGGGTGAGGTCAGTGAGGGAGCCTCTCCAGATGCAGGGATGCCCTCCTAGTGCTGGGGTAAGCCCAGTCGGGTGGGACATCTGGCTCAGGGAGGCTGATCTCTTCTCCCAATGCTGAACCTTCTTCCTTGTGAGCCTTTGCATGCGCGCTTCCTGCTGCTAGGACACTCCTTTCTGCAAGGACCAGACCGCCTGAACTCCTTTCCCCGAGTTTGGGGTGTGCATATGCATCGCGGCAGTGCTGGAATTTGCTTGTCTGCAATTCTCCATGAGGCCTGAAGCCTTCAGAAGACCTGATTTTTTCCATCCCCTTCACCTCTGTGTCATTCGCTCCTATCACAGGTCTTAGTACACAACAGGTCCCAGGTTAGTATTTGGCATTATTCAGTTCACTTGCCACAAGCATTAAAAGCCCTCAAAGCATGAGACACCAGAGCTCCACATACCTCACGGCTGTCTGCTAGGCACTGTAGTCATATACAGGCTGACTCCCTGTGCAAATGAACAGATTCTATAGGTAATAAATTTGAAAAATGAGAAGTATTTTTTTTAAAGGACTATGATCCATAGTAGCCCAGAAATGAATCAGCTTAATATCCAGTCGTGGCCAGATGGTTTAGATTATGGCTTGTATAGTATCCTGAGAAGGATACTATAGAACACTGACAAATATAATGAATATAAAGACTAAGTAGCAATGTAGAAAAATGATTATAATTAGTGCTAATTGGAAAAAAGGAAAATGCCAATTGCATACTTGCTACTCTTTTGACTACAGAATGTGTGTATGTGTGTGTGTGTGTGTGTGTGTGTGTGTGTGTGTGGTGGAGGTGGGATTCTAGGAAAGAATGGAAAAACACTGAGAAAAGTTCAAGATGGTGGGGATATTTTTTTTTTTACCTCTCAAAATTGGTTCTAATATTGACTTCATATCTTTTTTCCCCCAATAAGAAGAATATTAAAAGAATATTTTAAAACTAATCTGATACTCCGAAATGTTAAAATGATTCTCCCCGGGTGGTAGGATTAAGGAGAATTTTAATGATTTCTTAATAATTTCTGTATTTGCTTATTTTCTCCATTGAATATTTAACATTTATAATTAGACAAAAACAATACTGCAAATATTTACTTTCGTTCCTGTCTCACTTGGGCAGATATACTTGCTTCCCCATTGATCTTGGGCATGGCCATGTGACTGGCTCTGGCCAGTGCATTGATGGTGGACATGATGTAGCAAATGTATTTCGTGGGGGGGGGGGGACTGTACTCTTGCACTTCCGTCATTACCATGAAAAGAATACTTTCTGGATAGATTACCCAACCAAGAAAAATGAGAGACACATGGAACAGATCTAGACTAACCTTTAGCTTGGAGCCAAGACCAACTGAGTCCAGCCTAAATAGCTGACCCTAGACAACCCACAGATATGTGAGTGAGAAGAAATGAGGATTGTTTTAAGTCAGTGAGACTTGGGGCGGTTTGTACAGTATTATTTTGATAATAACTTGTGATAAATTTCTAAGCAAAATATTTCTCTTTTATCCTTGTCTCATCTTCCATCTTATAAATGGCATAACACAGAAGTGGCCCAGGCTTGGAGTGCCTGGATTGATTTTTAGCTTGGAGAAGTGTGTTAACCCGGGGAGAAATGAGACACTTTAAGAACACTAGAACATCAAAGGCTTGAAACAAGTGACAAAATGACACTAAAACTGTAGTGTTGTCCCTACCATCAACAGCATTATTAACATGTTGGTGAGATTCATCAATCCCAATTACCATTATGCCCAATTTGGCTTCCATATCAATGCTCTATGTTATTGTCATTCTTGTGGTCACTTTTCAGGGCTACAATTTACTGCCAAAAAGTGACAGGGGAGTGGGGTGGGAAATACAGGTTTCCCAGGCTATCTAAACACGGAGTGTTCTGAAATTTTGAGGTAGGCCACTTTGCTTCTCTGAAAGACCTACATTAGTATGGTAACAGCCTTTTTTGTTAAAGTGAAAATCTTCTTTAGATTTCTTTTGGTTGGCAAGAAAAGGGTATTAATATAGGTCTTCTGTAAAAGCAAAGTGGCATTAAAACAAACTTTTAGAAACCAGGGGATACCTGTAACCCAACCCCAAACCAACAATGCTGAGCTGCAGTATTTCACTTAATTTGTTGTTGCAAACAGTAGATTAAAAAAAGTTACAATTCAAATCCCAGTTGTCAGGACTCCAGGATGAGGCCAGCTGCTGGACTGGCTTCTCAGTGGATCTTTCTCTTCCCCAGAGATTTAGTGCACTGCAGAGTTAGCTGCCAGCTCTGCTGAGAGTTTGTGAGAGGCCATTCTCTCCAGGAGAAACCTAAAGTGAGAGGCACACTTCATCTCAGCCTCCAGAGGCCCAGGTGTGGGATGAGAAGGACAAGCACAAGGACATGGACCAGCCTGGGTAGCTGCTACCACAGCACTGCATGAGCTGGGTGTCAATCTATTTCTTGTCTGGTTTGAATCCCACATAGAGTTCCAAAGCATTTTCACCACCCTTAGATCATGAAACACATGGCCTTGCCTGAGATTGCTCCTACCATCATTTACAGAGTCTCTGGGTAGGTGGCTTGTTCAAGATGACAATACAAAGAAGTGATTCTTGCACCTGTTAGCTTGGTGACCTTAGACAGTCTACTCAAACTCTCTGAGTGTCTGTACAGTGAAGCTATGTTGTAATAACACCCACCTCAGAGGGATTTTACAAATATTAAGGAAAGCAGTGCTTTGGTGTTTTTTAGCTATTTGCTCAAAACAAAATAAAACGATACCCCAAATCTTGGATTACAATATTTGGTACATACATAGTACAAATTCACTGAAGAAAAAGAAGAGAAAGCGTTACCCAGTGTTCTACAATCCAAACGTACCAGTAACGTACTGATCCATAACCTTCCGATTATTTTCCTTGCTTGCACACACAGATGCACTTTTATATTCACAAAACCGGTTCATGCACACTATTTTATAATGTGTTTTTGCCTAATGAGTTATTATTAATATATCTCTTGCTAAGAAATAGGTCTACAACATGTGTGTTAGTGGTTGCATAACATTTCATTTTATGGACAGAATATATTTTTGGATGTCTGATCCCTGGCTTTTTAATTTTTAATTTCTTTTCTAATTTTTGCTCTTATAAGTAACTCTTTGAGGAAAACTCACGTACATAGATTCTAGAGCAAATGACTAATTAGTTTTAGAAGTAAATTTCCAGATGCAGAATTAATGGTTAAAACCACAAACATTTTAATGTCACGTTATATATATTGTCAAATTGCCTTTCAGAGAAGTTCTAGCAACTTACACAGTCTTGGTGGTGAAAGAACATGTCCATTTCACCATATTTTTGCTGAAACTAGGCCTTTATCACTTTTTAATCTTTATCTTTTGACAGATGATAAATGATATTCCATTGTTTTAATTTGTGTTTCTTTGACTACTATTAAAGATGAAACTATGTTTATATTTAGTAATTACGTTCTTGATTAAAAAATTTAAAAATTTATTGATATGCAGGAGCTGTTCGTTATTAGGGGATTTAAATATTGCCTTATGTGTTATAAATACTCTTCTTGTTTTTCATTTGTCATTTAACTTTATGGATTTTTTGACATTGTATACATTTGAAAATGTTATATAATGAAATTAATATTTGGAATATTTGGAATAGTAATCTGGAATACTCTTAAAATAATCTTTTTCAGGAGGACATATGTCTGTTATGTTTCTGAATCTTCGAAAAACTGAGAATAAGTTTCTGAGGCCCTCATGTAAGAACAAACAGTATCTTGGCAGTCAGAGCACTTCTGACACACAATCCTCAAAATCCTGTAGAGGTCATTCCACTATTTTCTAAAAGTTAGCATTGAGAGGTAAATCTGATGCCAAAAGGGTTTTTCCTTCTAGTAAGTACCCTGGTTTTTTTTTGTTGTTGTTGTTGGGCAGAATGATTGCAAGCTTTTTCTTTATATTTGGAATTAAAAAAAAAAAAAAAAAGGAAGACATGGTAAAGAGAGTCTATTTTACACTTTGGCCTGGTGCTCAGTGCAGATTTGGGATTGAAGACAAGGATTCCCTCAGCTCAAGCTAGTTATCTTTTATTGTTTATTTGGTCACCACTTGCTCTCTGCCTGACATGTTCTTTTTCCTGGGTTTCCTATTCAATCTCCAGAATGCATCCTGCATATCTCTTCTCTGAGTTCCAGAATTTCCCCAGCTGGAGGACTGGTTTGCTCCTCTGGTTTTTTCCACTGTCCAACTTGCTTGTCAATGCTGCCAATGGATTTTCACATCAGGTGATTATTGTTCTTTCTCCCCAAAGTAGTCTTTCCTGATGTCAGATTGCTCCTTTGTCATGGGTACAATCTCTTGTCAACTATGGTTGAGAACCTGAATTTCATATTGTACAAAACGCAGCAAGTTTTTTTTTTCCCCCCAAAAGAGCACTCTTCTTTTGAGATCATGAGCATTTGCTATATGTCCAGATGTTTCCCTGCTTGCTCATCTTTACAAAGGGAAGTCCACATCTGTCCAGTTTTTGGATTTGGGACAGGTTCAGTTGGAGTGTTTAGGTGTATGTGCAATTTCTCTAGTCTGAGAAGAAGGGGTCAAGGAAGAATTTATAATTCCTATAGTTGGATTTCTCTGGAGCAGAGTTTCAGGGTTCTTGGAGAAGGAGAAGGGAACCATGCCTGAGGTGGCCATATGACAAGGGCTTCCCCATTGTGCCCAAGTCTCCTTTCCACCCCGCAGAGGCATTATCCCCCTTCTCTAATGGACAGGAGGGTTCTTGTGATGAGCCTGTTGTGACAGTGGCCTCACATTTCTTATCACATTGTTTGAAATGAACGGAGTTGAAATGGCTGTGGATGTGCCTTTTGTAACAGATTTTGCTGAGGAGGGAAATCTGCACCTGTTTGGAGCTGGCATCGCATTTAGAGAGAGCAAGGGGGGAACAAACACAAAGGCCGGCACATCCGGGATGATTACTGCCAAAATTACTTACCAAAGACATCTGTGAAGCTGTGATCCATTCGGGAGAGATGTGAAAATGAGCCCCAGCTGAGTCTCCCAGCAAAATGATTCCCCTGGGCTGCGAACCTGGGTGGCACAATTTATTTGCATTATTTATAACTCAAGTAGTTTGGAGCCTCCAGATTGGGTGGTAAGGAGAGCAGATACCCTGGTGCGTATTCCATGCACAGAGCGTCATAACCGTGATGCATTGCCACTTTTCAAGTGTTGGGGAGACAGGGAGATCGCATTTAGGAGCTGAATGAGATTTCTAGGCCATCGAAACTGCTAGCTAAGCTGTACGGATGCAGGTGTGTTTCTTAGCTCAGCATAAAACCGCCGTGCAACCTCATGAGTGAATGACGGATGAATCAATGAATCAAAACTTTATCTGAACTCAGAAGTACGCCCTAAGTTTTGGTTTTGGAAACCACTCTCTTGAATTCTGTTGTAATTCACTTTAAGAATTAGGGATCTCATGGAGCAATTTGACTTTTCAAAGATATTATGGCCTTTTAAAGCCCTTAATCCATATACACAAAAGCACTGGGTGGACAATTCTGGCTGATTAACGGAAGATGAAGATATAAAGGTCTCTGCAAAACCCTATTTGGAGGTTAGGAATCACTTAATCCGCCTCCAAGGCCCATCTACACAATTCATTTACCCAGCGGTGATGCATGTACTCTTCTAAATCCCTTAAGATCCTGAAAGAATCAACTGATGCCTCCAGAGTCAGAGAGGGGCGCCTTTTCCCCTTAGCCCCAAGTCCCCCAATTCATGCTGGAGGGTGGTCTAGCCTCATTTCAGTGGCTCCCTATCCTGGGCCTCTGTGACAGCACTTGGCCACATAAATGGGGACTGAGAAGGCCCAGGACATACAGGAGGGGTTGGGATGGGGAAGTCCAAGAGGCTTCACACCAGGATCTTTCGCTTAGATCTGAGTTTATTTATTTATCAGTCATTTGTTCATTCATTCTTATATTCATTCAACAAGCATTTCTAAACTGCATAACTATGCACTGCGCTGGTTCTGTGCATTTTCTACGCCCCTCCCATCCCTCTGAGAGTTTAAAGACAATTAGACTAAGTTGATTGAGGGCAAGTACTGTATCACATCTGCTCAGGACAACTCTGAGCCAAGTATAGCCCTTGGTGCATAACAGGAACAGGCATTCAGGAAATAGCTGTCAAATGAATGAATGAATGAATGAATGAATGAGGAAAGAAAGAAAGAAAGAAAGAAGGAAGGAAGGAAGGAAGGAAGGAAAGAAAGAAAGAAAGAAAGAAAGGAAGGTTTTTTCAGTGTTAGAGAAAAGCACTGCCTAAACGTAAAAAATGATGCTACCAGAGGGTCTGATCTGAGACACTTTGGGTATCACCAGGCACATATTTTCAGTAGTATGTGGGTGATCATAGGTTTCTCCTAACAGTACTGGCAGCTCAGATGTCTGTGGCGTTTGGGCATTTAGAATATAGAGCTTTTGCTCAGCTATTTTTGGGAACTCCCAATGGCTATAACTTGGAGGTCTCTCTCAAGTCACCCAGATATGAATCTTTAGCCCAGTTGCCTGCCACAGGGATCTGTCAGCACAAGCCCAGATGCCTGACCTTGTCATGTATTGAGAAGGACATGGAGAAAGAGGAAACACAAGCATCTCTATTTGTCTCCTTATTTGGAGAAGCGCTAGGTTTCTGTTATCTTGTGCTCTCTCCTGCCGCCTTTTCTGGCATCATCATTCAAGTTTTCAATCCCCATGTAAAGGAGGCAGTCAGACAAATTCAGTTTTGCTTTTTCTAGATTCTGCCTCCATTTTCTACAAGCTTTCCCATGTCTTTTTTTCTGATTTTTCATGAAAATAAATGGAAATTGGTCAACTTTAAGCTGTAGCATCAGGCACTTCCTCACTTAGGTGGTCTGGTTGCTTCAATCTGACTCAGACTAGAAAAGAGTGTCCCTGTTGTGATAAGTACATTAACTCTACAATTCATACCTTCACAGAACTTCTTCTCATACGGTATTCCATCTTTTGGATCAACGCCCTTTAAAAGAGAAATGATGAGATTAGTAGTTTGTTTTTAAACGTATGAGAAACATACACTGAGGCTTTCCCTAGTGGCTTTAAAAGTACAAAGGCAAATCAGTGGATAAAACCCATTAAAGTCTCTTGAGCCCTTCATTCAACATAGCAACACTCTGTGTATAGTTGGGCTTTACAGAGCTGTGGCAAGAAGAAGGAGAGATCCAGAACCCCGACCATCTAGTCCAGAGGATGCCAGGCCTTGCATGAATCACCGCGAGGGGGCGCTGTGGGCCCACTGAGTGACAGGGACACAAGGTCAGAATGTGTTCCTCAGTCTCTGAGCTGGAGCTCTAAGGGCCCTGACATCTCCACTCCCTAAGGATTGATGCTTCCAGAGCACGGATTCTCAACAGGGCTGGTTTCCCCCCACCCCTACCCCAAGGGACATTTGGCAAAGTCTGGAGACATTTTTGGTTTTGATAATGGGGAGGGGGAGCGACTGGCCTCTAGTGGGTAAAGGCCAGGGATGCTGCTGCACATCCTACAATTTCCAAGGGACCTGAATTTCCAAGACTCCAGGAATTTGTTGGGATTTCTTCTATTGTTCTAATTAACTATTTGCTTTCATCCTCGATTTCGTATTTGTAATTTGGTACTCTTTTTCTTCAGAAGGACCCTCAAATCATATATTAGCTCAAGACTCCACAAAACATGGGTCTGCTGCATTGTCTCCAGATAAGTGTTTGGTTGAGCTTCCTCCTTTCTTCCCTTTCTCTTCCTGAAAGCTGTGAAACTGTTGTTCGCGGAGAGCAGGAGCACCAGTATTAAATGCCTTGAGATGTGGATAGTGGGGTAACTACAGGGTAATTTCCACCCTGCCTGACTAGCTTTATGGAATAGAAAGAAAATGGCTGCCTCAAAGAGGTGGGCCAAGAGGTTTTCTCCAACAGCTGTTTGGGTCGCTATAAAACTTTGCTAACAGCACTCTTCATTTAATTTCGCCTGACTCAACAAGGAATAAAGGGGTTAGATGTGGGTGACTTCAAGGGGCTGTGACTGACAGACCCTCAACTCTCATTACATCCCTGCCATATGTCATGTGAGATCGGAGTCTATACCTCTCTTCCAATTTGCAGAAAAAGGTTGCTTTCATCTGTTGTCTTCTTCCATAGGACTGACTAAAGCAAATAGGCTCTTAAGGAGGGCAGAATGTCAGAGAACAGGGCTAGATTTGAATCTAGTTGCTTACCCAAATGCCATTACAGTTTGAATCCTCATGTACATCCCAGTCGTCTGGCCTAAGAAGAAAACATCAACATTGTCTTCAGCATACACTTCTTGTCCCATGAGTGTTAGCTGAATGAATGAATGAACAAGTGCTAAGTGTCACTGATGGACAACAGGTTCTTCAAGGAGTGCCACACTGATTGTCAGTGGCACACAGAAGCCTCCACGTGGCCTCTGCCATCATCTCAGTTTTGGATATTTTCTGGGCACCATGGACCAACTCCAGTGGCCTCTATTCATGGACTGTATTGTGGAATGATTTTGATGAGCAGAGGGAATGAACCTGTAGCCCACTTTAGACAGATGAAGCCATTACAGTTAAGCTCTAAAATCCCAAACATCTGGTAAACTGAATGCTGCGGCCCTGCACTCACTGTTAAGATGAAGGTTGGCATATCTACTTTCTGAAGTCCGAGATGTGGCTGGCTGAACATCAGCCCGGGACTAAAATGTGACATGTGGTCCAGTCACAGGAGCCCTGTCCTCACTCCTCGGTCCTGCGCACAGACCTCGTGCAGGAGGCTGGACACAGGTCCCCATACCCTACGGACTCTCGTGTTCCTCCCGCTAGACTGTAAGCTCCATGAGGGGAGGCCCTACTTCATTTTGTCAACCGCCCGACACGAAGCAAAGGGCCTGGCAATGAGCAGGTGCTCCATGAGTGTTTCCTGGACAAATGAAGGAATGCTGTTCTTTCTTCACTGAGCTTTACTTCAGTGGAGACACGGAGGTCCCTTCTCTCTATAAGTACAAATCCCCTAGGCTCGGGTTGGAATGACGCCTCCTGCCTCCTTTTTAGAAGGTAATTTCCCGAATCAGTGATGAGCAGAGACGTACCTTCTGCCCGGGTATGCCATCTTGTTGCTGTCGTTGCAGTCTCTCCCTCGCCAGTGGTAGCCCCTCAGTGTCTGGAATTGAAGAGCACACACAGGAAGGGTTCATTTCTGCCCCTTGTTATCCACAAGGAAGGGCAGTCAGAGCTGTCCCAGGAGTACTGACATGTGTAATTCTTTTTTTTTTTTTAACCTAAAACATAGCTGTTTATTATCTAGTGATTCAAAATCAAGCTGTTGGCTAGACTGGGCTCTTCTCCGGAGGCTCTGAGAAAGTATCAGCTTTTGGGCTCATCAGGTTGTTGGCAGAGTTCAGTTTCTTGTAGTTGTAAAACCAAGGTCCCCATTTCCTTGGCTGTTGTCAGCCGGAGGTGGTTCTTAGTTCATAGAGTGCTGTCCAGTGTTTGCACATGGCCTCTCCACCTTCAAAGTCAGCAATAGCTGGTCAAGTCCTTTTTGTGCTTTGAAACTCTCTGATTTCCTCTTCTGCCACCAGCCAAGGAGAAAGATAGACTTTTAAAGAGCTCCTGATAAGATTAGGCTCACCCAGATAATCTCCCTATCTTAAGGCCAATTGAAAGTAACCCTAATTGCATCTGCATAATCTCTTTTATTGTATGACATAACAAAATCGCAGAAGCAACACCAGGGACAAAGATCATGGGGCCATCTCGAATTCTGCCTACTGCACATATGAAACAAAGAATAATAATAAAAATTCTCAATATATTAAAAACTCTTAAAAATAAATTACAGAGTAAACCCAACAGTAGAAAATACTACAATGATGTGAACAGGGCAAACCACAGAAGAAATATAAATGACCAATAATTTTGGAAAACACTCGATATCACAAGTACTCAAAAGAAAATTAAGAAAGTATTTTTCAACCATCAAGTTAACAGGCATTTAAGTGGTATTATCCACTGTTGGAAATAGGAATCTTCCTAGGGGACACAACTTCCTAAAGTTGTGCATAATTTTAACACAATAATCACATTTCTGGGATTTATCCAATGTAAGAAATCATGAATATGGACAATATTTAGCTCTAAGGATACTTTTCATTGTGTTTTATTCATTGTTATTTTCTTTCTGTTTTAATTTGTTTTTAATAGTTAAAAGTTAAAGCCAACCTAAATTTGGGGAATTGATAGGGAATTGATAGAGTAAATTGCAGTAAGAATATAATAGAGAAGGAGCTGAGATGTTCACAGAGCTAGAGGAAAATCAATTGAGACAGGTGAGGGTGGTGATATTTTAGACCAGGAGCATTTCTCCAAAAGAAGCAAGTGGTTTATGATTTTTTTTTAATGTTTTTTTATTATATTCTGTTAGTCACCATACAGTACATCTCTGGTTTCTGATGTAAAGTTCGATGATTCATTAGTTGCATATAACACCCAGTGCACCATGCAATACGTGCCCTCCTTACTACCCATCACCAGTCCATCCCATTCCCCCACCTCCCTCCCCTCTGAAGCCCTCAGTTTGTTTCTCAGAGTCCATAGTCTCTCATGCTTCATTCCCCCTTCTGATTACCCCCCCTTTCTTTATCCCTTTCTTCCCCGACCGATCTTCCTAGTTCTTATGTTCCACAGATGAGAGAAATCATATGATAATTGTCTTTCTCTGCTTGACTTATTTCACTTAGCATTATCTCCTCCAGTGCCATCCATGTTGCAGCAAATGTTGAGAATTCGTTCTTTCTGATAGCTGAGTAATATTCCATTGTATATATGGACTACAATTTCTTAATCCAGTCATCTGTTGAAGGGCATCTCGGTTCCTTCCACAATTTAGCTATTGTGAACAATGCTGCTATGAACATTGGGGTACATATGGCCCTTCTCTTCACTATGTCTGTATCTTTGGGGTAAATACCCAGTAGTGCAATGGCTGGATCATAGGGTAGCTCAATTTTTAACTTTTTAAGGGACCTCCACACTGTTTTCCAGAGTGGCTGTACCAACTTGCATTCCCACCAACAATGTAGGAGGGATCCCCTTTCTCCACATCCTCTCTAGCAATTGTTGTTTCTTGCCTTGTCAATTTTTGCCATTCTAACTGGCGTAAGGTGGTATCTTAGTGTGGTTTTGATTTGAATTTCCCTGATGGCTAATGATTTTGAGCATTTTTCATGTGTCTGTTAGCCATTTGTATGTCTTCATTGGAAAAGTGTTCATATCTTCTGCCCATTTTATGATTTATTTGTTTCTAGCGTATTGAGTTTGAGAAGTTCTTTGTACATCTTGGATACCAGTGTTTTATCTGTAGCATCATCGCAAATACATTCTCCCATTCCGTGGGCTGCCTCTTAGTTTTTTTGACTGTTTCCTTGGCTGTGCAGAAGCTTTTTATCTTGATAAAGTCCCACAAGTTCATTTTTTTCTTTTTTTTCTCTTGCCTTTGGAGATGTGTCATGAAAAAGGTTGCTTTGGCCGATGTCATAGAGGTTGCTGCCAATGTTCTCCTCTAGAATTTTGATGGATTCCTGTCTCACATCGAGGTCTTTCATCCATTTGGAGTTTATCTTTGTGTATGGTGTGAGAGAGTGGTCAAGTTTCATTCTTTTGCATGTAGCTGTCCAATTTTCCCAACACCATTTATTAAAGAGACTATCTTTTTTCCACTGGATGTTTTTTCCTGCTTTATCAAAGATTAGTTGCCCAAAGAGCCGAGGGTCCATTTCTGGGTTCTCTATTCTGTTCCACTGGTCTATGTGTCTCTTTTTGTGCCAGTACCATGCTGTCTTTGCGATCACAGCTTTGTAGTACAGCTCGAAATCCGGCATTGTGATGCCCCCAGCTTTGTTTTTCCTTTTCAACAGTTCCTTGGCGATTCGGGGCCTTTTCTGTTTCCATACAAATTTAAGGACTATTTGTTCCAGTTCTTTGAAAAATGTCATCGGTATTTTAATCAGGATAGCAATGAAAGTGTAGATTGCTCTGAGTAACATGGACATTTTAACTATGTTAATTCTTCTGATCCATGAGCATGGAATATTTTTCCTTCTTTTTGTGTCTTCCTCAATGTCTTTCAAGAGTGATTTATAGTTTCTAGAATATAGGTCCTTTACGTCTCCGGTTAAGTTAATTCCGAGATAACGTATGATTTTTGGTGCTATTGTAAATGGGATGTATTCCCTAATTTCTCTTTCTTCAGTCTCATTATTCATGTATAGAAATGCAACTGATTTCTGAGCATTGATTTTGTATCCTGCCACCTTACTGAATTGCTCTATAACTTCTAATAGTTTGGGAGTGGCTTCTTTTGGGTTTTCCATATAGAGTATCATGTCATCTGTGAAGAGAGACATTTTGGCTTCTTCTTTGCCAATTTGGATACCTTTTATCCCTTTTTGTTGTCTGATTGCTGTTGCAAGGACTTCTAGTACTATGTTGGCTAATAGTGGCGAGATTGGGCATCCTTGTCGTGTTCCTGATCTTAAGGGAAAGGCTTCCAGCTTTTCCCCATTGAGAATGATATTCGCTGTAGGCTTTTCATAGATGGTTTTTATGAGATTGAGGAATGTACCCTCTATCCCTACACTCTGAAGGGTTTTATTTTTTTTTATTTTTTATTTTATTTTTTTTTTTAAAGATTTTATTTATTTATTCAACAGAGATAGAGACAGCCAGCGAGAGAGGGAACACAAGCAGGGGGG
>NW_024425563.1:40218521-40223566 GCF_017311325.1 Ursus maritimus | reverse complement strand
GTTCCAGCTTCTTGAGGTGAGAATATAAAAACTGCATTTTAGATTTTTCTATTCTTTTGAGTGAGGCTTGGATGGCTATGTATTTCCCCCTTAGAACTGCCTTTGCGGTATCACATAGGTTTTGGACCATTGTGTTTTCATTCTCGTTGGTTTCCATAAATTGTTTAAATTGATTTTTGATTTCCTGTTTTATTGAATCATTCTTGAGCAGGATGGTTCTTAGTCTCCAAGTATTTGAGTTTCTTCCAAATTTTTCCTTGTGGTTGAGTTCCAATTTCAAAGCGTTGTGGTCTGAGAATATGCAAGGAATAATTTCAGTCTTTTGGTATCGGTTGAGACCTGTTTTGTGACCCAGAACATGGTCTGTTCTTGAGACTGTTCTATGGGCATTAGAATAGAATGAGTATTCTTTGGTTCTGGGGTGTAGTGTTCTATATATATATCTATGAGATCCAACTCCTCGAGTATGGCATTCAAAGCCCTGTTTCTTTGTCGATTTTTTGCATGGGTCTTCTGTCTATTTCTGATAGTGGAGTGTTGAGGTCCCCTACTATTAATGTATTTTTATCTTATGTCTCTTTATTCTGGTTAAGAGTTGGCTTGTGTATCTTTCTGCTCCCCTGTTGGGGACATATATATTTATAATTGTCATATCCACTTGTTGGATACATCCTTTAAGAATAGGGGCGCCTGGGTAGCGCAGTCGTTAAGCATCTGCCTTCGGCTCAGGGCGTGATCCCGGCGTTCCGGGATCGAGTCCCACATCGGGCTCCTTCGCTGGGAGCCTGCTTCTTCCTCTCCCGCTCTCCTGCTGTGTTCCCTCTCTTGCTGGCTGTCTCTCTGCCACATAAATAAATAAAATCTTAAAAAAAAAAAAGAATAATATAGTGCCCTTCTGTGTCTCTATAGTCTTTAGTTTAAAATCCAATCTGTCTGATATGAGAATGGCTACCCCAGCTTTCTTTTGAGGTCCACTGGCGTGAAAGATGGTATTCCATCCCTTTACTTTCAGTCTGGATGTATCTTTAGGTTCAAAATGAGTCTCTTGTAGACAGCAAATGGATGGGCCATTTCTTTTTATCCAATCTGCAACCCTGTGGCATTTATGGGAGCATTTAGGCCATTTACATTGAGACTGAATATTGAGAGATGTGATTTTAATGATGTCATGTTGCCAGTAAAGTCTTTGTTTCTATCGATTGTGACTTTCTGTTCTGTATCACCCTGGGGCCTTTTTACCTTTACAGAACCCCCCTTAATATCTCCTGTAGGGCTGGTTTCATGGTTACGAAATTGGTAAATGACTGGCGATTCTGGAAGGTCTGTATTTCTCCATCAATTCTGAATGACAGCCTTGCTGGCTAAAGGATCCTTGGCTGCATGTTTTTCTCTGAAAGAGCTTTAAAAATGCCCGCCCCAACCCTTTCTCTCATTCCAGGTCTGTGTAGACAGGTCTGACGTAATTCTGATAACTTTTCCTTGGTATGTGAGAAATTTCTTTGCTCTGGCCGCTTTCAATACTGTATCCTTGGATCTAATATTTGCGAATTGCACTGTGACGTGATGTGGCATAGGTTTGTCGTGGTTGAGCTTGGGAGGGGTCCTCTCTACCTCTTGGACACGAATGTTTGTTTCCCTTGCTAGATTAGGGAAGTTTTCAGCTACAATTTGTTCAAATATCTCTTCTAGACCTCTGTTTTTCTCCACCCCCTCAGGGATGCCAATGATTCTGACATTGGAACGTTTCATTTAGTCAGTAATCTCCCGTAACCTACATTCTTGAGCATGGATTTTTTAAAGACCAGATTCTATTTCAGCTTTTTCTTCTACTAACCCATCCTCCAATTCGCTGATAGGTTCTTCTGCCTCATTCACCCTGGCCATCAGAGCCTCTAGTTTTGACTGCATTTGGCTCATAGAATTTTTAATTTCTGCCAGATTCACTCTCGTTTCCGCCCTTAGAGATTCTATATTCTCATTAACATTTTCGTTAATACTTTCTTCAAGTCTACACATCATCTTGACCATTGTTACTCTGAATTCCATTTCTGATAATTTGGTTATATCCATGTCCATTAGTTCTGTGGCAGAGGCCACAGACTCATTGTCTTTTCTTTGCTAGGGGGGGATTTCTCCTTCTCGTCATTCTGATGAGGAGAGGTTGTGAGGGGTTGTCCAGAGCCCAAATTATTGACCGGGACCCAGGCAGTGTGCCCTTGTTTTATAGGGATCTTAGGGATGTGGGCTTCTTGGTTTTTCAGCCTGCCTTCTGGGGGAGGGGCCTGCCACGCCGATACTCAGGCAACCCTGTTTGGGTAGAGTCTCAGTGTCCCCTGTGAGGGGGGATGGGGATGGGCACACTGTGAGCCGGTATTTCCAGGCTTTTGTTATCTGGCGGCTTTCCCTGGTGGTTTGCTGTGCCTCTTCTGAGGGTCAGAGCAGCAGTGGCCAAATCTCAGCCTCTGTCTCAGAACAGAGGGATCGCAGACCGTTCTCCACTGATGTTCTGGCCACTTTAACTCTGTTTCTGTTGGTGCTGTTCAACCCTGCAGCGTCCCAGGATGTGCGCCCCACACCCGGCATCCCAGCCCTCACTTCCAGGGCCAGAGCGTCTCTGTCCTTTGTGTTTCTAACACCACCAGCCGCCAGCTGCCCCCGTGCGCTCCGGAGCTCCCGGTCTCAGTCTGGTTCCAGTGAGCGCACCGGAGCTCTGGTTTCAGTCTGGTGGCGCGAGTTCCCCGGCTCATAGTCTCAGTCTGCTGTCTCGAGGGTGCCGTCCACGAGTCCGCCCGCTCCCCCGTGCAGATGGCTACCACTTCTCGGTGCCCGAATGCGGCGGCTCCCTCCCCCTTCCGTTTATCTTCCGATATCTGTGCGCAGTTTCACGGCTCCCTGCTTCGTACCTCAATACTCAGCGCTGGAGATGTTCATTTGTAGAGATCCAGATGTATCTTCCTGCATCTCAGGCTGATTCTGTGGATGTTCAAGCTGGTCTGGTACCCATCCTGCTCGACTCAGGGGACCGGCTGAAAAAGGGGTCCCCTACTCCTCCGCCATCTTAACTCCCTCTCCCTGACATGTGTAATTCTTAATTCCAATACTGTCTAGGAACACTAGAGATTACTAAAATAATTAAGATTAATATGCTGAGACATGCTGTGTGAGGTAAAATGTAATAGAGTCCCAGCACCAATGCTGGGTGGTAGTGTGTGTGCATGAGTGTGTGTATATGTGCTTTTGGGTGTGTGTCCAGACGTGGGGTGCATGGGAGTGTATGCAATGTGAATGTGTAGGTATGTGGACATGTGTGCACTCACAGGTGTGGCTACGTGCATGCATGCTGTACGTATATGTGCATCTGTAGATGTGTGTGTGTGTGTGTGTGTGTCTGCGTGTACACTTCCACAAACAGCAGGAACATCTAACTCTCTGAACTTTATTAGTCATCAGTCTTCTTAGCCTCCAAAACAATTGGTTTATTTGGTCAAATGATTAATCATTGTAATGGATAATTTAAAAATCTCTAGCAAAGCAGGCTAATTATGTGGATTTATTATATGGTTGACCTGTCTCGTTCCTTGATTTGAAAGAATCAAGAGTCATAATAATATCAAACAATGTTTTTATTTCCCCCATTCCCAGGTAGAATATCTGAGATCCCACCAACTTTGGGGAGTTACATCTGCCAATTGCTTGTTTGTATTTTGCAGAGAACATCCTGACATCCTTACTGTCTAAATCAAACATGTGCCTACACATAACACAACACACACACTCTAAAAGTAGGTTTAAGAATTTCCAAAATAATTCTCAACACCTTTCAAGACAACTGAAATACCCAGCTGGGAATGGCTTCAGGAATAAAAACAGTCTCGGCCTTAAGACCCACCCTGATGGTTTGTGTATTATTAAGATGCCAAAAAGTCCACAAAAATCATGGAAAGGTGTATTATCAAATTATTAATACATTCAATTGGAATTCAGTCTTGTCTTATTAAAGGCAAGGTATTTGTAGAAAGCAATATTTAGTAATATTTAGTTAACATCTGGTTACTCTTAACAATACTTACTGGGAAAACGCTGTATTTGTCTGAATCTACATCTTTGAATGGCACAGAATTTTTTATAGTTCTAGAAAAAAGAAAACAAAACAGCTGGTGAGCTAAGAAAAAAAGAAACTGTGTTTGTGAAAACAAACAGAGACATTTCAGATACGGCTATGTTGAGTATGTGATAGAAGTCCATTCTAAAAATAAAATGAAGCGCCTCCATGGTATGGAAGAGCGCCAGCCAAACTTTGCCAATCTCTGCTCTCCACTTAATTAGAACTATTTTCTCTCTGATATTAATTTGGCCCATATGGGGAAGTGAAACAATTACATCAACATTTTGGAGAACTTAGGAAATTGATGTTGAGATGCCCAGAAAAGAAGGAGACTGCATTTTTGGTCCAATGAGCTCAGCACTACAGATTGAATTTGTGCCATTTTACACATTCTGTGATGGAAGTCTTTTCTTAAAATCTACATCTACTCTTTTAAACCACTAACTCTAAGAATCTTGAGGCACTTGAGCTGGCAATGTTCACTCCCATTCATGAGCCTAGAAAACCAAAGATTCGGATGTGACTGATGACCAAGCAAAGTCATGCTAAGGCCACAGACCCCTCCCCCGAGGGAGGCTCTCCCCCTGTGTCCTCACTACCAAACTTTTCCCAGCTCCTGAATAGCAAACACTGCTTTCCCTCTAGGAAAATCTCTCATGGGGTAGCAGGCTATGCCATCATATGGCAGGGTGAAGCTATTTTCAGAGCCTAGAATGTAGAGAGTAACATGAGCCTTTACAGGATTTACTAAATGGTCTTTTGAATCAAGAGCACTCTAGCAGCTGTGAGAGCCTCAAGGCAAATGGATTTAGTAAGAGCCAGCATGGAGCCTAACTGGTGTCATGGAGCCTGACTTACTAACTCTGGGATGGTGGACCCACCAGAAGTCTAGGTCATAAGCTTCTCCAGAGATGGCCTCTCCTATAAAACTAGGTAGTCC
>NW_024425563.1:40187263-40218508 GCF_017311325.1 Ursus maritimus | reverse complement strand
AGCCCCCCCCCCCCCCCGCCATGTACATGTTTGACCTCTTGGAGAGCTAGTATAGTTATCTAGGTGAGAAGAGGAGGAAAGACACACACACACACACCACACATACACACAGATGGTACAGACTCAAACAGTCATATTTTCAGCCTGGGAAAGTGCTAGGTGAAAGGGCCCACCTAGTACTCCAAAGCTGTCCCCCACCTTGCCATCCTGAGGATGGGAGTTTGAAGGAAAAATGAGTTGTCTCTAGAACTGGAAAGTGAGTTCATTAAATTAATGAACAAATGAAGCAAATTAATAAGCAGATGAAGATCTGCTTATTTTAAAGGCTCAAATTAACTAACCCAAACCATACATTCTAGACACAGTATGGTAGATTGGTCATCCAAAGTAGCATAAACTGCAATTTACATAAACCCCGCAATCCCTTAGTCATAGTCTCCAATCCAAAGTGTTCCGAAAACTGAGTTGTTGGTTTTTTTTTTTTTTAACTTTGCAGAAAATTCATTTGGTGGTAAAAACTTGATCTGAACTGATATAAGCCAATTCATCAGCTTTACCCTACTTAGTGTGTTTATACATTTCATTGCTGAAATATAAATGTGTTTAATCAGAAGGTACTGAGAGTGTTAGGTGACCTATGGTCACTATATGTTGATTTTCTTAAAATCTGGAAAATTCTGAATTCCAGATCACATCTGGCTCCAAGGTTGCAGATAAGACATTACTGATGTTTACTAACATTACTTCTGCAAAACTGTATCTAAATCTGATACTTCATGTATCCTTATAGATGTCTAGTTGTATGCTGAAACATCCTTCCCTCCCTCCTTTCCTTTCCTTTCCTTCCCTCCCTCCTTTCTTTCCTTCCTTCCTTCCTTCCTTCCTTCCTTCCTTCCTTCCTTCCTTCCTTCCACAGGCATTTTTGGAATCCCTGCTGTGTGCCAGACACCATGTTAGATATTAGGGATGAATATAAGATATATTTCCGGAGCTAGAGGAGCTTCATGGGGGCTAAGAACTCACCAATATGCAACTACAGTGCTATGGAGAAAATGCTATAAAGGGTTGTGCAACAAGAAGGAAAACACTCTAATGCTATACAGGGAAGAAGGTAATCTTAAGTTTAAATTTAAAGGATAAAACATTTTCAAGGCATGTAATTGGGTGAAGAATGTTCTAGTAGGAAAGAAAAGTCATGGGAAACCCTTTAACACAGTTCTGGTTCTGAAATTAGACTCTCTGGGTTTGAATCCCAGGTCTGCTGTCTACTTGCTATATAACCTTAGGCAGATTATTTAATCTTTTGTACCTCTGCTTCTTCGTTCATAAAATGGGGCCAATATTAGTCCCAGCTTCCTAGGGCTGTTGTAAAGACTAAGTGAGTTTCTACATGGGAAGCATAAAGACCTGTGCCAACCATGTGGTAAACACTCACAAAACATTAGCTCTTCTTCTTATTTTGTGCAATGGTAACAGTTATTCCAAGGATGATTTCTAGGGCAGGGCAAACACGAGTCAGGTATCTGCTCCTATGGCATTTTAGTTTCTGGAGCCATCCCAAATCCAATCCATGTACCCTCTTTAGATTTTCAGATTTCCAGGCACACAATGTTCTACCCAGCTATCTTGTTGGCTGGGGCAGCTAATCACCTGCTTGGGGATGAATATAAAATATATTTCCAATAGAGCCATTGCTCTATGATGGCCAGTTGTCGAGCTAGCAGGCTTGATCCAGTGAGCAATTGTAATTGCAGGTGAATGTTATTCATTACATAATAGAATAGTTATTCAAGTTCAAACTCCCTAAAATTATTTCATGAAACTGGGGCATTACAACAAAAGAAAACTAGGGAGAAGAAAGTTTCCTTGTGTAGCTATCTCACATTTGAGTCCCCAGCAGCACTCCAGGGCTGGGAATGGGTTTGTTTCATATGCATGTGGATGTGTTAGAGGCCTCTCTGTAAGATGAAATGAGAGCAGAGAACACCAGGAAAGAATACACCAGGGCTCACCTTGGTGGCAGGGACAGGGACCAACGTGGTTGGAAGGTGTAGGTCATGGGGAAGAAGTAACAAAAAAAAAAAGAAAAGAAAAAAATGATGAACTAAAGGTAATTAACATAGGCTAGGACAGTCTGTATGCCTTTATGTGAAATGATCCATATGTGGGTTTATGCATATGGAAATTAAATAAAAAGAAGAGATTATTAAGAGGGGACTCTCTTGACTTACCATTGTTACAATAAAAAATAGTGCATAGGCACTGTGAATTCTGATCAGCACAAGACAAAAAAAGAACAAAAACTTGATTGCCCTATGAGAGTAGCTTGGTATCCCACATATTTTTTTTTCTAGTAAAATAGTGCTTTTTCTTTATTTATTCCCATGTTTCTTCACTGAGTCCCTACTAAGTCAAAGCAATGTGTTAAGTACAAGGACAAAGGTTTATTAAGAAATGGTGTCCCCACCCTCTAAGAGCTGTGGGTGGTATGGGAGCCTGATGGGGAGAGGCGGTAGAAGAATGGGGTGCAGGAGCAGGCACTGGTGAGCTCGGGGTATGGAGGGCTAGCCAAATGCCTGATAGCATGGAGCTGGAAAACTGCCCATGGTGGGAACACCTTCACTGTATTTTGAAGGCATTAGACCAAACAGGATGAGGCAGGAGAGGCATAGAACAGGAAAAGCATTCCTACTAGAAGGGATTTGATTGAAGGATTATGTAATAGAAGACATGTAGGTCTTGTCTCTACTACCTGCTGACTGTGCTTAGTGGGTCAGATATTCAATGCGCTAGAACCTACTTGCTCATCCAAAAGTGGGGTGAAGAGTCGAGGGATAGACAATTGAGTGACTCTGAGCCTGGCCTTTGCAACCAGGCTGCTGGGTTCAAATGTCAGATTTATCGATTACTAGCACCACGGCCTTGGGCAAAAGACTTCACCTCTTTAGAGAGGGGACAATAATGCCATCTGCCTTGTAGGGTTCCATTGAGAAGAGTTCCTAGTGCATAGACCTTCTCAGGTAACTTTCAGTTATTGTTATTATTACTAAGCCACAGGTTGTTTTGAAGAATAAATGAGTCTGTATTTAAATGCGCTTTGTAAACCATAAAGCACTGAATAAATTGTGAGCTGGTGCAAATTATACTCAAAGCACAATGATTTTTTTAGAAAGAAGAAAAAAACACACTGCTTTTGCTTTTTCATAAAAGAAAAATTTCCCTTTTAAATAGCGCCAGGAAAATCCCTGGTCACAGATGCTCTTGAATTCAATTTTTCAAAGGTGGTTCAATTGAAGAGTTGTCACTTTGGGTCCTGCTGGCCCATGTTTGACATAGAAAATGCAATGATACTTTTGGCAAGGAGGGGACAGGTGTCTCAATTCAGTAACAGCTAGGCATGATGAAATGACTGTGGGCCTGGGGAGCTGCCTGCATCTCAGCTTTCCAGCATCTTCTTTCATGTCTATTTCCCCTCTGTTCCCCATGTCCTGGTAGTCTCTGCAACCAGCCCTATTCATGAAAAGTGGTGTTGATCTTGTTTCTGGGACCCAGGTCAGCACTTTGCACAGCTGGCTTGCACGAACTCATGTGGGCAGAAGAACCAGGAAAAGTTTTAAAACTCTTGGATCTCCAAGAGGCTTTGACTGATGGCCAGAAGATAGTTTCCTTCTTTCCTGAGAAGCTTTCACAGCAGACAGGAGATGTTCAGTGGATTGAGCTCCCATGAAACTCATGAGATGAAGGATGGAGGAACACAGGAAAAGTGCCTCTTTTTATGGGTTGAATTGTGTTCACAAGAAGTCATGCTGAAGTTCTAACCCCTAGTCCCTATGAATGTGACCTTTTTTGGAAATAGGGTCTTTGCAGATGTTACAAAGTTAAGATGAGGCCATTAGACTGGGCCCTGATCCAATATGACCAGCGTTCGGATAAAAGGAAAAGACAGGCACACAGGGAAGACAAGATGGCCACACAGGGAAGACGGCCCAGAGGAGGCTGGAGGCAGAGATTGGAGTGTTGCAGCTGCAAGCTAAGCAACAAGGATAGCTGGCTGCTACTGCCAGAAGCGAAGAGGCAAGGAAGGATTTGACCCTGAGAGTCGGAGGCAATCTGAGAGAGAGAGCAGAGTCTCAGAGGAACCCTGCTAGCACCTCGCTTTCAGACTTCTAGACTCCAGAATGGGGAGAGGATAGATTTCTGTTGTTCTAAGCCACCCAGTTTGTAGGTATAATATTACAGCTGCCCTAAGAAATGAATATGGCCTCTGAGTCCAGATGCGCAGCCTGAGTCACCTCCAAGCCCCCACAAGGAGAGTTAGACCACCCAGACACTCCTGGCAGCCGGGAGAAGTGATTTCTTTAAGACTCAGTGTCCTTCACTGTGAAATGGAATAATAACAACCCCTACTTCATGGAGTTGCTGTGAGAACTCACGCAGACATGTTTGCCTGTTCCACGTGTGGCACCCATGGCATTGACCATACACGACGGGACAGCAGCCAAATTCACATGGGAAGTGGTCAAGTGCAAGGTAGAGCCTGTGCTATTTTGCCTCTTGGTCTAATGTCCCTCTCAGCACACCGTTCCATCTTTTAATGCTATAGACAGTGATTAGGGTGACACCCAGCATAACCTCAGACTCAGAATAGAGCTGGGGTATGGGAATTAAACAGAGACGGGAAGTCCTGGGAATTTGGGACAGTGTCTCTGTATGGGCAACACTGTTCATACATATCTGAGCCAGAGTTTTTAGGTAATGGGTTGAGCTCTGTGGAAAAAAAAAAAAAAAAAAGAAAAGGTCCCTTTCCAGCCTCGTGAGTGCTTTGCAGTGAGATGCTCAGAGTCCCTTCCTTGATGAGGCACCGACCTTGACCTTGTCTGTGTCTTACACAGCAAGGAGGGGCTGTCCCCATGTGTGGCATGGGTGTGCACTGAGCTGCCCAGAAGTTTCACGGGCAGGCTGTGTGCTGGCCTGGGTATAAGTCAGGTTTTGAGGTTCAAGCATCCTGGTATGCAGTGGATTTCCAAAATAATTCATGCACAGCTCATTTGTTTTTAAGTTTCTATATACGTCATGGTACTAGTCACGAGCAACAAACACTTTCACCTTCGGGAAGATGCCTTTTACATTTGATGATCATCTTAGTCATTGGACAACAGGGATAACCAAGGGTGCCATCTCATGCCCATAGTTGGGGAGGCAGAAATAGTATACGTACGATTTAATCCTCTGACAGATCTTGGCCAAAAATGGGAGGGAACAAACATCAGAACTACTTCTGGAATATTCCTGGAGAGGAAAAAAAAAAAAAAAAAAGAGTTGCTTAGTTCAAGGAATAGCCCTGCAACTTGTAAAAGCCCTTCTTCTCCTGTTGGCTCCATAGTCTGGATTTCGGGAGCCTCTTTCCTTCAGAACCTGGGCCATCTCAGTTAACTAAATTTACCTCTTGTTTCTGTCCCCGCACTCCATCCTCACTCCGTCTCGGTGCTTTTGTTCTTGCTGAAGCTCTCCACTTCCTCACGCTGCCAGCTACCCCGACCTGCACCTATGCTCCACCTCTTCCCCAAAAGGTCTGGCCCACTGTGGTCTGTTCCACTTGGGCGACAACATTCCTCTCCCTCCTTGTACTCAACGTCTTTGAGAAAGGGTTTGAAATAAAGAACATGTCCAAATGGAGTAATCCCAGCCTATTATGAGAGAAAATCAAGACTAATAGGAGAGACATGGCCAGGGCTTGGGAGGAAGGAAGGAGGCAGTCCCCTTTCCTGGGGGGTGCTGTGGGAGCAGATGAGGTGTAAGACAAAGCTCCTCAAGCTTCATGAGAAGGGACTTCAGACAGCACTTGCCATAAGACTCTCACTGTGCGACAAATGAAAAGCCCTGGCTTTTTACTAAGAGGTTCTCACTGTGCGACAAATGAAAAGCCCCGGCTTTTTACTAAGAGGTACGTTTACAATGATTGTGGTTTCCATGATGTTTTCCTCAGATGAAAGAAAAAGACAACAGGCTAGAAAAAGTTAGAAGCTAGCATTTATCATTGAAGTGGGAGAGATGGGTGATTTTTGCCAGCCCAAAGAGTCCTTCAGATGGCTATGAGTTGGATCATTAGCATTGGCGATACATTGACCCTCGCAGAGAACAGCAACCTCCTTTTCACTCTATGAATCAAAGTTGAGCAAACCTTTGTGATGTTTGCTCCACTTTCTAGGATGGGAGGAACACTCCTGATTGGTACTACCATCCATATGCAAGACATGGAGACAGAAGAGGCTGTCCTTGTCCTCATCAAGCTGACTGCCTAATGGAGCAGAGGGGTGAGTATCTCAGCTCTTAGCATGCTTTGGGATGTCTGCAGTGTCCCAGCATTAACACGGCTATCTAGGCACCCAGAGGAGGAGGCAGGAGATGACCCAGAAGTCATGTAGGAAGGATGCTGGCAGGAAGGAAGAGACAGATGTTCTAGGCTTTGGGACCCCAAGTGTGGTCCACAGGTTTGCTACAGGTGCACTTTGTGAGCCCCGCTCTGATCTACTGAACTGGAAAGCCTGGGGTAGGTCCCGGGAATCAGGGTTTTCTGAGCCTCCAGGTCATTCTGCTGCTAGCTAAAATTTGAGAACCACTGCTCTAGGCCCTAGCTGATGAAAGTGTGATCACAAACCAGGAGCATGGATGTTGTCTGGGAATTTTTGGAAATGCAGAGTCTCAGGCCCCACAGCAGACCTGCTGAATCAGAGTCTATGTGTCATCAAGGTCCCAGCTTATTGGAGGAATTGTTGAAGCAGGAGAAGCATGGCTCCTGGCAGAGGGAACACCCCGTGAGGTGCTGTGGGAGTATGAGCAGGTGTGGCATCTCGGGGGCCACCGAATGTTTCCACTCTGGCGGGGGTGTAGCGAAGCACAAGGACGTGGTGAACCATGGAGGGAAGGAGACGTCATGACTAGACTAGGATACCTCACTGTGTGCTATCCTGTGGGGGTTCCTGAAGGTATTAAGCGGAGGGATCACATTCATATTTCAGAAAGGTATCCTGGGGGTGACACGGTGGCCTGGAGGAGGTGAGCTGGGGCAGAGAGACCTATCGGCAGATAAAGACCCTGAGACCTGATCTTGGGGTTTCTCATCTCAGCCCTAGTGCTATTTTGGGAGGAATAACTCTGTTGTGGGGCTGTGCTGTGCCTTGTGGGATGTTCAGCAGTATATCTGGCATCTAGCCATTCAGATGCAAGCAGCCCCAAAATGTCACCAGATATTGCCAAATGTCCTCAGGGGAGGGGTGGGGAGGACAAAGTTGCCACTGACTGGGAACCACTGTTGTAAGGCAGGAGGAGGGAGGATGGTCGTGCAAAGGAGGGGTGTTTAGAAGGTTGAGTCCAGAGACCTGGTAACTGATGGAGATAAGCACTGTAGACACACCGTAAAACAAACACCAGCATGAAATCATACCTCAAAATTGGTGGCAGGTTGGAAATATAGACACATTCTGAGACTCAGAGTTCGAAGTCAGGTTGCATTTGAATGTTTGAGTTACATCTTTGAATATTTACTTGAATCTGAAGGCCTTGGTGTAATTAACCTAACGACAAGGTAGATTTTAACACTGATGTAACCAATACATCAAAAAAATTTATATGGACAGACTTAGAATTACTGCACAAGAGGTACAAAAGAATTAAATGTTATAATTGCACAGCTGTTCACTGTCAGGATTCAACAGAAGGCTGCGGCTATCTCTGACATTCATTGTGCAGAAATTCGGTCTAGGGTGTGGACAATAGATGATGTAGCTTATCCAGGGACTACCTGCCCCTAACCCCCGCCCCCCACCGAACTCCTCCTGTTCAGACAGAGGTTTTAATTATCCAGTCCTTTCATCACCTAGCATGGGAAAGACGAACCTCTTATCATTTACTTGCAAAGAGAAATGAAACAGACACAGAATAATGTTGCAGAAGTCCTCCTTTGCAGTTTACCAGCCCCTTCCTTTCAATTTGAACTTCATTAGACAGAGGCAAAATGTAGGCTGTTATTGATTCAGCAATGGTTTTAAAATATTGCACCTAGTGGCACATAAACCCATTTAAATGAAAGTCCCAATCTGGGCTGTCCCTGGGCATAGGAGTCATGCAGCATCTTCATTTAGCAATCTGTTTGAACCAGTTTCTGCTTGTATCCTAAGCTTTCCCACACACCAGGATGTTAAATGAAAGCAGAACAATACACAGGGGTTGAATAAAGAAAAAATGTGGTGACTGGGTAAACAGAAGGTCAAAGGGGAGAGAACAACTTCTCGTCTATACACAGCCAAACTGAAGTTCAAGTTCTGCATGGTGAAGTGCTTTTCAACCCTTGCTATGTATTACTTTACTTGGGTTTAATTGCACTGGGGAAGATGATTCTATTAAGTAGGTAGGTTTTTGATCAGGGATGTCAGGTACAGTTGCGCAGGTCATGTGCTGCATAATTTTAACCTACATAGCCCGTGATGTGAGTGGTGCTTCCTGAAATTTAGTGCTGAAGAGGTCTGGTTGAGGGCTATTGGCATAGTGGAGAAGGTAAGGACTTGGAAGTAGCTAGATCTGGATTTAAATGATGGGTTTCTCACTTCCTAGCTATGGGGAATGAGCGAATTACTTAATATATCTGATCCTTAGTCCTCTTGTCTGTAAAATCGGGTTGAAAACAAAAATATACTATCTATTTTCTATGAGTTTTTGTGATAATTAATTGATTCCGTAACTCAGGTACTCTAAACCCTTAGATGCTCAGTTTTCTGCCAGATCCATGAGGAGCCTCTAAGGGCCTCACTGAGATGCAGATATTTCCTGGAACATTCCTTTTGACAATACCACACTTTCCCCCAGTCTGACAGGCTGTGCTGAAATGATATGTGGCCTACTGTGTGCTTCTTTCTGCATCCTGGCTCAGTCTGCAGTTAGACCAGCCATCACAATGGAATTATGGAATTAATCGTAGCCAATACCATCTGAGCAGTAATTCAGACAACCTTATTTGCATTTTCTGATTATTTTTTCCTTGATAGCTTTAATTTAGAGTGTACATAAATTGTAGGAGGTTTTGGAGGAGTTTTGTATTGTTGTTCGGTAGATTTTTTTTTGGCTTCTTACAAGGAATTATTGGAACCCGGCCGCATGAATTATGCTTGCACTTCTGATGACAGAAATGAAAAATTGTAAAATCCTAATTAGCCCTTGAGTTAATGCCAAGGCAGTTTGTGCTAGCGGAGTTAACAATGCTCTGAGAAGAAGTTTTTAGGTGTGCGTGGAGAAGGAAAGAAGAATCTTGTTCTCTAGTTTTGTTTAGAGTTCTGAAGGTAGTCAAGAGTTTCCCGTGGTGTTTCAATTTCTTGTTCCGTGGCTTCGGCAAATTAGCTAACCCGTTACTGTTGGTCTTTAATTACTCACTGAATTAAATAATGGTTGGCAACACAGACATTGTGATAGATTAACTGATTGTGTAGAAATGCCTGAATATTGCCATTCACCACATACCAGCCTTGTACATCAAAACCCATATACCCCCCACGAGTGGGGTTGCCAGATAAAATATGGCACTGAACATACTTATACTAAAAATTTATTCATTGTTTATCTGAAATTCAAATTTAACTGGTCTCCTCTATTTTTATTTGCTAAATCTGGCAAGCTGAGCCACGAGGGCTTTTCCTCCTCCTTATTTCTGTGCTGCCAAATCAAGATTACCTTAAATGGCCTGCATCAGGGTGAATGACGAGCAGGGTGATGAGGGAGAGGCCAAGGACGAAGGCCATGCCCTCTCATCTCTGAGGAATGCTTCCTTATTGCCGGGATCTCTCGCATCGAGGGGGACTTGGTTCTTTGGAGGGTTACTTCTCTGCTTCCTGTTCAGCTGGAGCTCATTTGCATCCAGGGCCTAAGTCAAATACTTGACTCCACGATAACTGATTTGAACTAAACATGGTATTGATTGAGTGCTGGGCAAGTTCCAGGCATGATACCAACACCCGACACACATCCATTCTCTTAGTCCTCACACCCACGCTTTGACGAAGAACATTACCACCGTCTCTGTCCTGCTGCCAGGAAAACCAAGGCTCAGCCTGAGGTCACATATTTAGGAAGTGGAGGGGTGGGAGGACACAGCCTCCTCCAAAATGGTCTACTGGAGAGTAGCAGTCCTCAACTGTGAGGACCAGAGGACATTTGGCAACATCAGGAGACATTTTTGGTTGTCATGAGTGGGGAAGGGGGACACGGCCGCTGGCATCTTGTGGTACAGGACAGGGGTGCTGCTATGGTGCACAGGACAGTGCCCACAACCAAGGAGTAACCAGCCCCAAATGTCAGTACTGCCCGGTTTCAGAAACACTGCTGTCGAGAGAGGGAGGAGAAAAAAGGGGGGAGGGGCTCACTTTCCTACTTAACTTCACTGCAGCTACGGTGTTGTGGGCTGGGATCTGCAGTAGCCCCTGGCCTTAGGGGTGGGAGAGCAGGGGAAGGGGAAGACGAAGGCGCCAAGCAGAACACTGATATTCTTCTCATCCGTTGCTTACCGGAGTTGGGGATTTCTTCACAATCTGTCTCGCCTTCTCTAGTGTAAATTTCCATGCCTCCTATAAAAACAAAGTTAGACAACATTACAGCATGTGTCTCATCTCTTCTATGTTTTTCTGAAGTTAGGATTTTTAAAGTCCGTAAGTTTGCAGTAAAGAAATTATTCCATAAATTTGTGATAAGATAATTCGGAAGAAGGCAATTTCATGCTAATAACTCTTTATTAAGGGATTTACTCTGTGCCAGATGCCGGGCTAAGTACTTTGCAAACAGGATCTTATTTAATTTTCACAACAGCTCTGAGAGATACGACCTTTTTATAGATGAAGAAATTGAAATGCAGGAAGCTAAGAAACTGGCTGAAGGTCGCAGAGCCAGTGTCTGGCAGAGACCCAGGCTGACCTTCTACCTCCCGGCCTGCTATGCTGCGCAGACATCTCTAGGTCCCTTATCCTTGTGTCTGGAAGCTCCATGGCAGGAGGTGGCCAACAGCTCACCTGAGTGGTGACTGCTCCCACATAAGGTAACGCCCCATCCCCCATTTGCCAGCTCTTCTAGTTCTACAACCCCGTTCTTTCAACCAAGTCTAGAGCATCCAGCTGCATTTAGTTCACATGGCAAGTAGAAAGAGTTAGGTGATTATGACCAATGACTCTTGTTACACAATTCCATATTTGTATACTTGTGGGCAGTTTGGGAGGAAAGTAACCCTGGGGGAAGGGGGTGGAGAGTATTTGCTGCCAGCACAGCTTCCCAGATCTTCTGTACTCCCCTCATGTCCTGACCCTGCCACATTCTTCCTCATGCTTCTCTCTATAAGACCTAGGAGAGCCTGGGTAATGGTTTGCCCTCTGGGATCAAACCCCAGCTCTGCTGCATATTTGTTGTGTGTCCTTGAGCAAGTTAAACTCTGAGCCCTTCAGTATCCACACACTTACTTCCTTAACATATAAGAAAGCCCTATTTTTATTGTCTGTAACATGGAAATGATATCCACCTCATAAGGGTGCCGTGAGGATGACACGACATCATTCGTGTAAAGCCCTAGGCCAACGACTGCCCCAGTAATCCCCAGCTCAATAATTGATGGGTTGGTTGGAAAATTTGTTTCAGCCCCAGATTTCCCCTTACCCAGATCAGTAGGGAAGCTGGGATTATGGGAGAGTGCCATAGTTCTCACTCCAGGAAACTGAGAGCATTGTCCCTGCGTTTAAGCAGAAAGAACGGGTACTGGAATGGGAATTTGGAGATGGCTGTCAGCAGGAGAGGACTCCTGGGAGATGTAGCCATTGCTGCAAATGGACGTTCAGGACTTGTGTCCCTGCTTGACTCCTTTATGTATTCTTCACCCCCAGGGAGATGCCTTCCTCCATCATGGAGCTCCGTGCTATTCTGAAGACCTCAGCCATGTTGGGTGAACATGGGTGGAGAAGTGACTGCTCAGTGTGAGCTTGGTTTGCAGCCAATTTTCTAGCAGGTGCTTTAGGAAAGAGGAGAGCAGAGCCAGCCACAGCTTGCCCTCTGTGGGCTGGCTCTGAAACCCTCTCCCTAGCTTCTACCCCAAATCACACTCCTCCAGCTCAAATTCAAAGGATGGTAAACCATGGCTCTTGTGTCAGAGGCAGCAAGACCGCTGACACCTAAGAGTGCATGTTAGCAACATGAGAAGAGAAGCTGCTCTCCAGGTCAGTCTGGTCACCAGGATGTCCTTGTACAGTGTATGTTTCTTAAAACATTGAAACACTAATGTACCAGTTGGTGGACAATCACGTCCCTGAGCCATTGAGTGTCCCCACCATGGGCCTGGCCAGAGAGCCTCTCCCTAGGACTCCCCAGACTTCCTTGTGATCAGTCCACAAAGGGGCCAAAGTTGCAGTATAGCCTCAGGGGCACCTGCAGACTGGGCTCCAACACCACACCCATGTCCAGTCTGATTGGCTGACAAAAGGCCCAAAACCGTTCATTATAATCCTCACTTTAAAAACAGAGATGCCTGAATGCAATTTTGGCTTTTTCTGGAAATTCTGACAAATCCTGGAAACTCTCTGGTAAGTAACCCTCTCTGGCAGGGTCATTATAAGAACCTAGATCTAGGGGCAAATTTCTGTCATGGTGCCCTTATAGGCTGCTCTCCTTAGCCTAAGACTCATTCTCCATAATACCACAACACGATGTTGGTGCCCCTGTGCCTTAATTACGTGCTCCCTGCTTCTCTGCTTGGAAACACCCCTTCCTAAAGCCCAGCTCAAGTATCTTAGGGGCCCAGTACAGTCCTTGCTACCTAGTAGGTGCAAAACGGATATGGAAATAAAAAGTGAAAGAAAACATGTACGATATTACGTTAACCAAGGAAACAGGCTACCAGATATTATACACACAGAAAAAAGAATCCTGCAAAGAAATATACCATAATAATAAAATAAATAAAAAGGTGGATGAGACCTTTTTCCTTTTGGTCCTTTCTTGTGTTTTCTAAATTTTCAATCATGAGCACAAATTCAGCAATACATGTTTTTTAAAAAGAACTCAATACATGTTGCCCTGTTTCTTCCTGAAGAAACAAAACCAGGCTCCCAGCACAGGGACGCAGTGAGAACCCAGAGACCTGTGTGAAGAGATGTTCCTGCCCTCCCAGGGCTTCCGGGACACCAAGGAGACAGACCAGGAAGGAGCCCAGCAAGCAGAAGTGAGAGGGGCAGAGAGAGGCCTCGGCAGGGTCTTTGGAGGACAGGCCACTTGGGTCCCTTTGAGGGAATTAATTTGTGTTTCATCCAGCTCGGTTCTCTGAGGGGACCAAGTGTAGTGAGGGATAAAGACCAGTAAGCAAAGCAAACAAACTGCCCAGTGACGAGGGCTGCACCACACGCCTTCCGACCCCCTTCGTGCCGCACGTGATGATGCTTCTGTCGCTCTCCCTGGAAGGCCGAGGGCGGGTTCGTCAGGACCTGGCTCGACCAGAGCATCACTTGCTCCCACAGTTCAAGTGCGCAAATGCCAACATAAAAAAAAGAATCTAGATACCAGGTCTGATCATCTGTCCCCAGAAGAAAATGGAATGTAAGGATTCAAAGGTACTTGGAGGGGCACCTGGGTGGCTCAGATGGTTAAGCATCTGCCTTCGGCTCAGGTCATGATCTCAGGGTCCTGGGATCGAGTCCTGCTTCGGGCTCCTGGCTCAGTGGGGAGTTTGCCTCTCGCTCTCCCTCTGCCTCTCCCCCGCTCATGCTCTCTCTTGGTATCTCTCTGTCTCAAATGAATAAATAAAATCTTATTAAAAAAAAAAAGATAGTTGGAAAAGCTAATATTTTGCTTGTTGTGATACAGGCAAATGGGCAGATCGTGAGCAATGTACAAATGAAGAGAACTGCTCTCTCTCCTCGGTAACCTTTCACTTGGCAATCTTGGAGCTAAAGGCACACTTCTAAAGTATGAGGACCACTCTTGCATCCTCCAAAAACTTAGGACTTCAGAATAGAGGGCGCAACTATAATCAGGGGTTGGAAAGAAAGTTCGGGAATAGGGGGTGAGCTGCATGTGCAACCTTTCTGGTCGGAAGCCATACTGGTGCTTATGACTCAGCTAGACCAATCATCTGAGGCATAAGCAGATTCTCCATGAACAATGAGGGGCTTGGTTCCGGAGTGCTCATTTGATCTTGCAACTGGTTATGGTCAACTCTTTCCAGTCTCTCATTACTTTCTCCCTCTGGTTATAGTGTGTCCTATTCCAGCTTCAAATCCCCTTTGGGGTCTCTTTAACATTCTCATGAGTGGATTGCCAAGGAGGCCCCCACACAGACTTACAGAGAGATAAGCCCTAAGCATGGGAGCTTAGAGTCTGAAGAACCATGGATACGTAGAATGTATTTCTTTACTCAAGAACTTGGAAAATTCCAAGGACAATATGGCACAGTGTCCTAGCAGGCTACAAGAGGAGGAGAGGTCGACCCTTTGCTTGATCATCGGAGCACATGGTAACATATATCCATGGTAGTTCATGGAACACTTTTGTCTAGAATGATTTAAGTGTCCATCCAAACCAGAGCCAGCCCAAAGTCTTCAGACAAGAGGAGAGGTTTGGTGAGTACCGATCTTTAGTGGAAGATATTTAAATGTTGTATTGATCGCTAGGTCATGGTCTCCATCATCATCTTTTTTTTTTTTAAAGATTTTATTTATTTATTTGACAGAGAGAGAGACAGCCAGCAAGAGAGGGAACACAGGCAGGGGGAGTGGGAGAGGAAGAAGCAGGCTCCCAGCGGAGGAGCCTGACGTGGGGCTTTATCCCAGGTCTCTGGGATCATGCCTTGAGCCGTTAACGACTAAGCCACCGAGGCGCCCCTCCATCATCATCTTCTATTTAAAGTGAGTTTGGACTCCAGAGTGCTTGTGGGTTTGAATCCTAGCTTTGCCATTCACTAGTTGTGGGACCTTGGGCAAGTTACTTAAGCACTCTGAGACTCACTCTTCTCATTTGCAAAATGGGGATAATTGTTTGTGCTTGTGTATATGTGTGTATTGAACAAGATAGCACTTGCAATAGTGCCTTGCATGTAGTAAGCATGACATTAGTGTTAACAGCAATTGATGGTTTTGAGTTGTTACATCACCAATACATAGCTGGAAAAATTACAGTAATTACAACATCAGCCTACAAAAATGTAGGCTGTATTTCAATGCTCTTGAAAACTGCGCTGAGTGGAAAGCGGAGAGGTTACAAAATATAAGCAGGCCCATTCTGCAAACAGTGCCGGTAGTACTCAAGTCTCTAGACTCCAACACGCTTTCCACCGTGACCCACTGTTTTCCAAGAAAAAGGCAAGCTTGAAATTTTAACACAAGCAAGAAAATATGACTTCTCAGGTTTCACCAGGGCATAAGGGAATGGCAAGGGGAATTCACACGGAGTGTGGATGGTTTAATGCAAAGGATCACAGCGTCAGGGGCGAGAACTGGCTCTGTACACCAACAACCTACGCACCTGTGTGGAAGTGCAAGTACAGGCATAGTAGGCAGCGTAGGACTGATCATGAAAGAGAAAGAAGTAGTCATTCAGTCATTTCTTTGTGCAATCATTCATTCATTCCTTCATTCCACAAACACTTACTATTTATACTGTGTGGCAGATTATATATTAGGGATGTAATAGTGAATGAGACATAACCCTTCCCATCAAGGGTTTTATAACCTGGGAGAGAGGATCGGCAATAAAATGTAATTAGAATACAATGTAGCAAGGGTTAAGTAATAATTACCATTATTCCTATTTTATAGATAAGGTAAACTGAGTCTCGGAGTGGATAAAGTTCAAAGTCACAAAGCCGTGAGTGGCACAGTCGAGATTCAGTTCAGACTCTTGGGGCACAAAACCCGTGCTTTTAATCCCGCTCTAGGAGATGTTAATAGGTGTGCTAGAAAAGAAAACTGTTGTTGTTTTAAATTGAAAAAGTTTGGGAAATCTGTGAACTAAATGCTCCTCTGAGAGAGCCGTAACACACATTAGCATATTCAAGGCTTTCAGCCACTTTGTGGCAAGAAGCACTATTTAGAAAAGCATTTCCCGACATTCAAAACTTTCAGCCAAAGCATAGTGGACCTACCGTATTGTCTATGATGGGGAAACACGTAAAGAATACAGTGTACAGGGAATGCTTATAATTTCTCCCGACATTTAAAGAGTATTGGTGAATTGGCCAAGACGCACTCATTAATTGGGCCTTCTCAGGTTTTGTGATGTTAAATAACTAAATCCTGGTGCACTCAGGAGTGAAGGAAGTAAAGAGAAATAGTATTTTTAGGCATGAGTTTCTACGGTGAACAATTTTTAGCGATTGCGTTCTCTACTATCAATTATAGCAGCAGGTAGATTTTAAAAATTACAGAAAGTGCTTTTGTTCACTTCACACTCCTGACAGCAGTGACAGGTACCCACAAAGTAAAAAGCCCCTGGGAAGTGAAAAGATGATTTTAGATGTGTGTTTTTTATTGTTGAAGAGCAGGCATGTATGGGGGGGGGCAGGTCACTGATCTACTTGGATCTTTTCTAGAAGTTTATTAGGACAGGTTTTTTCCACACCCCCAAATTTAATGGTATAAGTTGATTCATAAATAGAGCAAGATTTGAGAGAACCTATCTCCAAGGACTTGACTGCCCACTGGAGGCAGTAAGCGCTTAATAACTCCAGTTAAGGAAGACAAGAAGAGCCAAGAGAAAGGGGGGAAAGTGCTTTGACGTGACTTCTATTAAGTAGAAAGACAAAGGCGGGAAGCTCCTCTGCTTGTATCCTACAGTGATTTGCCAATATGTAGGATGAGGTCTACCAAAACCCAATTTGACTTTCATGTTCCAATGATGCCCAGCTCTAAAGGGCATTTATGATTTTTAGCTGTGTGGAAAAAATGAAGTCAGTTCATGCCACTCTCTTCTTGAAAGGAAAGGAAAGGGTAAGGAAAGGAAGGGAGGAAGGAAAGTAGGAATTGAGGGAGGCAGAAGGAGGTAAAAAAGGAAAGAAAAAAGCAACTATCTTTAAATGCATTCCCTTTTATCACTGAATATCTCTTCTTCATACATATTTTATCATTAGCTAAATTTTCTCTTCTCCTCCTGGGCTGATTCTGCATTGTAGAGCTATTAGGATCATTAATATATGTAATCTTACTATCCTTATCCTTTTCCCCAGACAACACCTTTTTAAAAAGCATTGTTTTAAACAGCACTACTCCCGTTCCGCGTTTTTTTCTGACATTGTTATCCATCGACTTTACCACCCTCGCCCCCACCACCGTCACTGCACACATACAAACACTCCTCGATGCGTCCAGGTCTGTACCAGGCATTGTATGTGCTGGATCTCTTCACCTTATATTGACAGCGGGGGAGAAATTAACTGTTTTTAATCCCGAGTTAAAGGTGAGAAGTCCAAGAGCCAGTGCTGGAATAGTCCAAGGCTTCACAATCAACACTTTGGTTACATTTTGACTGTTTCTTCCCTAGAGTCTGTGCATGTGCATAAGTTCTCCAGTGCTAGACTCTATGGGCTATTCTTCTTCTTATTATTCTTATTCTGTTTGCATTCAGGTTGCTAGATGAGTCTTGTCCAATGTTTCACAATTAATCTGTGTTAGTTTCCTTTTGTGGCTGTAACAAATTACCACAAACATAGTGGCTTCAAACAATACAAATTTGTTATGTCACAGTTGCGGAGGAGGTCTGAAGTCTGAAATGAGCCTCAGGAGGCTAAAACCAGGTATCAGCTGGGCTAACAGTTGTAGTTTCCAGGGGGAATCCATTTCTTGCCTCTTCAGTGTCTCGTGGCTGCACCCATTCCTTGGCTGATGGCCTCATCACTCTATCTCTGTTGCCATATCTTCTTCTCACATTCTGATCCTACTGTCTATCTCTTATAAGGACCCTTTTGATGATGTCGGGCCCATCCAGATCATCCAGGATAGTTTCCCCATCTATAGATCTTCAACGTAATCACACCTGCAAAGTCCCTTTTGTCATGTAAGTCGCATTCACAGGTTCTGGGGATTAGGATGTGGACCTCTTTGGGGGACCACTGTTCTGTATAGCACACTGTTCATTCAACAAATACTTACTGAGCGATTAATAAGTGCAGTGAATGTGCTGGGCTCTGGGGAAATCACATGGAACAGCATGTGCTTGGGGGATAAAACAGCTGGTTATCTGTTCTCATGGAGTTTATACCTTAACAGAAGGAGCAGATGTTAAATAATAATTGCAAAGTTATTTAGCTTACTGTGCAATTGTTTTACTACAATCGTAATACGTTCTGGAAGGAGGGGATATGATGAAAGCCAAGGAAGTTGGGGCGTCAGGAAAAGCTTCTGAGAGGAAATGACTTCTGAGTTGAGTTCTGATGTGGGTGACTATTTAGGTGAAGACGAGGGCCAAGAGTGGATATTGGGAGACGGCTGATTAAAACTTCACGGGCACCTGGGTGGCTCAGTCTGTTAAGCATCTGCCTTTGGCTCAGGTCATAATACCAGGGTCCTGGGCTCGAGCCCCACGTGGGGCTCCCCACTCATCAGGAAGCCTGCTTCTCCCTCTCCCTCTGCCTGCTGCTCCCCCTGCTTGCTCTCCCTCTGTCAAGTAAATTTAAAAAATCTTTAAAAAAACTTCAAATTTTGAAGTATCTTTTATAACTGTCTGAATTCACTAGTCATTAGCTTTTCTTGAGCTAAGGGAAGAAAGAAGCATATTATCAAGAAAGAAATAGTTATTTTCTTAAACTTTTCTAAAGTAGGCAAGAAACATTTTCAAATCTTGAATACCATATACCTTTCTTGAAATCATTTGATTTTTTCTACTTAGTAGAAAGGATAACTTAAATTTGCATTGTTACTGCTATATTTTGAAGATTTTTAAGATCTGTAAGAGTTTAATGACCTCCCAATTAGTCTTTAAACAAGTCTAAGTAGATAAATTCTCCAAGATTCCAAATATGGGCTTACACCAAAATACAGCATGGTATCCTTGTCAAGATACCTCAAAATGCCCAGGGAAAAGATTGAACAGTAGACTGTATATCCAAGCACAGGGCTTAATGCTTTCCTCAGTTCTGTTAGAGTTTTAAGCCTTCGAGTCTTCAGGGAGCAATTTAATTTAGTGGTCTCTGATATTTAAAGCCTTTGTTTCTGCGATAATTTCTTGTCTAATGACCTTCAAAGAGTTTCATGGAGGCAAAATACATAAGAGATAGTTGGAATCTCATTTAATTTTCACTCTTTTAGTTATGAGAAGAAGATTGGTGGTTCCCCCTACATTTTGGTCCTTTGATCTTCTTTTTCTGCAAACTAATTGTTAGTGGCCTTTGCTCAGTTTTTTTCTTTTTGATTTTATAAAAACTCTTTGAATTGTGGAAAAATAATTCTTTGTGTGGCATATTACAAAAACATTCTCCCCCCGTTTACTTTTTTTTTTTTTTGACTTTGTGTACGGCAGGTTTTTTATTAGTCAGATGTATTCATATTTCCCTTTGTGACTTCTGTATCACAAATTACAAATAAAATTGCTCAGATTTTTCTTTTATGGTTCCATTTTTATTGTTTCAACCTTTAATTCACTTGGGATTTATTCTGCTGTAGGAAATAGCTAAACATTTAGCTTAAATTTTATTTCCAAATGGCTAGTCTTTAGTTCCATCCATTTATTGAATAAGCCAGTGTTGTACCACTGATTTAAAATGCTATTTTTATCAAAAACAAGAATCTCCAACGCACTTGGGCTTATTTTTAGGCAGTATATTCTGTTTCCTTTTCAGCTGTTCCCACATCTAGAAGGCTAGATCCCCCTGTCATTTACCTCATTGTTCAAAATTTTCTGAGATGTTTAAATAGGAACTTTACAAACATTGTCAAATAACTCCACAACCAGCAATTTGTTTGAATTTTGATCTCTCATCTGTAAAATTAGGATAACAGAATAAGCTTGCAATTGTGTGGAAAGACTTTAAATGCTATATGACAAGTACCTAGGCCAGCTTTCGGTATGGGTGTAACAACTCAAATCGTGTTTGCCATTGCCTTTTATCAGTCAGCCCTAATGTGTGCCTGTCACACAATAGGAGCTTAGTAAATGTATTTTATGAGAATAAAAGAAAGACTGTCTATGCCTTAAAAGCCTATCAATTTTACCCAAGACACTTTTGACCTTAGTACCCTTTCTGGTCCTATTTACTAAAGATATGGTTGCCTTCTAGGTACAAACATGGGTTTATACAGTGGAAAACTTTATTAACTCTTCCAGAGTATTGAGGTGGTACACACACCAAAAAATGCTCCAAAACTGTGGGTTATTCTTCCTTGAATGTATGTTCCCTTCACAAGTAAAACTGGATTTTCTAATAGTTCGCCAAGTCACAGTTGAAGATCAGTCATCATTCAAGAAGGAAATTTCCTTAACCTGAAACTCTGATGATGACAAAAAATGGCTCTTTATTATTGAATGATTTGTTTCCCCCTAAGTTTGGCTGTGTGAGAAAACATTCACATACTCTACAGGGTTAGGGTGGGGTACAGGGGAAGAGCAAATAGAAGCTGGAAAGGTTGACCAGACAACCAAATAGGAAGAGAAGCTTCTGTTTAGTTTCGTTTTGAGCTATTATTTTGCTAGAACTTTCCATGGCAGTAGCCATGGAGGCTCCAATAAGGAGATGATGACAGAGGAAGTAATTTTTTCTTCCTTGTTTGACACAGAGATTCTGTTTAACTGAGAGTGCTGAACTCATTTTTATTTTCTGTGCACACGTCACACACACAAAAGGCAAGTCATAATTCCAATGTTGAGAGGACAAAGGTGGACTTTAGAGACTTGGGTTTTGTTAAACAGAGATGGTGCGGAGAAATTTACGCCAATACATACACACACAGGTATACACCATATTGGACAAAACGGAACTCATTGCAAAAGTGAGGGGAAGATTAGCTCACACAGCTGAAAGCACTGTGCGCAGAGCTCAGCTCATCATTAGGAACAGAAGGGCCCAGGTGACTGTACAGAATGAAATGTAGTGATTCACGAATCTTAGAAAATGTTCAATTTCCTGTCCATTTGTAATTTTTCCTAAACCATACTACCTGAGATCTTCAATTAAAAGAGATGCTAGATATGTTATTTTGCACTTAATGTTTAAAAAATGAAAGTAAGTTCCTGAGATCAGCTTATTTATCTCTCTCTCAGTTGAACAAGAATTTGTCATGTAACATTTTCTCATAAAAAGAGTACAAACTTACTCCTTCTGAAATCTTTTTATGTCAGCCTTGTGGTAATTTGGGTCCCAAGGAAGCATGGTTCCCCGTGTATGCATACACTCCCACACACTCAACATTAGAGAACTTCTGGTTCCTACAGCAATCAGACACACTCGGGAAGAGCCATTTCAAAGTCTGGATTGCTTTCCGAAGGCAACAGGTCCCTTCGAAGCAGTTTATTATTTTTCTAAAATAATTTTTAAAATTGGTATTAATGGTGCCTGCATTAGAATCACCATTTATGTAAGATGAGATAAGAAGATGAAGACAAATGAGAAATAACTGGGAAGTTTTTCATAGCTCAAGGATGACCTCATGATAGATTAACATGACTTAAAAAAGATCATCATTTCATTTCATGTTTAACCCCAATTAAACTTTATTTTATGTAGTACTTATTTGAAGTGATATTTTATTTTTATGTTAGAATACGTTTAATGTATATTTCAGTATATTTGCATTTTACTTCTGTTTATGAATTTTTGTATTTGAAATGTATTAAATATTCTGTTTTACTGATTTCAAGTACTTAAAATTCATTATGTGAAATAAATACCAAAATAAGTTGAATTTTTACTCCAACATTTGAATGACTCTTTAGCTTAGCACTGGAAGACCTTCCAATCTGCCCCTTGTCTCCATTTCCAGCCTCCCTCCCACTCTCCCTCACCCAGTGATAAATAAATCTATCTACGTTTCTTTTCCCCTGTAGAGCTCGCATCTGGCTACCTCTCTTCCTTTGCTTGAGTCCCCTTCTCCTATCTGTGATGTTTACATTGAACAAGCACAACTGGTAGAATGGAATCTTAAAGCAAATTCATTCTAGATTTCCCCCTCCCACTGACTTGCAGTCCTTTAAATGGGTTGGAGGCCCCAGGGAAATAGGGGGAATGCATTTCCACTAGAGCACACGCTCTGAATATAATTCTCTTTTAATGTGGATCAAAGTGGTGTGAAGTAGGTCTTGACTATGCCTTTGAGATGTCTGTGAATGTAGCATGTCCCTGCAGCTCAGGGGTGGTTAGGAAGGGCATCTGTTCCAAGTTACAGGGTGTGCCTGGAGGGAGCAGCATAAATCGAGGAGGCTCTGCTCCTGGCCCAATGGGTGCACTCTAACACTGATCTAATAAAGACACGACTTCAGCGTGACAAGGTACACAAGAAGGAACCACATTCAATTTTCAGTGTCAGAGTGCTGCTTTGCACACACGCGCATTCCAGCAGCAAGCATTGCCTTGTTTTGTATGCAAATGAGACTAGGAGTGGTATAAATAATCCCCTCAAAGTAGGTAACACAAAACCATCTGGGTGGTCTTTACAATGCAGTCTGCAATCTTCCTCTTTCTGTTCCTTTCCTATCCTGTCTTGTCCTCCTTTCCATCCCCCCACTTCTACATACCCCCACTCCTGATGCCAGCTGAATTTTGTAGATTGTTTCTTGCTTCAGTTAATCATGGATGACGTTCGTCATGAACACAAGGTAGATAAGGATATGAGCCCGTAGCTAAAGGATAGGCAAAAAGTAGGCTTGGAATGTCAACTGCACTGTAGATGACGAATGGGCAGTTTATTAAGGTCCCTAAATGTCGTTCCACTTTTACTTTTGTTCCCACTGAAGTCAGACCCCATTGCTCTACACTGTTGGGTTCTGCCCACCAGCTAGCTCCCCAGAGCAGAAGGACTCCCTTCTTCCCTCCAACCTGCAGGATGCATTTCACGGGGACAATGGCTTGTGTCACATTATTTGTATTTTACCAGAATCAGAAACGAATGCAAAGCAGGACACTGAGGGTGCAGAGTCCTGCTTGTGAGGAATTACTGGTCCAGGATCAGTGGTTCAATTAAAAGTGACTATACCCCAGGAGTAGCAGTGAGGCCTACAGCACAGTGGGGAAGAGCTTGGACTTTAAAGACAAACAGACCTGGGGCTGAATCCTCTCATTGCCACTTATTAGCTTTGTAATCTCCTAAATTCACCTAGACTCAATTTCTTCACCTGTAAAACAACCCCCCCACCCCCTAGGAGCACTGTTAAATGAGATCACACATGTCAAATGCAGCGCTGGTATATTATCCGGACACCAGACAAGTGCCTGGCACAATGGAGGCAACAAAGATGGGCAAGATGCAGACCCGCCACCTTGATAAGCTTACATCTTAATAAGAAAATCTATGTAAACTTAATATTTTAATATCTCTCTGCCATACTTCCCTCATCTATAACATGTAGACAACAATACCTATTTCATAAGAGTAAATGACTCATGTACATAAAACATTTAGAACAACACTGGCACATCATAGTACTTCGAAAGGTATTTATGATGCTGGTGGAGAGCAGCAGTTTATATTTTGTGGAGAGGATACGAAATTACTTTACAGAGAAAGTGACTGAGACATGAGCTCGGATGGTGGGCCTGGTATTGACAGGGCATCCTGGCTGGAAGGAATGATTGAGAAGGGTACAGAGGTGGGAAGGTTAAGGCGAGCTCAAGAAAGAGTCAATCACTCCATTTTGGCTGCAGCAGGGGATACACAAGAGAACCATGAAGTCTAGAAAGGCTTTTTGAGAATCCTGAAACTCTAAGTGAAAATGTATACCTCACTGGGTAGGCAATATAGAGATCATAATCTGGGCACAGATATAGGCACTGGGAAAATTAATGTGCCCATGAAATAAGGGAAATCAGAATTTCCATCAGTGATGCAAATGAGAAACTAGTGGCACTTTGTCTATTCATTCAACAAATACTTCTTTGTTATATGTGAGGCATTGGGTGTATGGTAGTGACCAAGGCAGAGTCCTCCTGCAGGTGACAGCCTAGTGGGAGAGATGGATAGACAGGCAATCACCCGGGTCTATCATTTAAAGCAAGGCGGGTTCCGTGGAGGGACCTACAAGAGCTTCGACAAGAGGGGTATGTAGAACGAGTCAGGGATGCACTCCCTGAAGAAGCAACATGTGAGCTGAGATCTGCAGGATGGGAAGTCCACTCAGTTGAAGGATGAGGGAGAAATTGCTTTCCACATCAAGGCACAGAGGTGGAGTGCCAAATCAAATTTACCTCATAAAAGGCCTTTCTAGCACCAGGGTGGAGAATTTTTTTGGAAAGCAGGCAAGAGCAGAATTGGGTTGGACTAACTAGGAAGCTAGAGCAGGAGTGACATCAAAGGATGACTGTTGGAATCCTTCATGTGGTGGTACCGTTACACACACAAAACACAACGAACCTCACAGGTAAAAGAAGCCAGACACAGGGAAGACCATATTGTATGAGTCCATTTATATGACATTCAAGAACAGAACTTTATATGAGTGAACTAATCCGTGGTGATAGATTTTAGAACAGTGGCTACACTAAGGGTAGGTATTGACTGGGACAGTCATGAGGGAGGCTTCTGGCAGCAGGCTGGAAATTATGTACATCTGTAGTAGGTAGGTAATTCTCCCTACTAATTCACACCTGCTTTGTAGGTGTAATTTGTGTGTCACGGAAATGAAAAGAAGGTCTGATATATATCATTAAAAAAATACATGCTCAAAGTGTAATGTTAACGGGGAAAAGTAGGATAAAAATTACATATACAATATCATAATTCTCAAAAAATAAATAGAATAATAATAATTTATTTAAAAATTAAAAGGAAAACGTCCAACATTTTGACATGGTTATTTGTGGTGGTGGGATTTCAGCTGACTGATGTGAAGAGACAACCCGGGAAGGATTTTCAGAAACACTGACAATGAATCACGGAACACTACATCAAAAACTAAGGATGTACTGTATGGTGACTAACATAACAATAAAAATTATAAAAAAACAAAACAAAACACAACGGATAGGAGATTAACCAACTGCTCTCAGCAGGATAGGGATACGAATCCTAGTTCTATTCTTTCCTAAGGGAGTGACCTTCAGCAAGTTACATAACCTCTTTACCCCAGTTTCCACAACATTAAAAAAGGGGTCATAATGAACAATGGTGACTCCATCCTGGAATTGTCTGGGGAACTAAATAAGGTGAAGGGTAAGCACAGTGCCCTGGAAGACAGTGAGTCCTCAGGAAGCATCAGTTGTTGCTATTAAAGAAATCTTGGAGGCAGAAGAGAGTGAAGCCGTCCATGTTTGCACCAACTGCCCCTCCTCTGGGACACTTGTAGGGATGGTGGCTGGTGATGGGGATTTGAAAAGGAGGAAGAAGGTCCAGAACAGCAACTGGGGGAAGGTCAAGCTGACCAGGGAGCATGCCCTGCTGGAGTACAAGCTGAGCACTTCCAGGGTGAAATCCTCCCCCTCCCTCCCAGCCAGGAAGGATGGCTGAAAGGCTCCCGAGTTAGGAATTGCAAAGGGTGTTGTGATGGGAAGACAAGGAAATGGTATTCCGAGTATAAACTCCATAGGGTACGAAAATAAAGCATGTCATTTTACACGGGATAGTTTAAAGTTGAACATCTTGTGACTATGTAAAACTGTTGGTGTGATGTATATATAACGTGATTTTTATTTAAGGAAATGACAAAAAACCTGCATCGCTTGCCTTTGTACATAGAGACACGTTTCCTCTGTGCATTATCAAATGGTGAATATTATGATACCATATTCGCATGCCATATGAACACATGAAAAAAATTTTTTTAATTGAAAGTGCCTACCCCTTCTAGAAATGACTGGATTTCAAAGCTTCTAAGAATTTGGGGAAATGTAGTTGGCACATAGTCAATAACCTAGGAAGCATGACATGCACTCATACTCCAGGTATTCGCACCTCTCTCTTCCTTCTCAAGGGGAAAGGTTATGATATTTAATGCTGTCAGTCGGCAGCAGAGCATTCATTGGTTAGGCCACAAAGTGTTAAACTCACTTTATTTCAATGAGAATAAAAAAGGAATTTACACAAAGCAAAAACCTATTGTGCCATACACAAAAAAACTATAATTCTGGAATAGGAGGCATAGAATTTTATTTTATTTACTTTATTTATAGGAAGCTTCTGAAAAATCAATATTTTGAGGCCTAACTAGATTTAATATTATACTCTCACTCAGAATGTGCTGAGAATATTGTCAACATTTGCAGCCCTGTCTGCTGCTTTCCAATTGAAAATTGTCCAACTTGATATAATGCACACAGGGTGCTCTGAAGAGTTATCCTGAATAATAATGATATTGGCTACCACTTTAATTAATACTTTTTTTTATGTAGCAGGTATCCTGCTGAGCATTTTGGGTGTATTAGCTCACTTACCTCCCACAACAAATCTATGAGGGAGGCATTTTAGGCATTTTAGTATACCCATTTTATGGGTGAGAACAATAAAGCTCAGACTAGGGTGACCAACTGCTCAGTTTTTCCCAGGATGTGGGACTTTCAGTGCTTATCCCAGGAAAGTCCTGGGCAAAATGGCCGAGTTTATCTTTCTATAAAAGTGACCTGCTTGATTTTTAAATGGTAGAGAGAAATTTAACCTCTTCTCTTCTTGGCTGGTTAGATTTCCAACTTACTGCCAGCCAGCTCTAGATTATAGTCCATGATAGTTAAGTAGGAAAGACATTCTTTGGCAGCATGGCGGGGGGGCGGTCTAGGTTGAAACTGGACAATATTATTTCACACGATGTAATGGAAAATGTCATCTGGCCTCTCTCTGTTCCCAAACCACTGAGCCAGTGAAGCTGAACCTCCCTTTACAACATTTCCAAAGGGCTTGCATGTCACCATAATCTGACATTCAAAGTGAAAACCCACTCACCTTGGGAAGCGGGTAGAGATGACACAATGGTTGGCCAGGGTCCTGCTTACAAAACTCCAGGGTATGACACACCACATCAGCATTCATATCTGTGCTAAGCCTGGAGGGAAAGGGGACAAAACAAAGCCTATTTAAGATCTCTCGGGCATTTAGGAGAACCTGTTTCAAAGGAAGGTAAATCCCCGGAATGGATTCTAACACAGTGTTTGAGTCCAGCCCCATGTAGCTGCCTGATCATAAGGCTCTCCTGCCGTGTTGTTCTCTGCTCTGTTTAGAATAAGGTCCTGGAGGTGGGAAGGGGGATGGACAGCACTGAGCTGTGGTCAGCCTCTCACACTGGCACTGTGATTCTTTTCAGGAGAAGCCACAAGAAAAACTGGGAAAGAAAAAATGGACAGGGGTATAATTTGATGGAAACAATATTTTAAAGTTTGCTAGGACTTACAGCAAAGTATCATGTGTGATAAAGTCTTAAACACCTAAAATTATTTTTTAGGCATAATCTAAATCCTTTCTTTCCCTTTAAAATAAATATATTTCTTTTGGAAGAAAATACAATATAGTTGACTTCCCCGCCCCCCCCAAGGATGGTGTAAGGAAAGTGTTCTTCAAACATTTTGGTTTATGTCTAGTTTGGAGGGGCTAAAACAAACCCTCCATATCCATTTTCTACCTGACACTCCCCAAACTCTTCTTACTAAGAAGAATGAGAACAATGTGCTGCTTCAAATGAAGGAACAAGTAGAATATGGATTTTTAGTAACTTTTCCAAGTAAATCATTGATTCAAGCCCAACCGAACCCAGACCAAAACAACAAAAAGAATTCATAAATACATGTTGGTAGTATCTAGAGACTAATCTTAGAAAAACAGATCTAGATTTTAGAAGATACTTTTTGGGGTTTTCTCCCAGCTCACATGATCATTTAACTGTCTCCCTTCACCCACCGGGGCAGGTTCCTAGCAATTGTGTTTGTACTCCCTATCTCTTGATCAGTTGATTGGACCTCATTGGACAACACTGGACAAGTAGGATCTATTAGATTCTCTCTTATGGAAATTTAGAATTAGTACTAAAGATTTCAGCTTCATCCTGGGCTGTTCCCAGAATAACAGGGCTGAGAGGAAGAAAAAAGATGGCGGAGGAGTAGGGGACCTTTTTTCAGCTGGGCCCCTGAATCGAGCTGGAGATCTACCAGATCATCCTGAACACCCACAAAATCAGCCCAAGGTGCAGGAAGATACATCTGGATCTCTACAAACGAACATCTCCGGTGCTGAGTATTGAGGTATGAAGCGGGGAGCCATGAATCTGCGCACACATATCGGAAGATAAACAAAAGGGGGAGGGAGACACCGTGCTCAGGGGCGGGGAAGCAGTAGCCTCCTGCACTGGACTGGTAGCCACCGAGAAAGCAGACTGAGACCGGGAGCTCGGGTGTGTGTGGGCAACCAAACTGAAAACCAGAGCTCTGGAGTGCTCACTCGAACCAGACTGAAAACTGGGAGCTCCAGAGCACGCGTGAACCACACTGAAACAGGGAGCTCGGGAGCGCGCGCGGGAACTGGGGGCAGATGGCGGTGTTAGAAGCACAAAGGACACAGATGTGTGGGCCCTGGGAGTGAGGACTGGGAGAGTGGCTGTGGGGCACACAACCTGGGATGCTGCGGGGTTTAGCAGCACTGACAGAAACAGAGTTAAAGTGGCCAGGAGAGCTCAGTGGAGAGCAGACTGTAATCTCTCTGTTCTGAGACAGAGGCTAGGATACAACCACTGCTGCTCTGACTCTCAGAAGAGTCACAGAAAACCACCAGGGAAAGCCTCCAGAGAACAAAGGCCCGGAAATACCGGTTCACATTGTGCCCATCCCCATCTCCCCTCGCAGGGAACAGGGCAACTCTACCCAAACAGGGTTGCCTGAATAATCAGTGTGGCAGGCCCCTCCTCCAGAAGGCAGGCTGAAAAATCAAGAAGCCCACATCTCTAAGGTCCTTATAAAACAAGTGCACATTGCCTGGGTCCTGGTCAATAATTTGGGCTCTGTACATCCCCACAAACTCTCCTCATCAGAATGACAAGGAGGAGGAATCCTCAACAAAGGAAAGAAACAGAGACTGTGGCCTCTGCCACAGAACTAATGTATATGGATATAACCAAACTGTCAGAAATGGAGTTCAGAGTAACAATGGTCAAGATGATGTGTAGGCTTGAAAAAAATATTAACAAGAATACAGAATCTCTAAGGGCAGAAATGAGAGTGAATTTTGCAGAAATTAAAAAGGGTATGAATCAAATGCAGCCTAAACTGGATGCTCTGACAACCAGGGTAAATGAGGCAGAAGAACGAATTAGTGAATTGGAAGATGGGATGATAGAAAAGAAGGAAAAAATGGGAACTTGGCTCAAAAAAATCCAATCTCAAGAATGTAGATTACAAGAGATTACTGACTCAATGAAACATTCCAATGTCAGAATCATCGGCATCCCCGAGGGGGTGGGGAAAGAGAGAGGTCTAGAAGAGATATTTGAACAAATTGTAGCTGAGAAGTTCCCTAATCTGGTGAAGGAAACAAGCATTCGTGTCCAAGAGGCAGAGAGGACCCCTCCCAAGATCAATGAGAACAGACCAACACCACGTCACATAATAGTACAATTCGCAAACATTAGATCCAAGGATATAATCTTGAAAGCGGCCAGGAGGAAGAAAATCCTCACCTACAGAGGGAGGAACATCAGAATAACATCAGACCCGTCTACAGAGAACTGGCAAGCCAGAAAGGGCTGGCAAGACATATTCAGAGCACTAAGTGAGAAGAACATGCAGCCAAGGATCTTTTATCCAGCAAGGCTGTCATTCAGAATTGATGGAGAGACAAGGACCTTCCAAGACCGGCAGAAACTGAAAGAATATGTGACCACCAAGCCAGCCCTACAAGAAATATTAAGGGGGGGGTTCTATAAAAGTAAAAAGACCCCAGGAGTGATACAGAACAGAAATTTACAATCTATAGAAACAAAGGCTTCACAGGCAACATAACATCATTAAAATCATCTCTCTCAATAATCACTCTCAATGTGAATGGCCTAAATGCTCCCATAAAACGCCACAGGGTTGCATATTGGATAAAAAGACATGACACATCCATTTGCTGTCTACAAGAGACTCATTTTGAACCTAAAGATACACCCAGACTGAAAGTGAAGGGATGGGAAAACATTTTTCATGCCAATGGACCTCAAAAGAAAGCTGGGGTAGCAATTCTTATATCACACAGATTAGATTTTAAACTAAAGACTGTAGTTAGAGATACAGAAGGACACTGTATTATTCTTAAAGGATGCATCCAACAAGTGGATATGACAATTATAAATATCTATGCCCCCAACAGGGGAGCAGCTAGATACACAAGCCAACCCTTAACCAGAATAAAGAGACATATAGATAATAATACGTTAATAGGAGGGGACCTCAACCCTCCACTCTCAGCAATAGACAGATCACCTAAGGAGAAAATCAACAAAGAAACAAGAGCTTTGAATGACATACTGGACCAGATGGACCTCATAGATATGTACAGAACACTACACCCCACAACAACAGAATACTCATTCTTTTCGAATGCACATGGAACTTTCTCCAGAATAGACCATATACCGGGTCACAAAACAGGTCTCAACCGATACCAAAAGACTGAGATGATTCCTTTCATATTCTAAGACCACAATGCTTTGAAACTGGAACTCAACCACAAGGAAAAATTAGGAAGAAACTCAAACACTTGGAAACTAAGAACAATCCTGCTTAAGAGTGATAGGGTAAACCAGAGAATTAAAGAAGAGCTTAAACAATTTATGGAAACCAATGAGAACGAAAACACATCGATCAAAAACCTATGGGACACTGCAAAGGCAGTTCTAAGGGGAAAATACATAGCCATCCAAGCCTCACTCAAAAGAACAGAAAAATCTAAAATGCAGTTTTTGAATTCTCACCTTAAGAAGCTGGAGCTGGAACAGAAGAACAGGCCTAACCCACACATGAGAAGGCAGTTGACCAAGATTAGAGCAGAAATCAATGAATTAGAAACCAGGAGCACAGTAGAGCAGATCAACAGAACTAGAAGCTGGTTCTTTGAAAGAATAAATAAGATCGATAAGCCACAGGCCAGA
>NW_024425563.1:39961227-40187253 GCF_017311325.1 Ursus maritimus | reverse complement strand
CTGCTGCTCTGACTCTCAGAAGAGTCACAGAAAACCACCAGGGAAAGCCTCCAGAGAACAAAGGCCCGGAAATACCGGTTCACATTGTGCCCATCCCCATCTCCCCTCGCAGGGAACAGGGCAACTCTACCCAAACAGGGTTGCCTGAATAATCAGTGTGGCAGGCCCCTCCTCCAGAAGGCAGGCTGAAAAATCAAGAAGCCCACATCTCTAAGGTCCTTATAAAACAAGTGCACATTGCCTGGGTCCTGGTCAATAATTTGGGCTCTGTACATCCCCACAAACTCTCCTCATCAGAATGACAAGGAGGAGGAATCCTCAACAAAGGAAAGAAACAGAGACTGTGGCCTCTGCCACAGAACTAATGTATATGGATATAACCAAACTGTCAGAAATGGAGTTCAGAGTAACAATGGTCAAGATGATGTGTAGGCTTGAAAAAAATATTAACAAGAATACAGAATCTCTAAGGGCAGAAATGAGAGTGAATTTTGCAGAAATTAAAAAGGGTATGAATCAAATGCAGCCTAAACTGGATGCTCTGACAACCAGGGTAAATGAGGCAGAAGAACGAATTAGTGAATTGGAAGATGGGATGATAGAAAAGAAGGAAAAAATGGGAACTTGGCTCAAAAAAATCCAATCTCAAGAATGTAGATTACAAGAGATTACTGACTCAATGAAACATTCCAATGTCAGAATCATCGGCATCCCCGAGGGGGTGGGGAAAGAGAGAGGTCTAGAAGAGATATTTGAACAAATTGTAGCTGAGAAGTTCCCTAATCTGGTGAAGGAAACAAGCATTCGTGTCCAAGAGGCAGAGAGGACCCCTCCCAAGATCAATGAGAACAGACCAACACCACGTCACATAATAGTACAATTCGCAAACATTAGATCCAAGGATATAATCTTGAAAGCGGCCAGGAGGAAGAAAATCCTCACCTACAGAGGGAGGAACATCAGAATAACATCAGACCCGTCTACAGAGAACTGGCAAGCCAGAAAGGGCTGGCAAGACATATTCAGAGCACTAAGTGAGAAGAACATGCAGCCAAGGATCTTTTATCCAGCAAGGCTGTCATTCAGAATTGATGGAGAGACAAGGACCTTCCAAGACCGGCAGAAACTGAAAGAATATGTGACCACCAAGCCAGCCCTACAAGAAATATTAAGGGGGGGGTTCTATAAAAGTAAAAAGACCCCAGGAGTGATACAGAACAGAAATTTACAATCTATAGAAACAAAGGCTTCACAGGCAACATAACATCATTAAAATCATCTCTCTCAATAATCACTCTCAATGTGAATGGCCTAAATGCTCCCATAAAACGCCACAGGGTTGCATATTGGATAAAAAGACATGACACATCCATTTGCTGTCTACAAGAGACTCATTTTGAACCTAAAGATACACCCAGACTGAAAGTGAAGGGATGGGAAAACATTTTTCATGCCAATGGACCTCAAAAGAAAGCTGGGGTAGCAATTCTTATATCACACAGATTAGATTTTAAACTAAAGACTGTAGTTAGAGATACAGAAGGACACTGTATTATTCTTAAAGGATGCATCCAACAAGTGGATATGACAATTATAAATATCTATGCCCCCAACAGGGGAGCAGCTAGATACACAAGCCAACCCTTAACCAGAATAAAGAGACATATAGATAATAATACGTTAATAGGAGGGGACCTCAACCCTCCACTCTCAGCAATAGACAGATCACCTAAGGAGAAAATCAACAAAGAAACAAGAGCTTTGAATGACATACTGGACCAGATGGACCTCATAGATATGTACAGAACACTACACCCCACAACAACAGAATACTCATTCTTTTCGAATGCACATGGAACTTTCTCCAGAATAGACCATATACCGGGTCACAAAACAGGTCTCAACCGATACCAAAAGACTGAGATGATTCCTTTCATATTCTAAGACCACAATGCTTTGAAACTGGAACTCAACCACAAGGAAAAATTAGGAAGAAACTCAAACACTTGGAAACTAAGAACAATCCTGCTTAAGAGTGATAGGGTAAACCAGAGAATTAAAGAAGAGCTTAAACAATTTATGGAAACCAATGAGAACGAAAACACATCGATCAAAAACCTATGGGACACTGCAAAGGCAGTTCTAAGGGGAAAATACATAGCCATCCAAGCCTCACTCAAAAGAACAGAAAAATCTAAAATGCAGTTTTTGAATTCTCACCTTAAGAAGCTGGAGCTGGAACAGAAGAACAGGCCTAACCCACACATGAGAAGGCAGTTGACCAAGATTAGAGCAGAAATCAATGAATTAGAAACCAGGAGCACAGTAGAGCAGATCAACAGAACTAGAAGCTGGTTCTTTGAAAGAATAAATAAGATCGATAAGCCACAGGCCAGACTTATCCAAAAGAATAGAGAAAGGACCCAAATTAATAAAATTATGAATGAAAGGGGAGAGATCACGACCAACACCAAAGAAATAGAAAGAATCATTAGAAACTATTATCAACAACTATATGCCAATAAATTAAACAACCTGGAAGAAATGGATGCCTTCCTGGAAACCTATAAACTACCAAGTCTGAAACAGGAAGAAATTGATTATTTAAACAGACCGATTAATTATGAAGAGATTGAAGCAGTGATCAAAAACCTCCCCAAAAACAAGAGTCCAGGGCCTGACGGATTCCCAGGGGAATTCTACCAAACATTCAAAGAAGAAATAATACCTATTCTCCTGAAGCTGTTTCAAAAAATAGAAACAGAAGGAAAACTACCAAACTCATTCTATGAGGCCAGTATTACCTCGATCCCCAAACCAGGCAAAGACCCCATCAATAAGGAGAATTACAGACCGATATCCCTGATGAATATGGATGCCAAAATTCTCAACAAGATCCTTGCTAATAGGATCCAACAGTACATTAAAAGGATTATCCATCACGACCAAGTGGGATTCATCCCTGGGATGCAAATGTGGTTCAACATTTGCATATCGATCAGTGTGATAGATCATATCAACAAGAAAAGAGTCAAGAACCATATGATCCTCTCAATTGATGCAGAAAAATCATTTGACAAAATACAGCATCTTTTCCTGATTAAAACACTTCAGTGTAGGGATAGAGGGTACATTCCTCAATCTCATAAAAATCATCTATGAAAAGCCTACAGCAAATATCATTCTCAATGAGGAAAAGCTGAAGGCCTTTCCCTTAAGATCAGGAACATGACAAGGATGCCCACTCTTGCCATTATTGTTCAACATAGTACTAGAAGTCCTTGCAACAGCAATCAGACTACAAAAAAGAATAAAAGGTATTCAAATCAGCAAAGAAGAAGTCAAACTCTCTTCGCAGATGACATGATACTCTATATGGAAAACCCAAAAGACTCCACCCCCAAATTACTAGAACTCATAGAACAATACCGTAATGTGGCAGGATACAAAATCATTGCTCAGAAATCAGTTGTATTTCTATACATGAACAATGAGACTGAAAAAAAAAAGAAATTAGGGAATCAATTCCATTTACAATAGCACCAAAAATCATATGATACCTCGGAATTAACTTAACCAGAGAGGTAAAGGATCTATATTCTAGAAACTACAGATCACTGTTGAAAGACATTGAAGAAGACACAAAAAGATGGAAAAACATTCCATGCTCATGGATCGGAAGAATAAACGTAGTTAAAATGTCTATGATACCCAGAGCATTCTACACTTTCAATGCCATCCCTATCAAAATAACAATGACATTTTTCAAAGAGCTGGAACAAACAGCCCTTAAATTTGTGTGGAACCAGAAAAGGCCCCAATTCGCCAAGCAAATGTTGAAAAGGAAAAACAAAGCTGGGGACATCATGTTGCCTGATTTCAAGCTATACTACAAAGCTGTGATCACCAAGACAGCATGGTATGGGCACAAAAACAGACACATAGACCAGTGGAACAGAATAGAGACTCCAGAAATGGACCCTTGGCTCTATGGTCAACTAATCTTTGACAAAGCAGGAAAAAACATCCAGTGGAAAAAAGACAGTCTCTTCAATAAATGGTGTTGGGAAAATTGGACAGCTACATGCAAAAGAATGAAACTTAACCACTCTCTCACACCATACACAAAGATAAACTCCAAATGGATGAAAGACCTTGATGTGAGACAGGAATCCATCAAAATCATAGAGGAGAACATAGGCTGTAACCTCTTTGACATCGGCCACAGCAACTTTTTTCATGACACGTCTCCAAAGGCAGGAGAAACAAATGATAAAATGAACTTGTGGGACTTCATCAAGATAAAAAGCTTCTGCATAGCAAAGGAAACAGTCATCAAAACTAAGAGGCAGCCCACGGAATGGGAGAAGATATTTGCGAATGATGCTACAGATAAAAGGCTGGTATCCAAGATCTATAAAGAACTTCTCAAACTCAATACACGAGAAACAAATAATCAAATCAAAAAATGGGCAGAAGATATGAAGACACTTTTCCAATGAAGACATACAAATGGCTAACAGACACATGAAAAAATGCTCAAAATCATCAGCCATCAGGGAAATGCAAATCAAAACCACATGGAGATACCACCGTACGCCAGTTAGAATGGCAAAAATGGACAAGGCGAGAAACAACAAATGTTGGAGAGGATGTGGAGAAAGGGGAACCCTCTTACACTGTTGGTGGGAATGCAAGTTGGTACAGCCCCTTTGGAAAACAGTGTGGAGGTCCCTCAAAAAGTTATAAATAGAGTTACCCTATGACCCAGCAATTACACTACTGGGTATTTACCCCAAAGTTACAGTCGTAGTGAAAAGAAGGGCCATATGCATCCCAATGTTCATAGCAGCATTGTCCACAATAGCTAAATTGTGGAAGGAGCCGAGATGCCCTTTAACAGATGAATGGATAAAGAAGATGTGGTCCATATACACAATGGACTATTACTCAGCCATCAGAAAGAATGATTACACAACATTTGCGGCAACATCGATGGGACTGGAGGAGATTATGCTAAGTGAAATAAGTCAAGCAGAGAAAGACAATTATCATATGGTTTTACTCATTTATGGAACATAAGAAATAGCAGGGAGATCGGTAGGAGAAGGAAAGGAAGAATGGGGGGGTAAACAGAAGGGAGAATGAACCACGAGAGACTATGGACTCTAGGAAACAAACTGAGGGCTTCAGAGGGGAGGGGTGTGGGGGATTGGGCTAGGTCAGTGATGGGTATTAAGGAGGGCACATACTGCATGGAGCACTGGGTGTTATACGCAAACAATGAGTCATGGAACACTACATCAGAAACTAATGATGTACTGTATGGTGACTAACATAACATAATAAAAAATTTAAAAAATAACAGGAGCTGTAGTGTCTTGGGATTATAATGTTATTTTCTGCCACGTGGACTGAGCAGTTGGAAAGCTAATCTGTAGGATGTGGTTCAGGCATCAGAACCCAGTGTATGCAGTGAGGAAGCCTGGGGAGAATGTTACCCTGTGTTTGTGGTGACTTCCAAGTCCCATTTCCATCTCTGTGTGAGGTCTGGCAAGATGGCCTCTTAACCTTTTGTGAGCACTTGAGTTAAGAGGGAAAAAGAGAGTCATCTGCTTGGCCCCAGGGCTTCTTCATGAGAGGTGGAGGGGAAGGTAACTTAAAGTATAAAAGGAGGCCACATCTTCTAATTTGTGGGGCAAGCTGTATATAGCAGATAAAGTCCATTAGCAAACTAATGTCTACTAAGGGTCAGTAACTTAATGGTTCTGAACTTAATGGTTCATTTATTTAACTGATGACTGCTGTCTTTATGGGGGTCTAATATTTAGTGGGCTCAGGAGGGTGATAAATAGGGCTCTGCTTAACCTTTTTTTTTTTAACCTACAGCCAATATCCCATCTGTGGTAATCCAGGACCACTACCACCAACTAATCATATGATATCCAAGACCTACTCATTTTCTCTGCAGATAGAGCACAATTTCAAGTAAGTGAACTTGATTACAAGAGTGGAAATGGGGTCCCCACAGTCAAAGAGTGATGCTGATGGTCTTTACACTGAGGAATAGGAGAGGAGAACTAGGTATGTGGTATTCTTTCCAGAGTCCTCTAAGATCAGAGTTTCATCATCAAAAGACTGAAAGTGAGAAACGGTCCTTCATACAAGAATAGAAAATGCTGAGTCTCATAAATCCAGACACGTGTAAGACCACTAGAATGTACAAGACGCAAAGAAGTGGCAAAGCAGCATATGTGCTCTTCACCAGCCGTGGGACAGAAAGCCCAGGTGATGCATACAATGTGAAATCCTCAGGAAATCTCCAAATTCATAATAACCATTCCCACCCAACGGCAGCAAGAAGACCAAAATAGTCACATTTTAATTCACTTCCTTTTACTACCCTTACTGGTACAGAGGTGTGCAGGAATGAGGCATGTGGTAGGGGACCAGGGGTGGTGGGGGAGGAGACATCAACACATTTGGCAGAGCTAATTAACAAGTCTAATTAGGATCATAGTAGAATGAAGTCAATGACGATGATCATCACCATAAATCAAAAGAGGGGAGCAAGGTCAGGGTTAACAGACAGTCAAAGTAACAGCCTATGGCAGGGAGTGAGGACAGGGCCTTCCACACATGAAAGCTCTCAAATTCAGACCTTCACATCACTTTCAAAGAAAGTTTATATATTAATATATAGTCACAGAGATATACTCACAACACTGAAAGAAGATGTTCCTCATGCAACTTAATACTTATATCCCATTTCTGGACCACACTCAAAGCACACTAGGAAATTATTCATTTCCCTAAATCTTACACAGTAGTCCCCCTCCTATCTGTGGTTTTGTTTTCCAAGGTTGCAGTGACCAGTGGTCAGCTGTGGTCTGGGAGCAGATGATTCCCCTTCTAACATATCGTCTGAAGGTCAAAAGTAGCTTAATGATACATCACAATGCCTCGTCATCGACCTCCCTTCATCTTATCATGTGGACATTTTATCATCTCACATCATCACAAGAAGAAGGGTGAGTACAGAGCAATAAATATTTTCAGAGAGAGAGAGAGACAGAGAGACAGAGACCACATTCACATAACTTATATTACAGTGTATTGTTATACTTGTTCTATTTTATTATTGTTGTTAATCATTTCCTGTGCCTAATTTATAAATTAAACTTTATCACAAGTATGTATGTATGTATAGGAAAAAATAGTATATATAGTTCAGTACTATCTGGTTTCAGGCATCTACTGGGGGTCCTTGGAATGTATCCCCTCTGGATAGGGAGGACTGCTATAATTATTTTGTGAATGGCACAGATAATGTTTTGTATTTTTGGTGTCTAAAAAATACATTAATTACATTTAAGGCATATTATGTTATAAACCCTGTTACACATTTTCTTCTAAAAAATGTTAGTAGTTTAGGTGTCTCCTGATGAGAGCTCCTAGTTTGGAATACAAGAGTTTATGATTTAGAGGAAAGCATAAATAAATCCCTGGAAGCAAGGTGAGATACACAGAAGACAAGGATCAGGTTTGCTATGGCAACCAATGGCATGATGGAGGTCAAAACCAGGTAGAGGAGGACTCAGCACCCGGTCCCTGGCTGGCACTGGCTGCTCCTGGAAGAGCCCCTCCCTGCATGACCCAGGTTCTTGGGGGAATGCCTGAGTGCTCAGGTGTCCCACTTCCCAAAAACATCCTGTGGCTTGCCGATGGGCAGGAAATGTAATTGCTGAATAATTAGTCCATGAATCATTGAGAATTGACTCGTATGAAATAATGAGGAGGGATGCCCTCTGGGTTAGGAAACACATTTAATACTGGAAGCCTGAAATTCAGGTAAAACTAAATCATAAGGTTGTCACTTTCAGCACCTATATCAACCCAAAACTGTAAATGATTGATTAAAACAAGTCGTAAGAAGAGGAAGGCACTATATAGTTTGGCACTATTAAAAGGAAAAATGTCTATCAGCAAACAACTAACATGGGTACTTGAAAATTACTCACAAATCAAACTAATGGTGGACAGAACCATGAAGAGGGATGATTTGCTACATGTGTCTTTCTTCAAATGGCCCACCCCATACTAATGAGAATTTGTTATCTTAGGAATTTGAGTCATCTCAAAGGAAAAAAAAAGAGGGCCATACTCAGGGAGTGGCCCTCTTTGGGTGGTTTGCTGGGACCATTCTTCTCTAACACCTTGTATTCATTTGTTGTCATTTGAGGTGGGGACTGTCCCTTATACAGTTCACATCTGCAGTACCTAGGATAGTGTCTGTCTGTCCTCTCTGATCCTTGTGCTTAAATGTCTCATGCATCTGCCACTCTCCAGCCAGCTACAGAAGAGCAATGGGTTGCTCAACCAATCCAGTCCACAGCCCTTTTACTCCCAGCACACGTGATAGCTAATCTTTGGCTCCCCCTTTTGAGTATCTGCATGCATTGCCCTCTTTAGCTTCTGGGACTTTTTCCCACCTGCCTCTCAGGTTCCCTGATCTAGACCCAGCAGGACCTGTCTGGTAAAGCTGACATTTCCTCCAGAGTACCTGGCTCATACTAGGTATATAAGCAGATTCAATTTCTTTGGCGCAGTCTAGTCATAGCTCATCTGTAGTGATACTTTTGTTCTTTTAAAATAATTCAACAAACATTTATGGCAGGCCTTCAATATATACTGAAGACTCAAATATAGCACCAAGCCCTGAAGATACAAAGCCTTCTATTTCCCTCCCTCCCTCCCTCCCTCCCTCCCTCCCTTCCTTCCTTCCTTGTATTCAGTATTTTGCTAAGTACCTAGAGATGCAGAGATGAATAAAATGCAGTCCTGGCTCTCAGAAGGCTTTCAATCTAGTTAGTGACTCACAAAAGTCCATGGAGGATGAATTTACACAAAGATGTGGTAAGTGCTGTGCTAGGGTTTGCACAGGGTCCCAGGAGTGTGTGTGTGTGTGTGTGTGTGTGTGTGTGTGTGTGTGGTGTCAGCAGTGGGAATGTCATCTATCTTAGCCTGCAGAGGGTCAGGAAAGCTTCCAGAGGAAGTGACCCTGGAGCTGAGGTCTAAAAAAGTAGAATTTGTCCGGGGTGGAGGTTTTGGATGCACCAAGCAGGGGGAACACCTTATGCAAATGTCCCGAGGCCAAAACCTCTTGGTATGTGTGGGGAATTACAAGTGATCTGGAGTGTGGAGGGATGAATCTGAAAATGTCCTCAGGGACTGATTTATAAATAGCCCTGTGTATGTCACTACAGAATCCTGCAAAAGTGTGAAGACTGAAGAATTTTATGTTCGTGCCACATTAGTCTGGTATTTAAAAGATATTTGGCCAACTAGTATGCGGATTGTTGACCTGCAGGCCAACGGGCAGGCCTGCAAGCCTAGAATCCAGTTAGGAAGTATGAGTTAAAAAGAAAGCGTCTCTGCCTTCCAAACCCTCACGGTCTGGGGCTCGATAGAAATCATTTACCATAATAGAGTGAGGTACATATTAATACAGGCAGGTGCACAGCAAGCCCTAGCACTGATTACCACTGTGGACCGTATGATTTTAAGTTCCTCCTGTCTTTAAAATTGTGCAGCTCTAGGCTACCTACTTGTGGGGAATGATGCCTCTGAGCCTCTCTGCTTTGAGGCTTAATGGCATATAAAAGAGGAATCACGTAAGAATATTCATCATAATACCAGTAAACAACCCGAAAACCCATATGGGAGAGTGAAAGAATAGACTCTCGTAGAGACACAACATTCTATATAGTCAGAGGGAATGAACCACAGCAATGACACTATGTTATGTTATGGATGAAACTTAGACACATAAATCTAAGTGGTAGGTCCCAAAAGATTATATTCAATGTTATCCTCTCTTCATAAATTAAAGAAATAACTAAAATATGTTTTAAAGAAATATATATATAATAAATACAGTAAAATTCTAATTATTTTATGTAATTATATTACCATTAATTATAATCATTAATCATTAAGATATTAATCCATAAATATTCTATTAAGATTACTTTTCTACATTATATTGACATATACTTCTTATATGCTAATTGTAATTAATATGTCATTATCAATTATTAGCATAAATACATATAGAAATTTAACATAATATATTAACATAAGTATATATACATATATACTAAAACTACAGAAAAAGGAAAGCAAGAGAAAGATGAACATGGGTTTTATTACATGGATGGAGAAAAGCATGAGAATGAATGGCAGAGGGACTGGATGGTTAAATTATAACCAAGTTTCTAGACTTAGTTTGGGATGGTGGGTTTGGAAGCTAATCACATTATTCAAAGTTAATAAATAACTAAATAATAAATATAAGAAAGCCATGTATGGATCCTTGATGAGAAAATGTCCTGAATAGGAAGGAATATGATTTATCTGATCCAGTGCACCTAAGCTCAAAAAGGAAAGAAACATAAGAGAATGAAGGAAGCAGACAGATTATAATGGCACCTGTGCGGGATTCTGAGGGGCACCAGCTGGGGCTAGGGAAGCGGAGAGGGCCAGGAAGCCCGTGAGGGAGGAGAGAGGAGAAGAACCTAAGAACATAGCCTGGGACCCAAGCTGGGAGAGAAGAGAAAGGCTGGGACTCTTTGGGGAGCTCAGGAGAAGGGGCTAAATGCTTAGGTCCGGACGTAGGCTCTGCTTACTTCTTGGTAAAATTCCTTCTGAAAGGCTCTTGAGAAATCGAGCCAGGGGCCACACTGTGACCCAAGGGGAGCTTTTGGGGGACAACAGATCTGAGTCAGGTCTGAATGTTCCACTACTAACAAGAACAGAAACACAGCTCAAGCCCTTGTTCGGTGAGTACATCCTGCTGGAAGGGGCACCGGCTGCCTGGCAGCTTTCCTGTTGCCCCCACGTCCCCGCAACTGACCCAGGTTAATGTGCCGGCATACTCACAGTTTTATGATGTCCGGTCCAAACATTCTTATCACTAAATAGCAGGTGGTCTTCAAGAACAGCTTCTCTAAGAAGAAATAAAGAAGGGGAAATAGATTATTTTTTATTCTGATGACTTTAACACATGAGTTAAAAATAATCTTTACTAGGAATTGATGCTGAATAATTTATCATTAATTCAAGTGATTATAAGGGTTTAGGGGAAATGTTACAGTTAATGTATTCATTAAAACATCATCTTAGGTTTATGTGAATACCACTTTGTTTACCATACATGATAAACATCACCAGTTTATTACAAAAATACAGTTAAATTTTTGGGTTTTATTTTCTTTTGTATAGCAAGGAACCTCTGAATGTTGCTTAAGATCTCCTTTGTTGAAATAAAAGAAATAGGACTCACTTTAAAGTAAACAATATGAAATACAGCTTTGTTAAAAATGCTCTTCTTTCGTGTTCATTTGGGAAAAAAAGATCGCATTTTGGCTATTTATTTTTGGCCTTGGTATTCCAGAATTAGGAGACTGTCAAGATCCCTGCACTTCCATCTACCCCAGAGAACACAGACACACAGACACTCCCCACCAACGCACACAAACACACAACACATACACACACACACAAACCAATCTCTTTCCTCTCCATTGTGACAGTACAGGGATGCTTTGTGGATTGATCTGTACAATGAAACTTGTGAACTCTCTAGTCCTGTTTTTCTAGTTTGTGAGTCCACTGTGAAACCTTGGGAATTAGAACCTTAGCACAGTTAGGACAGATGGGCCGTCCTGGGAAGAGCTGGGAATCTCTCCCTGGTGAGAATTTATCTTGTCATGCTTATCTCAAACTGGGCTACCCACACCTTGCTTGGAGGACAGGGTAGTGAAAGAACAGGATAAATACGGGGAAATCTCTCTAGGACTTCATTTGTGCTCAATAGTAAATAATGTAAATATTACTTTTGTATTACCATAGATCTATTCATAGGACTTTTTTTTTTTCTACAATAAAGCAGGAACTTCAAACATACTATGCTTTTGAGGTAGGAATTTAAAACTATATCCCCACATTGACCTTACAGAAATGAAAAGAAGCATGGGGTAATACCATGACATCTGATGTCAGCAAATTAGATAACTAGATGAGATGGACAAATTCCTAGAAAGACAGGCTGCCAAAACTGACTCAAGAATAGACAGACAATCTGGATAGATGTATAACAAGAGATTGAATTAGTAATCAAAAGCTTCCCCCAAAGAAAAGCCCAGAACCAGATGGCTTCACTGGTGACTAGTACCAAACACCTAAAGAAAGCATCTGAATAGATTTTCTCCAAAGAAGATATATGAATAGCCAATAAACACATGCTCAACTTCTTTAGCTATTAAGGAAATGCAAATCAAAACCACAAGGAGATACCACTTCATACCCACTATGATATGCTATATTAAAAATGACAGATAATAGCAAGTACTGATGTGGAGATATTAGAATCGTCATACACTGCTGGTGGAAACATAAAATGGTGCGGCCACCTTGGTTAATGGTCTGACAGTTCCGCAAATGGTTCAACGTACAGTTGCCGTATAATCCAACAAGTCCACTCATAGGTATATACCCAAAAGAATAAAAAAATACATCTACACGAAAACTTGTACACGAATGTTCACAGAGATATTATTTAAAATAGCCGAGAAGTGGAAACAATTCAACCCAAATGTCCACTTACAAATGAATGAACTAAGTGGGCTATATCCATGCAATAGAATATTATTCAGCTATGAAGAGTAATGAAGCAACATGCCACAACATGGATGGATATTAAGAACATTATGCTAAGTGAAAGAAAGGAAATGTCCGGAAGAGGTAAACGCATGGAGACAGAAAATAGATTAGTGGTTGCTTAGGTCTGGGGAGGATAGATATTTGGGGCGGTGACAGCTCAGAAGTGCGAGGGTCCTTTTTCATATGCTGAAAATGTTCTAAAATTCATCATGGGGATGGATGCCCATTTCTGGGAATATACTAAAAGCCATTGAGTTATACATTTTAAATGGGTGAATTGCATAGTATGTGAATTATACCTTAATACACATGTTTTAAAGTAAAAACATCTCTTCCCCCTGGGTGCTCCTTTCAGGGGCACTGCAGTGGAGAGCGTCAAGAGCCTCTGATGTCATAGGACTCAGAGCTTGGATTTCAGCCCCTGTCGACCTGCTTCTGCCCTTCAGTGGTTTACCCTTTCTGGGTTTCAATTCCCTCATCTGAGAAATGTGCGAAAGGGATTCAGTCTCCTTCACTAGCCCATCTAGGAACTTGGGAGAATTATGTAACCGACATTCAAAATTACATGAATTGGCAAAGCACTCTGCAAGTGAGTTTCAAGCATGCCTAACGTAGAACTAGTTTAGCCGAGAGCTGGGCAATATTTTCCTCTTGCAGTACTGCTTGAAAGAGAAAATATGACTTCTTTCTGGTAAAATAAAAGATGGTGTGTGTGTGTGTGTGTGTGTGTGTGTGTGTGTGTAATTTTTTAGAACCTTGTTTTTCTCAAGTTGAAACAAGTGGCTGCAAGTTTCTCCGTGTTCTCTGAGTTTGACCATCCGAATGATCCATTTCTCGAATGGATTCTGTGATCATTTCTCAGATGAATTCTGTGATGATTAAGAGTGGGGGGCTCCTGGAGCAACAGCAACAGCAGCATGAGATGGCCCCTTGACAGCTAAATTCTAGATCAGCACAGAGTGGAGATAGGCAAAGTCTCCAGGGCAAGCCGGATAGGGCCCAGTCAGCATGATCAGATGTAAGCTCACCGTTACTGATACAATCACGGAAAAGATTGTTACTGATGCAAAATGTATACAGTTAAACTGTGACCAGGAAGGTACAAGAGCATTTAATTTCTACAGAGTCAGACTTGGAACAGCACAGGAGAAAAAAAATGTGGCCATTCCCAAGGGCAAAGGAGGGTTAAAAAGGGGCAAGTGAGCCATCATCATACATTAGGTGTACACGTGTGTGTGAATAAAACCCAGAACATTATAGGTAGTAAGTCACCTTCACATTTACCATGAAGAAGTTTCTCATCAGAAACTTTTGAGGAAGTGTTTGTTCTTACCCTTGTTCTATAAGGAGGAACGTTAAGGTTTAGAGAGCTTAAGGCCCCAAATCACAGATCTATGACATGGTTCAGTAAGAGATTAAATTTTTTACTCCAAAAGCCCATGTTATTTGTAATGTGCATTTCAGCGTACTTAGGACATTTTATTTGCTGCTTCATCTACTCCAGGTATGGCAGGCTTTGTGATACATTAAGTACTGGTGAGAGATTTGAAGCACAGGGAGATTAACTGACCACACAGCTAGTTTTGAGGCTATGTTTTCTAGTTTGTTTGTAGATTTTCAGAACCTCCAGAACGCGAGGAGAGTTGCCTTCCTCATTTTAAATCTACATGAGTTTTTAGCTATCATAGTCCACGAAGATAAGATGTTTGCATAGGTGACCCCAGAAAGTGAAGTTCTAGCAAAGGTCTCAGGGCGTATGAGTCTGCTGACCCCTAGGGAGAATGATTCCATTAATCATTTTCCATTAACAATTCTGAGATTCTTCCAAGGTGTTTACTAATGAAAGCCAGAGGCAAAAGCAGCAGGTGAAACTGAAGGTCAGTAATGCTTTGCAGAATTAAAAAAAAAAAAAAAAAAGAAAAGAAAAAAGAAATCATTTTCCCAGGCAAGGAAAGGCCAATGTGATTTATTGAGTGATTATTCTCAAGAATGTTGCTTACATGCTTTCAGTCTGCTAAGGTTATGTTTTCTGAACTTGTTTTGCTTTGGAGGTAAAAGCAAAACTATTTAAAAATAATTTTTAAAATCATACCTGTGTGTTGAAGTCCATAATTTCACTTCCTCTGTCCCCCATTCTCCTGGCTCACCAGACAGGAGGCAATACTGGGTGCAATTAGGCACTATGGTTCAGGCCTATTCTGATTTCAAGAAGGAGAAATCCTGAGCTAGGAGACTATCTTTGCCACCCTCTACAATCTGCATGGCCATTCGGCATGCTGGGTTCCACATCCATAACATGGAAACAGTAATGCCCACCGGCATTACAATGAAAGAGCACTGAATACCTTATTTCTATCCAGAGGTAAAGCATTAATTCATAAAACGAAAATAACCCCAAGCAGCATTCTTAATCCTTTGAAATTCCTTCAACTGAAAGGTAACCCACTGTGGAAAACTGAAATACCTACTTTGCTTCCCTTGGTAAAGTGTCAACTTTTATTTTACCAGAATCTGAATTTCAGCCTCTCATTTACCTCAGCAGACTCTGAAATGTCCTGTGCTGAGTTAGCAGGAGCCCAGACCGGACACTGAAGACCAGGAATCTTGGTCCATGCTGTGTTACAACATTCTAGGACAGTAGGGCAGGGTCATCTAGGAAGGAAGATTTTTACTGAGCCTTTCATCTTTGAACAATACTATGGACTCTGAGAAACAAACTGAGGGCTTCAGATGGGAGAAGGGTGGGGGAATGGGATAGGCTGGTGATGGGTAGTAAGGAGGGCACGTATTGCATGGTGCACTAGGTGTTATATGCAAGTAATGAATCATCGAACTTTGCATCAAAAACCAGGGATGTACTGTATGGTGACTAAAATAATATAATAAAAAAATATTATTATAATAAAAAAAATACAACTTTGCCTAAAAAGAGAAAATCAAACACCAGGTACAAATGGTGATATGTGTGAGTGTGGTCTGTTACATGGAAATGACAACCAATCAAAACAAGTCTTAATGATAATTATGACTATTTTTCACTTTTTTCCTTTTTGTGAAATGGTAATAATATTTTTCTCTTCTTTCTCTAATTCAGAGATGTGAAAAGACAAAGCAAGGTTTATAATAGATTATGAATGTCCAGGAATAGGGGAATGGGTCAGTAAAATATGGGACATTTATATGGTGAAGAACTGTAGAGTAATTAAGAGGCTTGACCTAAGTCTCTATGTCTTAACATAGATCTATAGATCTCAAAAACATATTGCTGAGTGAAAAACAGAAGTTGCAGAGCTATGCATATAGTAGACATTAATATGAAAGTAAAATCCCACATGGGGAGGATTCTGGAAAGATGATGTTGGAGGCAGTAGAGTTTTGGAATTTCTTTGAATTTCTACCTAAGTGGTGGTGGTGGGGGGGTGGCGGTGGAAAGCTCCTGGATAGAAAAACCCAAAACCCATGGACAATTGTTATAACAAGAGTAGGTATCTCCACGAACCCTGAAACCCATTTAGGCAAGGATAAACCAATCACAGCTATAAGATTTGTGGGTTATTAATGTCCACGTGGAAGAAAGTAAAGGGAAGCAATGGAATGCCAGAGAAACCTGAGAATAGGTGAATCCCCAGGTAGCCTATAGGTATTACCTAGAAAGTATGGCGGGCCAATGAAAGAACAGCAGGTGAGACCGGGAGGGGTTTTGCCCACTCTGACAGCAGATGAGTGCAAGGGGCTCAAGGCAGAAGGACTAAGGGGTTGGCCTGTCCAGGCATCTACAGATTGTAGAAACTGACCGCCAGAGCTCCTCCCCAGAACAGCGTACACACTGAGGAGGAACTGCTGGGTTTGGAAACAACACTGAGCTGGACAGAAGCAAAGGAAAGAGCAAAATCCAGATAAAAGTGTGCAGGGGAACGGTCAGAAACTCTCTCAGAAAGCAGGCTGCTGTGTTTTGTGTGTGTGCGTGTGTGCGTGTGTGTGTGCGCGCGTGTGTGCGTGTTAACACTACAGAAGAACAACAGAAAAAGTTCTGTGCATTTAGAAAAGTACCCTGAACCACTTCTCTTTTTAAGAGTTTTGGAAAACTAATTTCACATAAAAATGAGCAACAGAAATGTATCTAGGTCAACTCCCATACAAAGTTATTATAAGAAAAAAAAAAGAATAAGGAACAGAATCACATCCCTATAGAGAGCAAAAGCATGCCAGAAAATCAAGCCCAAAAAAGGATTAAAACATAACATAGTATTTCGAAATGAGCTAAGAAGCATTAATAAAATGCTATAAGTCATGAAAGAACAACAGAAGTCAGAATTAGAATAACTCAGACATGGACTAAAAGAACTCAGGGAAGAATACAAGATTGTAAGAGAAATGAAGTCTAAATTAGAGTGAACACAAGAACTGAATAAAGTCTTAAGAAAAATACAACGTGAAAAAGAGAAAAACTTTCAAGATAAAAAATAAAGGGATAGAAAGTATTCCAGAGAGAGGCAACATACTGAGGTGAGGCAAAGAAGATTCAAAATATGGATATTAGAAATCCCTGAAAAAGAAAACCAAATCAAGGAAACTGAACAAGTAAACAACTTTCCCGAAATTATTAAAAAACCAAATGCACTTGAGAGCATACTGCATGCCTGACATCAACATACAACTAATACCAAGACACATTCTAGTTAAATGACTGAAGAAGAGGAAAAAGAAATCTTTGAATTTCTAGGCGAAAATAGCAAGTGACTTACAAGAAAAAGGGAATTAGATTATCAGTAAGTTTTTTTAAAGACACATTTAAGATACTTAGGGAAANNNNGTGTGCCAAGGATTTATATACCCTTTAGAAAAACAACTGACTTTCAAGTGTAAAGGGCACAGTTTGCTATTGACATGCAAGAATTCAGGGAATATTGTTCCCGTGAGCCCTTCCTGAGGAATGAGCTTTAGACAGCAACTCAACTAGAGAGGTATTCTCATAAGGGCTGATGGTGAACATCGATCAAATAGTTGCTGATGGGATTGAGCCAAAGTGAGGGTGGGCAGGGAATGGGTATTGTACGTAATAGCTGTATGCTCAGGTCATATAGTACAATGATTATAAAGGGTGGAGAAATGGGAAAAGTATACGCAAAAAACAATTTTAACTGCTCTCTGTGATTATAAAGTATATTAATGGTAGCAGTACTAGGATTGATATTCTGAGACTGTTATATGTGTAATGAGGGATAGGTGAATGAGTAATTATGGGATATTTTATCACTTTGTCCTTGAGAATTAGGACTTCAAGTGTGGAAAGAAGGAGATAAAGATATGATAGAGAGGAGATTAAGATGAAAATCCTGTGGGGGGAAAAATCCTGTAGTCCTGAATTTGAAGTGTCAGTATGAACTCATTAGACATTTTGTCTTAAAATTATATGTAATATAGGTAAATATATGTATATGTAAATATATGTATTTTTTCTAGCATTGTCTACTGAAGAGGCCTAGAAAGAATGACCAACTCAGTAGCAATGAACATTTCTACGCACCCAGATTGTGGTCTTAAAATACTATTTCACTAACGGAAATCAGAGCTTTTGAGAGAAATGACTGATTTCAAGCTTGGCTGGAAATGTACAAGACAGGGCTGGAACATCTTGCCATATCAGTTAGCGAGGAAGCTATCAAAGGTTACTTAGGCTTGTGTCAAAAGGACTCAGGAGCCAACCTGAAGAAGTTCCCACTGGTCAAACATGAGACAATTTGAGTTACAAAAGGACAGTAATTGAAATAGACCAAAACTCATGAAATATGTATAAATTCAAGAGTTCATAATGATATTTTAAAGAAAAGTGATTGACTACTATGGGATGATCATAGAAAGGCAATGAATTATTTGAAAACTGGCAAGTAGAGCAAAGGAATCAGGCATGTATCTGGCCTTTCCTACTATGAACAATACCATGAGTGACTGTGGGGAAAACATGTCTAAAATATGAGGATGAGGGAAAGTGTCTCTGACTCATTTCCACCGCTAAATATCATATAAATGACATATTAGAATAGCACCATTTTGCAACTCCCAGTGAACTAACAGATCTGGTTATTGAGCATCAACAGCTACTCATATCACAAAAAGAAAAAAGAGAAAACCACATTTAATTGCCTCCCAATGAGAGAAAACCTCACCACTTACAGTCTTGCCAAAGAAATCAAACTGGAGTCCGATCAAGCCTCTGGATCTAGCTCCAAATTTACAGGAAATACAGAACACAGAGCAACATACTCAAACACACCACAGGAAAGCAATCCACAAAATCCAGACTGTGGGAAACTCTACAGGGCAAATCCCACAATTAAATTACATGGCAAAGAAAGGGATGGAAAGAAAGCTTGTAGATTAAAATAGACTTAAAAGACATACCACAAATTTTAAACTAGGCAAGACTATAGTGCAGGGAATGCTCACGTGGATGACAAAACTATAAAGCAATGCAAAAAAAAGGGTACAGTAAAATTCAAGATGTTGTTCCTTTAGGCAAAAGAAGTGATTTATGATGGGATGGGGCTTCTGGAGTAGCTACCTATCTGTTCCTTCTTGACCTGGGCTATGTTTACCAGGTAAGTCACCTTTTAATAACTGATAAAGCTATGCATTTGTTCTGTGTGGCTTTCTACCTTTGTTTTGTTCTACCAAAAGCAGGTTAAAAAATTACCCATTGAACAATACCATACATTGTTTATAGATTCATGCAAGTGAAAGTATAAACCTTGACAAGAACAATACCCATCAAGTTCATATGAGTGGTTCCCTCTAAGGAGATGGGAGGAGAATGGAACTGGGGGTAAGGGGAAGCCAAAGGGTGTTTCAAGTTTATCTGCCACATTCTAATTCCATAAAAGAAAGATGATGTAAATATGTCAAAACGTTAGCAATGGTCAATCTGGGACATTGTAAACACGTGTTTGTGTATTATTCTCTCTTGGTCTTTAGTTTGAATTCCAAGAAATTTAGCTCGTGAATACATATTGTGACTGAATGCAATAAATCCTCCAGAAATGCTTTGGTGCTGTTGGCACAGCGTGCTATGTAAATCTAAGACACAACCGCCATTAGCCTAGCTTCCTTACTTTGAAAAAAATTCATCCTTGATGAATTTGTTTCTTAACATTAAATGAATGACAATTTGACTCTCAAAGAAGTTTACCCAATGTGACTGTTGACCTAATAGTATTCTACAGGGGAAACAGAATCAGTATTTTCTTAATTTTGTTGAGATTGAAAGAGAAATACAGAACTTTTTTTTTTTTGTAATCATTTTTAATCATTCTAGAACATGGAGATAATTTTAAATTATGATTTAATCATCAAACATAATACCTATTCCACCCAAATCTGTAAATTTGCTAAGTATGCTTTCTATTCCTTTTTTTAATTTAAATTTTAGGTAGTTAACATACAATGCATGCTGATTTTTGGAGAATTCAGTGATTCATCACTTAAATACAATGAATGCTCATCGTACCAAGTGCCCTTCTTAATACCCATTGCCCATCTACCCCACCCCCTACCCACCTTCCTCCATCACCCCTTAGTTTGTTCTCTTATCAAGAGTCTCTATGGCTTGTTTCCCTCTCTCCTTTTTTCCTTTTCCCCCTTCCCATATATTCATGTTTTCTTTCTTAAATTCCACAGAGTGAGTGAGATCATATTGTATTTTGTCTTTCTCTTATTTCACTTAGCATAATATACTCTAGCTCTATCCATGTCATTGCAAATGGCAAGATTTCACTCTTTTGATGGCTGAGGAGTATTCCGTTGTGTATGTATACCACATCTTCTTTATCCATTCATCAGTTGATGGATATTTGGGCTCTCTCCATAGTTTGGCTATTGTTGATAATGCTGCTATAAACGTTGGGGTGCATGTATCCCTCTGAATCTGAATTTGTGTATCCTTTGGGTAAATACCTAGTAGTGCAATTGCTGGATCATAGGGTAATTCTATTTTTAACATTTTGAGGAATCTCCATACTGTTCTCCAGAGTGGCTATACCAGTTTGCATTCCCACCAACAGTGCAAGAGGGTTCCCCTTTCTCTGCATCCTCGCCAACATCTGTTGTTTCTTGTGTTATTAATTTTAGTCATCCTGAGAGGTGTGAGATGGTATGTCATCATGGTTTTGATTTGTATTTCTCTGATGACGAGTGATGTTGAGCATCTTTTCATGAGTCTGTTAGCTATCTGGTTGTCTTTTTTGGAAAACTGTCTATTCATGTCTTCTGCCCATTTCTTAACTGGGTTATTTGTTTTTTAGGTATTGAGTTTGCTAAGTTCTTTATAGATTCTGGATACTAAACCTTATCAGATGTGTCATTTGCAAGTATCTTCCATAGGCTGCCTTTTAGTTTTGCTGTTTCCTTTGCCGTGCAGAAGCTTTTTATCTTGATGAAGTCCCAATAGTTTACTTTTCTTTTGTTTCCCTTCCTTGTGGTGATGTTTCTAGTAAGAAATTGCTATAGCCGAGGTCAAAGAGGTTGCTGCCTCTGTTCTCCTCTAGGATTTTGATGATTTCCTGTCTCACATTAAGGTCTTTCATCCACTTTGAATTTATTTTTGTGTATGGTGTAAGAAAGTGATCCAGTTTCATTCCGCATGTTGCTGTCCAAGTTTTCCAACATCATTTGTTGAAAAGACCATCTTTTTTCCATTGGATATTCTTTCCTGCTTTGTCAAAGATTAGTTGACCAGAGTTGAGGGTCATTTCTGGGTTCTCTATTCTGTCCCATTGATCCATGTGTCTAGTTTTTGTGCCAGCGCCATACTATCTTGATGACTACAGCTTTGTAGTATAGCTTGAAATCCAGAGTTGTGATGCCTCCAGTTCTGTTTTTCTTTTTCAGAATTGCTTTGGCTGTTTGGGGTCTTTTGTGGTTCCATCCAAATTTTAGGAGTTTGTTGTTCTCTGTGAAAAATGCTGGTGGTATTTTGATAGGGCTTGCGTTAAATGTGTAGACTGCTTTGGGTAGTGTAGACATTTTAATGATGTTTGTTCTTCTGATCCATGAGCATGGAATGCTTTTCCATTTCTCTGTGTCCTCTTCAATTTCTTTCATAAGTGTTCTATAGTTTTCAGAGTATAGATTGTTTACTTATCTAGTCAGATTTATTCCTAGGTATCTTATGGTTTTTGCTGCAATTGCAAATGGAACTGATTCCTTGATTTCTTCTTCTGCTGCTTCATTATTGGTGTATAGAAATGCAATGGATTTTTGCACACTGATTTTATATCCTGTGACTTTGCTGAATTCATGTATGAGTTCTAGCATTTTTTGGTGGGGTCTTTCGGATTTCCTACATAGAGTATCATGTTGTCTGCAAATAGTGAAAGTTTGACTTCTTCCTTGCCCATTTGGATGCCTTTTATTTCTTTTTGTTATCTGATTGCTGAGGCTAAAACTTCCAGTACTATGTTAAATAGTAATGGTGAGAGTGGACATCCTTGTCTTGTCCTGACCATAGGGGAAAGACCCTGTTTCTCCCCATTGAGGATAATGTTAGCCGTGGGTCTTTCATATATGATATGAAGGTATGTTTCATCTACCCCTACTTTGTTTTTTTTTTTTTTAATCAGGAAAGGATGCTGTATTTTGTCAAAAGCTTTTTTTGCATCTATTGACAGGATCATATGGTTCTTTTCCTTTCTTTCATTAATACAGTGTATCAAGTTCATTTATTTGCAAATATTAAACCACCCCTGCAGCTGAGGAATAAATTCCACTTGATTGTGGTGAATAATGCTTTTAATGTACTGTTGAATTTTATTTGCTAGTATTTTGAGAATTTTTGCATCCATGTTCATCGGGGATATTGGCCTGTAATTCTCCTTTTTAGTGGGGTCTTTGTCTGGTTTTGGAATCAAGGTAATGCTGACTTTGTAGAATGAGCTTGGAAGTTCTCCTTCCATCTCCATTTTTTAGAAGTTTGCGAAGAATAGGTATTAACTATTCTTTAAATTTTTGGTAGAATTCCCCTGGGAAACCATCCAGCCTAGGACTTTTGTTTTTTGGGAGATTTTTGATTACTGATTCAGTTTCTTTCCTGGTTATGGGTCTGTTGACATTTTCCATTTCTTCCTGTTTTAGTTTTGGTAGTTTGTAAGTTTCTAGGAATTTGTCCATTTTCTCCAGGTTGCCCAGTTTGTTGGCATATAATTTTTCACAGGATTCTCTTATAATTGTTTGTATTTCTGTGGTGTTGTGATCTCTCCTTTATCATTTGTGATTTTATCTTTCTCTTTTCTTTTTGATAAGTCTGGCTAAGGGTTTATCAATTCTATTAATTCTTTTGAAGAACCAGCTCTTAGTTTCATTAATCCATTCTGCTGGGGTTTGTTTCTATACCATTTATTTCTGCTCTAATCTTTATTATTTCCTTTTTGCTGGCTTTAGGCTTTATTTGCGCTTCCTTTTCTAGCTCCTTTAGGAGCTGGTTTAGCTTGTGTATTTGAGAATTTTCTTGCTTCTTGAGTAGGCCTGTACTGCAATATACTTCCCTCTTAGGACTGCTTTCGCTGCATCCCAAAGGTTTTGGGCTGTCATGCTCTCATTTTCATTTGCTTCCATGTATTTTTAAAATTCTTTAGTTTCCTCATTAATCCATTCATTCTTTAGTAGGTGTTCTTTAAGCTCCATGTATTTGAAGTCTTTCCAAATTTTTTCTTGTGGATGACTTTCAGTTTCATTGCATTGTGGTCTGAAAATATGCATGGTATGATCTCAATCTTTTTATAGTTGTTGAGAGCTGATTTGTGACCCAGTACGTGATTTATTCTGGAGAATGTTCCATACACACTCGAGAAGAATATGTATTCTGCTGCTTTAGTATGAAATGTTCTGAATATACCTATTAAGTCCATCTAGTCCAATGTATCATTCAAAGCCACTGTTTCTTTATTGATTTTTCTGCTTAGATGATCTATCCATTACTGTGTGATGTTAAAGTCCCCTAATATTATTATATGATTATCAATGAGTTTCTTCACGTTTATTATTAATTTGTTTATACGTTTGAGTGCTCCCAAGTTGGGGTCATAAATATTTACAATTGTTAGATCTTTCTGATGGACAGACCCATTAATTATGATATAATGCCTGTCTTCATCTCTTATTACAGTCTTTATTTTAAAATCTAGTTTGCTGATATAAATATGGCTACACTGGCTTTGTTTTGACATCCATTAGCATGATAGATGGTTTTCCATCCCCTCACTTTCAATCTGCAGGTCTAAAACGCGTCTCTTGTAGGCAGCATGTAGATGGATCTTGTTTTTTCATCCATTCTGATACCCTATGTCTTTTGATTGGAGGATCTGGTCCAAGTACATTCAGAGTGATTATTGAGAGATATGAATTTAGTGCCATTGTGTAACCTGTAGAGTTAGCGTTTCTGGTGATTCTGTCTGGTCCTTTCTAGTCTTTGTTGCTTTTGGCCCTTTTTTCCTCAACTCAAAGAGTCGCCCTTAAAATTTTTTGCAGGACTGGTATAGTGGTCATGAACTCCTTTAGTTTTTGTTTGTCTGGAAAACTCTTTATCTCTCCTTCTATTCTGAATGACAGCCTTGCTGGATAAAGGATTCTTGGCTGCATATTTTTCCCACCCAGCATGTTGAATATTTCCTTCCATCCCTTTCTGGCCCACCAAGTCTCTGTGGGAACTTGATCTGTCTTCTTCCCTTAGAGATTAAGGACCTTTTTCCCTTGTTGCTTTCAGGATTTTTCCCTTGTCTGTGTATTTTGTCAATTTGACTATGATATGCATTGGTGCTGGCTGGCTTTTTTGAATTTAATGGGAGTTCTCTGTGCCTCTTGGATTTTGATGTCTGTGTCCTTCCCCAGATTAGAGAAGTTTTCAGCTACAATTCATTCAAATAAACCTTCTGCCCCTTTATCTCTCTTTTCATCATCTGGGACTCCCATGATACAAATGTCATTACGTTTTACCTAGTCACTTAATTCTCTAAATCTACCTTCGTGGTCCATTACCTTTCTTTCTCTCTTCTTGTTGGCTTATTTTCCATAATTTTATCTTCTATATCACTGATTCACTCCTCTGCTTTGCCCATCCTCATTTTTATGGCCTCTATTTGTGTTTGCATCTTTGTCGTAGCATTTTTAATTTCAGTCTGACTAGATTTTAGTTATTTTATCTCTGTAGTAAGGGATTCTCTAGTGTCTTCTATGCTTTGTTCAAAATCCAGGTAGTATCATTATAATCATTGTTTTAAATTCTAGTTCAGACATCTTATTTATATCTGTATTGATTAAATCCCTGGCAATGAGTTCTACCTCATGTTCTTTCTTTTGGGGTGAATTCCTCCATCTCGTCATTTTGTCCAGAAAAGAGGAAAGAGAAAAAAGAACTACAAAAACAAAATAAACAAAAACAAAGAAAAAGATAAAAAACAAGACAAAACCACAAAACCAGAAAACAAAACAAAACCAAAACCAAAACCAAAAAAAACCCCCAAAAAACAAACTAGATCCTGGTGTGCTTTGGTCTCCTTCTTAAAAGAATCTAGATCCCAAAATAAAAAATAAAATAAAATAAAATAAAATGAAAGTAGACTATATATATATATGCATATATATCAATATATAAAAATATATATGAATATATATATGAAAAGTATAGGTACAAACATTGAAAAAAAAATAAAACATTAAAAAAAGGAATTGGAAAATATAAGAAAATAAAAAATAATAAGAATAAAAGAACTAAAGAATAAAAGTAAAAAGGAAGCTCGATTCTATCTCCCCTAGAGCTGAACCTTTGCAGCACTCTATGATCCATAAACTTGGTGGGAGCTAGCTGGTTATGCTGGTCTTCTGTGGGAGGCCCGCTGCATTGATTCTCAGGCTAACCTGTCTCTGTGAAACACCTCTCCAGGGCCCGGGGCGGGGCGAGGCTTGGTGTAGGGGCTCCAGCCTCCACTAGGTGGCGCTGATTTTGCTTCCTGCAGGCTTTCAGGGCTGATTGGGGGATGAATATGGCGGTACCCTGCTCCAGCCTCAGAGCTGAAAGTTCACATCACTTACTCTTCTGTGAGTCCTCACAGAAAAGCAATCAGCCACCCTATTTGTGTCCCCGGTTTCTGTCAGAACCCTGCATTCACCCTGCCTGTGTCCAAGCCTTTTTATCTCAGGCGGGTAACCAAATTTCAAAACCAAATTTCAGGGTCCCCCGCCCCTCGGACCACACTGTTCCTCTGGGGGAGGTTCTCGCCATGCTTGCCTGCCGGTCCCAGGAAAGCGGTCCCCAGACCCCGCGGCGGCTCACAGTTTATAGCAGAAAGCTGGCGCCAAGACCCGCTGCTCTCTGCGGGCTTCCCGCTCCTACGCCTGGGAACAGAACAGCACCTTGGTGCCACCCTCTTCCTGCGACCCAGGGGATTCTCAGACCGCCCTGTCACTCCCGGGATTCTGCCCCTCTTGGCCACCTGAATACCTTTAATCCAGGCTCGTCTCCCACGGTAGGGAACTTAAAAGTTCAGATTTTGCGTCCAATACTTCACGGGAGCCTGCCCAAGCAGGCTCCCTCCCCGCCCCGGTTTCCACAGCTCTGTCTCCCCAGAGTATTTCCGCACCTCCTACCTTCCAAAAGGTGGTGGCGTTTCTACTTGCAGACTTGCAGTTTTGTTCTCTCAGGCCTCCGACTTCTTGGGTGTTCAGAATGACTTGGTAACTAGCGGTGTTTGAGGGACAAGAGGAGCTCAGGGTCCTCCTACTCCTCCGCCATCTTAACTCCTCCCACCCACAGCTTGTTTAAATCATCAATTAGTTCCTCTTTTTTTTTTTTTTTTTGAGGATGGGTTAGATGATTTTTTTGAGATCCTGTTCAAATCCATGGAATGTTCCCAGATTATTTTCCCAGTTGGGGCTTTAAGACCAGTTGTCTTCTCAGCCTAAACAAAGCTCTGTGTTGGTAGGGCTGTGGTGCGTCTGGGAATGTGCATGTGGTTAAATTAACATAAATCATTGAAAATTATCCATTTTTTAAATTATTTTGACCTTCTTGGTACTTAAGGCAATGAACCCCAGTTGGGCAAATCCTTGTAAATGTAACACACGAAACAACAATTAGCCATTCTTCATTTTATTCCCTAAATGTCCACAGCAATCTCATCCTGCCATGATGGAAAATAAATGTCGGAGAACAAAACTACCTAGAGTGGTTTTTGTGTGTGTGCTTGTTTTAATTTCTATGAGCCTCATAAGAATATCAACTCACATAAATAATCACATTCTTCTCCATAAGCAGGTGTAGGGTATAAATTCACTCATGATGCCTCAAAAATCAAATGAAGAAGCAGACCCACAGCTGCATGACCTTTTCTGTATTTACCTGGCAGGTAGCTGCAGAGTCTCTCCATCGAGGCCTCCACCGTGGAGTTGTGTACTTGAGCGAGCTGTTCAATCACGGATACTACCGCCACACAGGCTGCAAGGGGAGGGGGCAGAAGAACACATCAGTGGTGTCAGAAAGAAAACCATGCGGGAGGGCCAGGGGAAAGTAAGGGATACATGTGTGTCCTTAGGAATACCAGCCTTTCCACAACCCAGAACTTTTGTTTGCTAAGCCTTTTAAAATCAGCTATGTGCATAAAGGCACTGGGAGTTGTAGTGAAGTGTGAAGTGTGCTAAGATGGTGTGTTTGAGGATCAGAAAGACTGGTTGTCAGTTCAGTTTTGCTACTTGGAAGCTATTTGACTTTGGGGAGGTAACTGAATCTTTGTTTATTTCTATTTTGATCACATGGGAGAAAGACATGGCATTTAAAGAAGATGGTGCAGAAATAAATCAGCCAGCACAGAGTAGAAGCTCAGTAGACATTGGCTGCTTTCCTCTCTCCTTTTCTTCCTTTTTGCAGTAGATGGCTTCATTGTGAATAGGATCATTCCCACCCCATACATGCTCAGCTGTGACCTAGGGTCAGTTTTTTAATTTTAGAAAAGTGGTGGAAATTGCTCAGCATTTGGAGTCAGAAGACCTGGTATGGAGTCCTGCCCTTGAATCTTGGACTCACCATCCAGGCTTTCTAAGACTTGGTCTCCTCACTGCAAAGTAGGTAATAAGTTTCCTATAGGTCTGCTGTAATGATTAAGGGAGATAACAGTGCGATGAATGTGCCTTTGAAATCATAACACTATTGTAAAATATCATTTTACCTCCCAGCTGTAAAGCACTCTGCTTGAAAGCATGTACCAATATAATAAGTGTCTAGAAGGAACCTCAGATTAAATCAGAAATATATTCCTTCAGCTACCTTGATATATAAGTGTATAGGCCTAGAAATGCTAGGCTGACACTCCTTAGAAAATTCTTTCACCAGTCTTGATCTCCTGAATGCCTGGGGAAGCCCAAACCTCCTTTTTCCAAAGGGAGGGGACTCTTTCTTCTATACACAAAGGGTTGGTTGGCCAAAGATCAGTAAGTCTGTGAGAGGAAATTGTTAGGTCTCCTTGAGATAAGAGGAGTGGCATTTATTAGCAGAGGTTGGTTTCTAAGGAGCCAAAAGAAGGCTTATATCCCAAATGAAGAAGTTCCAGGGTGCCTGGTCCAGTAGTAAGCTTGCTATTATCCATCTGCTCAAGGAGCTGGGAACCCAAATTCACTTGCAGTATCATTAAAACCAGATTTCTACCAGGACCCCTTGAGGGAAGGTAGCTGATAACAGATGTGATAGTACAATTGAACATTTCTAGGCAGATAAAGCTAGACAAAGCTGAACTTACCTAATCTGAAATAGTGTGATCTTGAAAACCAGTCTTACTGTTCTGAGAGCACCCGGGCATTTATCAACATCAACTATCAAGGTTGATTAGCTGTGCTTTTAACCTAATCCATGCATTGAGGGTTTTATTACATGCAATGAATTTAGTAGCTAATACTTATTAGTACTTTAAGTCTAAAAAGCATTTTCATATATATTTTTTTCATATATATTTTATTTTAAAAACATTTCAAAAATACAGAGGCAATGCAATCTCAGTTTAGAAAACAAAAAATACAGAATAGTGTAAATGAGATAAACATCATTTAAATCACCCAGAGATAAACCAATTTCATTTTTATTTTAAATATATAAGATATATTTAACGTATGTGAATATATTCAACATTTATAATATACTTTGATACCTTAGTTTATGTCTGCCAATCACCTAAGTTAGGTGAAGCCAAATAAATTTTAATAGCTGCAACTGAAAAACAATTATAAATAATTATATTGCAGTGTGGTAAGAGGATACAGTGTGGTATCGTTGAAAAGGGAAAGGCTTTGAATTAAAAAGTAAGCTTGGGTTCAAATGCTGGGTCAGTCAGTTACAAAGAGTGCAACTTGAAGCAAGTTACCTACTCTTCTGTAACTTCATTTCTGAGAGTTTAGAGTTGGACCATAAGTTCCTGGAGGGTGGGAATGGGGCCTTAACTCTGACTCTGAGTGCCTGATGTAGGGCCTGGTTTGAAGCTGGGGACAGAGAGGTTTGCTGACTTGACGCAAGCTGATTGAGAACCACTGGAGTGACATTGCAGTTGTCAGTTCACCATCTGAAACCTCACATATGGCATAGAAGAAGCTTAATGGGTGCACGTGAAGTTGTATTCCAACTCGGTCATTCTCCCCAACAATGTTGCTTACTCTGTTTTGTCTTATTGCCAGGCACAGGGCATGGTTTACTTCCCACTGTGGTGTGAAGCAACCAGTGCTCTGTTGAGTCAAACAGCACACTCTGTAGCAAATAGTCATGACTCGCAGCTCAGGATCAAAGAAGGCAGCGCAGGGGCACCTGGGTGGCTCAGACAGGTGAACGTTTGACTGTTGGCTTTGACTTGGGTCATGATCTCAGGGTCATGGGATCGAGCTCCGAGTATGGCTCCAAGCTCAGCAGGGAGTCCGCTTGGGACTCTCTTTCTCCCTCTGCCCCTCCCCCACTTGCACATGTGCACGCATGCACTCTCTCTCTCAAATAAATAAATCTTAAAAAAAAAAAGGCGGTGGAGATTGGGTTGAAATCTTGCATAACAATCACTTCATCTGGCATTTCATCAATGAACGGCTTCACCCAGCGTGAAGTTGAAATACAAGTGTGCCTTTGTTTTAACCAGGGCTTGGAAGGATCAATGCAAAGCGAATAGTGCTGCTCAAAACCAACCTGCTTCTTTGTACTTATAGATATGGGTTTTTCTTCTACTCGGAGGAATCCCATCAAGGACTCTTATGACTTTGGTGGCTTCTTAGCACCGCTTGCTAAAATTGGAAATCATTAGATAAAAAGGAGCCAAAAAAAAAAAAAGTCAACTGTCTCTGAAGATCGGGTGGATCTTGCCATTACCCTCACTCTGCCTTAGTGGAGAGTTATGATCAAAAGGGCTCTGCAGAAAAGTGGGTAATGGGGTTTGAACTATGTAAACACCCAGGTTGGGCTCAGCTTTGAGTCCTGCCCACTTGGACATCCCCGCCCATTTCCAGTGGGCTCAACTCCCCTTCCAGCTGGATTGTTAATTTAGCGTCTGCAGTGAGGTGTGTTCTGAATCCTTCAGTTGGCAAGAATGGAGAAATTGACTTTGCTGTAGTTTCTAATAAGAGGTTCCATGGGCCTGACAAGCTAAAGAATGTTTTCCTTGGGAGAGATGCATGAGCAGAGTAATTCCTCCCATTACAGACCATTCTTTGGCTGCTAATAAAAGGCCCGGCTCTGCTAAAGTGAGTTTGTCCAAGCTACTGTTCATTTAGGAAGTGATGAGAGCCAGTGAGAGCTGTGCATTTTGCTCAGTGGTCACCATCTGAAACCTCACATATGGCAAATCTCTTCTCACGTGGCTTCTGAGACTAATGAGTGTAATCGAAACAGACACTCCTGATATTGTAGGAAAAGACGTGAATGGGCCCACATAAAAACATCTGCCACAGGGATCTGCTTCTGGATGCATACCTCAGGTAGGCTGCAGACTACACTCAGAATCCTTTTGAAATGAAACAGGACTCTTGCAAGTCTAATTATAATCATATCCGTGCTGGCTGGAAATGCAGCCACTGTGGAGAGCAGGCTAAAAGATTTCCCATTTGTCTGAAGCCCACACTTCATGGAAAAGCCTGGAAAGCACTTGGCACTGGTGCTTCCGGGATCATGAACTGAGTTGAAGGCAGACACTTACCCGACTGAGCCACCCAGGTGCCCCTGCCCTATAGTTTTCAAAGTGTTTTGCATACATTATCAAACTTTGCAACCACTCCTAGACGTAGGAATTACTGCTCTCATTTTACGGACCAGCAGACAGAAGCTCAGAGAGGTTAGGTACCTTGCCAAATATGTAGCTAGTAAGCAGGGGAGCCTGGACTGGAACAGGGTATGTATTGAGTTCCTTCTAGATGGAGGCATTATGGCTGGGCTCTGGGTGCATGCTGAAAACAAACTGATAGAGTTTCCACCCTCTTAGAGATTATACTCTATTAGAGAAAAGTGATTGTAAACAAGTAAACACAAAATTAAAAATAATTTTAGGTGCTATGACGAAAAAGAACAGGGTGAATTAGCAGAGGGTAGGAGGATGGGGGTGTTATAAACCTTAGCTAGAGTCAATAAAGAAGGCTTCTCTGTAGAACACAAATGGCTAATATAATGGAAAGGATCATGAGGAGTTGGGACAGGTTCTGTAAGAGGTGGGGGCTGCGGGTGCCCACTTCATGGCGTAAAACTAGGAAAGCCTGGCTCCAGAACCCAGTGGTGAAAGATGAGGTGCAGGGAAAGGAAGAGGCCAGGTTCACGGGATTTGTAGATTTTTCCAGGGATTTTTCCAGAGAGCGATGGGGAGCTATGGCTGGGTTTTGTTGAAAGGGGCTGCTGCTATCTGATCTATGTCTTTAAATTATCATGCTGGCTGTCATGGGGAGGGAGGACCTTAGGGGACAAAGGTAGGAGCAGAGAGATGAAGTAGGAGGCTATTTTGGTCCCGGAGAGAGATGACGGTAGATCGCAGAGACTAACGAGTGGCAGGGGGACAGAGAAAAACAGATCTGGCATCTATTGCGGAGGGTCACCCAATACAATTTATTAATGAAGTGATGTGTGAAGGAAAGAAGTGTGAGGAAAAGTGAGAATCAAAACGGACTCCTTCGTTCCTGGTTTGGGCCCCGGGAGGGGCAGAGCACGGTTTGGGACATGCCACACCTAGGTTTGGGCCCCTGAATCCCTATTGGACCCACATAACTTTGTACACCCAAGCGGCCCCCACAGTGCCCCTCAATTCTGTTCTCCTCAGATTTCTCTGCTTGGGTGGGAGCAGAGGACACGGCTTTACACATTTACATTATCCCAGGCCTTTCTCTTGTTGGTGAAAAGAAAGGGAAATAAGCAAGAAAGGTATGAAAATAATCACTCACAATTATTCTACTCTCCGTCTAGTTTTCCTCAGCTATTAGTAACTAAGCCAGAGATGGTAGCACCCACCCCAGGGAGGGAGAGGTAGGTAGGAGAGGAAAAGAGAATGGAAGGGAGGGAAGAGAAGGGAGAAGCTACATTTCAGGAGAGAGTAGAAGAATGTGGGGGTCAGACAGACCTGGACTCACATCCTGTGAGCTGATGTATTTGGCAGGATGGTTAACCTCTCTGAACCCAGATTTTGGCACCCACCAAATGGAATAATAATGCCCACGTGTGTGGTACACTAAGCATGGCCATGATGGTTTTGCATTTCTTCCCAGGAGGAGGGGCGACCTACTTCCCAGCATCCAGAGGCCTTGCAGCTACCACTTTTCCCTCTTAGAACTTCATAGCTGTGAGCTTGAGCCAACCTGCAGCAGAGGCCACGTGAAGGGAAATCAAGGTGCCCCAGCCAACAGCCTGCCAACTACTACATTTGTGAATGAGGCCATTCTAGATCATCCAGCCCCTGTCGTTCCACCGTCTACCAGCTGAATACATCAGCAGGAGTGAACTCAGGGGATACCAGCGGGAGGACCCCCCCAACTGTGCCCAGCCCCAAATTGCCAGCCCACAGAATTGTAAGCTAACGAATGACTGTCGTGGAAGTGTGGAGTGGATTGTTACTCAGTACAGGCTATTGGACACACCTGGCCAAGGCGTTGTGAGACTTAAGTGATCCGTGCACACACTGTCTAGCAGAGTCGGCATTTCACAAATGCCTGTCAGTTTCTATTCCAACTGCTGAGACCACAGGGCGAAGACATATTCTCCGTGACTCTTTTTAAAATAGAAACTGGTCTTTGAGAAACATATTGCAGTATCAATAATGCGTTTACTTTTCTACGGCTGAAGGTTGATTGATTGCTGATAGCTGGTATTTTCACTCCATTTGGGCAGATTAGGCTCCCTGGCCTAACCCGACCATCACCTAGAACATCGTCTTTATGAGAAAATGCTCGGTGAGTTCCAAACTTCGAACTTCCGCGAGAACTTTGGCAATGAGAGAAGGCAATTTCCTGGTGAGAGGCTGAGCGCATTCAAGGCTGAGCAGAGCGCAAGCAATGGTGGTGAGAAGAAATAAGCAAACTGCTGAGAGAGGCAGGATGGTTGGCTTGGCTAATTTAGAAATATATAAAAAGCTAATAATAAAGAAATGAGAGTACAAGGACAGGAGCCATCCCATCCTGTTATTAATTCAGTGCATACTTATGAGCACCTGCTACGTGCTCAGAGGCTTAGGATACAAACATGAGTAAGAGAAGTCACAGACCAGGAGGGAAGCCGGATGATAGAAAGACAGTCTAGTCCCGGCAGCCTATAAGCACTATGGTACAGGGAACTGTTAATGCTTTGGAAGCACAGAGAAGAGACTAACTCTGCCTTGAGTCCCTGGTGACAGTTTCCTGGAGGAGTTGAGTGTTAGACAATGGGGGACCTCATGCAACAGAAGAAGGCAGGAAAGGCCTTCAGGAAGACAGGCGTCGCATTTTTAAAGACTTGGGTGTGAGAAAGAGAAGAGTTGGCCAAGTCCCAATGTCTGTGGGAAAGACAGAGTGAGAGAGATAGGAAGAGGTCCCGTCTTGAAGAGCCTTGAAGGGCGGACCACAGAGCATGGGCTCCAAAAGCTCTAGAGTCTAGAATGTACACCAATGGTTTCAGATTTTTTGCTTTGTACCCCCTAAAGGAAATTTGAAAAGCTATGTACCCCTTCCACATTTTAGTGGATGTTAAGGTCTTATTAATGGATATCAATTTAAATAGTTGCAAAGAGTATAACTCTAGGCAGACTGTAAACATTATAGTAGAAATCATACATTACTCTCCATGTATCCAAAGGAATCTAAATACTATAGTGATTTATACCTACTCACATCCACGGAAAAAAAATATAAGCTCACACTCTTCTTTCACAGTGAGAAATTTATGTTGATAATCCCTCTCCTTGAATTCATATTTCAATAAAAAGTCTACTTCCTTGAATTTTTCTTCCACTATAGAATTTTATCCCAATGTAATATATTTTTACGGTTGAAAGTATTTTATTGATTGCACTGTTATACTTCTTAACACTTAAAATATGAATAAAATTTAAATGAAAACTTTAATTTCCTGTGACTATAACTCTAAGTATTAAAACATTCTTCTGGATAGAGTTTTCATTATTAGTAAAATTAACTTTTCTAAGCAATATGTATTGTCAATTTGATAAACAATTCCTAAGTAATGAAAGTAAAATTTTATTGGAATTGCACTTCTTAATGAGATGATTGGCCTTTTTGATTAGTACTTATATCTGAAGAATAGTATTTACTGATGTAAACAGGCAAGGCTCAGTATCACACGTGTTCCTATTTTTCATTTTTAAAGACGTAGGTGCTGAGAAAACATGTTTACTTAAGTAAAAGGACTTTTGATAGAGCAATGTCACTCAATTCTTTTACTCCAAGTTAGATGTCAGAAATCTTAAAGTGATCTATCATTGGAAATTATTCCAAATGATCCATCACCTGACAACTCCATTAAGTGCCCCTTCAATTGTGTTGAAAGCGAAGAACTAGAAACCACCTGACTTGCAAAAACATTTGTTACCTAATCAATGGAGTCTTTCTTTTTCTCAATGTCTGGGAAGTATACTAAAATATGAAAAAGTTTTACTAAGACTCCTCTTTTAATTATACCTATTACAACTCACCTAGAGAGAGCTTGTTAGAACTTAATATACTCAGAAAGAATTGGGAAGTTGAAATATTGTTCTTTTCAATACAGTTTTGCCTATATAATATTTTAAGTAAAATCTTTTATCTTAATGCATACTTCATATATGTTGTCAAAATTGGAGCTGCAGAATTAGTTCATCAGTTTATGAGAAATGTCCTCTGTATAATCCGAAATGGCAAGTCAGACCTTATCATTAAAACCATTAATCAGATTGTATTTCAGAAAATGTATGGCTTCATTTTTTCCTTTCACTTCTGTATTTGAATTCTAAAATAGATACTTAGAGATAGAAGACAGATGGATAGAAAAACAGATGGATGAATGGGTGAGTGGGTGGGTAGGTGGATGGACAGATGGATGAATAGAAAGAAGAATAGGCTGATGATGGATGGAGGGATAGATAGGTAGATAGATGACTTTTGGATATACAGAAATACTAGATGATCTTTGACTATGCCCAACAGTGTTTATGTACAAACCTACTTATTAACTTGAAAAATTTCCACATGCTAGCAAAGACTTACTACTACCAAAGTTCTTACAAATGTTTTGTTGAAAAAAAAGTGTTTGATTTTAGATTGTTTTCTTAGCCATCCAGATTTAGAAATCAAACAAAATAATAAACAAGATCCGAAAGTAATAAACAAGATCCATAAATGCATACCTAGACAATTTTGAAAGGAAATATAGCAAAATATCAATAGTGTTCATCTGGGTTTTGGGGTTACAGTTTGATTTTATTTTTTTGAAAAAAAATATTTTATTTATTTATTTGAGAGAGAGGGAGAAAGAGGAAGCATGAGAAGGGGGAGGGGCAGAGAGACAAGTAGACTCCCTGCTGAGCACAGATCCAGACACAGGGCTCAATGCAGGGCTGGATCCCAGGACCCTGAGATCATGACCTGAGCCAAAGTCAGACATTTAAACAATTTAGCCACCCAGGCGTCCCACAGTTGATTTTATTCTTTAAAAATCTTATTTTCTAAAATCTCTATGAAAGCCACATACTCTTTTAAAATTAGGAAAAAAAACCCAATAGATTGTATTTTATCAAATAATTTCTCATTGAATAAACTTAATAGTTGCCCTTTACCTTACTAAGCTCTACGAAAACATGAAATGACATTTCCTAGAATACCTTCATTTTTTTCAGCTCTCTTGTTTTTGCAAAACTGTTTTTGCAAACTGTGTCTCATTTAATCCTCCTCCTCATGTGATTGTTACTTCCCATTTTACAGATGAGAAATATGAGGCTCAGAGAAGTTAAACAACATATCTAAGGCCTTTTAAACAAGCATAGATTCCACTGCTAATTGGCTAAGTGATAATAATCCACATCAGTTGAACCTTGAAATCTATATGCGTCTAAGAGTCACACTGAAATATATTAAAATATGGGATTTTAATGGGGCACCTGGGTGGCTCAGTCTTAAGCGTCTGCCTTTGGCTCAGGGCGTGATCCTGGCATTCTGGGATCCAGCCCCACGTCAGGCTTCTCCCCTGGGAGCCTGCTTCTTCCTCTCCCACTCCCCCTGCTTGTGTTACCTCTCTCGCTGGCTGTCTCTATCTCTGTCAAATAAATAAATAAAATCTTTAAAAAAAAATATGGGATCTTGAAAGTGAACACTGTCAATAACATTAAGTAAAATAATAATTCACAATAAAATCTCACAATATTCCTTTCACTTTCTAATGACATTTCCTGGAGAGCAAAAATGTTTAAATTTAATAATGGGTAATTTATAAATTTTTTCCTTTTGTATACCTCTTTTGGTGTCATATTTGAGAATCTGTGAATCCACGATCACAAAGATTTTCTTCTACATTTTCTTCTGGAGGTTTCATAGTTTTAGCTCTTCCCTTGAGACCTATGATCAATTTTGAGTTAATAATTGTGCGTGATTTGAAATAGGGAAATGGATAGTGTCACTTCTCCAACAGTGGTTTTCAAAATTTTTGGCTAGTTTTTTTGTATTTTCATTAAATTTTAGGGTCAGTTTGCCAATTCTTACCAAAAAAAAAGAAGTTAGGATTTTGATTGGAATTGTGTTTAGTCTATAGGTCAATTTGGGGAGTACTGCTATCTTAACACCACTGACTCTTCCAATCCATTAGCATGATGCTTCTCTCCATTTCTGTAAAGCATGCTTTCATTTCTCTCAGCAATGGTTTCTAGTTTTCAGTGTAGAGTAATTGCATTCCTTTTGTTAAAGGTATTCCTAGGTATTTTTTATTATATTGTGAATGGAATTGTTTCCTTAATTTCAATTCTTGAAAATTTGTTGCTAATATAAACAAATATAATTGGTTTTTATATTAATCTTGAATCCTGCAATCTTATTAAACTTCCCTACTCATTATAGTCATTTTATTGGAGATACCTCAGGATTTTCGATTCAGGATCACACTGAAAATAAAGACAGTTTTACTTATAAAGACAGTTTTACTTATTCCTTTCCAACTTGCAGGCTTCTATTATTTTTATTTCTTTATTAAACTGAAAAGACTTTTCAATAAAAATTGAAAGTGGTGAGAGTGGACATCCTTCCTCTGTTCCTGATTTTAGGAGGAAAGCATTCAGTCTTCCATCATTAAGTATGAAGCTAGCAGTAGGGTTCTCATAGATGTGCTTTATCAGGTTAAGAAATTCCCTTTTATTTCATATTTACTGAGTGTTTTTGACATGGACGGGGGACAGATTTTGTCAAATAATGTTTCTATTTCTTTCAGATGCTAATGTAGTTATAGCCTCTACTCTACAAATTCGGTATATTCCATTAATTTTCAGATGTTAAAACAACTGTGCATATCTAGGATAAATCCCACTTGGTCATGGTGTATAATTCATTTTATATGTTGCTGGATTCAGTTTGTTAATATTTTGTCAAGGATTTTTGCCAATTTTGGATTTTTCTTGTAATATAAGTGTTTAAAGTTTTAAATTTTCCTCTAAGCACTGATTTAGCTACATTCCATGAAATTTGATATATTGTATTTTCATTTTCATTTAAGCCAAACTATTTTCTAATTTCCCTATGATTTCCTCTTTTATCTATTTTTTTAAAAGAAGTGTATTATCTTACTTGCACACATAGGACTTTTTTTTCTAGATTTCTTCCTATTCTTATTTCTAATTTAACTGGAAAAATGTATGATTTCAGATTTTAAAAATGGATTGATACTTGTCTCATTGCCTAGTATATGGTCTATAATGGACACTGTGGCATGTGTAGTTAAAAAATATGTGTACCTTGTTGTAGCTGAATGGAGTGTTCTATAGATGTCAGGTCAAGTTAGTCGTTAGTGTTGTTCAGGTCTTCTATAGCCTTATTTATTTTTTATCCCCTTGTTCTATCAGTTACAGGGGGAGGAACACTGACATTTTCAACTGTATTGTTCAACTTTTTTTTTTAATTTTTAATTAAATTCTAAAATTTTTGTTTTTGGGGGCTCTGTTATTAATTGTATGTATATTAACAATTGTTACTTCTTTCTTGATATATTGACCTCTTTATCATTATGGAAGATACTTATTTGTCTTAGGATTACTTCTCATCTTTTTTTTTTTTTTTAAAGAGAGAGAGCGAGCGTGAGCAGGGGAGGGGCAGAGGGAGAGGGAGAGAGAGAATCCCAAGCAGGCTGCACACGCAGTGCAGAGCCCGATGTGGGGTTTGATCCTCTGACCCTGAGATCATGACCTGAATAGAAATCAAGAGTTGTACACCCAACTGACTGAGCCAATCAGGCACCCCAGGATTATTTCCTATCTTAAAGTATATTTTGTCTGCTAATAATTTATTTATTCCAACTATCTTACATTTCACCTATTTGTCTTTGAATCTAAACTGTCTCCAGGAGACAGAATATAGTTGGATCTTGTCTTTTGATTGGCACGTGCAGTTCATTCACATACGGCAGAGTTATATAAATAGCTGTATAAATAGAGAGATGGACACATCATAACTTTACAGGGATTTTACTCACTTAATACTTTTTTTTTTTTAAGATTTTATTTATTTATTCGACAGAGATAGAGACAGCCAGCAAGAGAGGGAACACAAGCAGGGGGAATGGGAGAGGAAGAAACAGGCTCACAGCAGAGGAGCCTGACGTGGGGCTCGATCCCATAACGCCGGGATCACGCCCTGAGCCGAAGGCAGACGCTCAACCGCTGTGCCACCAAGGCGCCTCTACTCGCTTAATACTTTGTAACATTCTTTTCTTTCCTCTTTCCCATAGTCCGTTTGATCCATGATCTAGTTTCACCCTCCTCCCCCAAACTTGTTCATATTCTTCCTGAAGAAGAGCATACTGTTAACTTGAGTTCTTTTGGTTTTGCTCACTTTGTGATTTTTGTCGAGAGCTGTGGCTCTCTCTCTAGAGTGTCTTTGTGGTGTTTCTCTTCAGATTTGTGACCCCAGAACAATCCAGGAAGAAAAGGCAAATGTCGATGTAGTGAAAGTTTAGAGGATCGGAAACCTACCATTTGTGCTAAGGGTGGGGTTAAATTCTATGATAATTTAAAAATAAAAGTAGGGGAATTAAGGAGAAGAGAAGGTGTGAAAAGTGGGGGACAAAGTGCAGGGGGCTGCAGCTGCATCTGGGAACCAGTGGGGGACCCACTAGAGCGGCTCCGTCTGCAGGACCCGGGAAGGCAGACGTGAGCCACAGGCGAGTGAAGGTGAAGATCACGTGGCTGAGATAAGCCCCGGAGCTGCAGCAGCCGGGACACCCCGTGTGCGGGAGCTCTGGGGGCTGCGGACAGAGGCCCGCCCTCAGAGGCCGAGAACTTAAATGGCAGAGGGGCACATAAGCCCTCCCTCAGAACTAAGACCAACCCTCAGAGAGGAAAGAGAAAGAGAACCCTGAAAGGGGGGGGGGGGGCAATTCAAACGCAGAAGGGGTAAGATGAAATGTTTTCTGCTATCGGCAGCAGTGGTGGCTTAGGAACAAGTGTTCAGGTACAGAGGAAAAGAGAAAATGAAATTTCTGGATATAAAATTGTGATCATAAATTTTCAAACTTCTCTGCCGGCTCTAAATCTTTCCTGTTCTTGTCAGTGACACTGTCATCTTACCACTTACCCCTTTCTCTTTATCATCCCAACTATAAAGTCCTCTTTGACCACTCTGCTGGGATGTCGGGAGTGGGGATTGGGGAGAAGGGGGTAAAGGACTCTGAAGGCATTTTGCATATTTAACCAACAGGGATGAGGGGGAAGAAAAGTGGGGTGTTTTTTTTTTTAAATCTTTTAGAAGGCTTCCTGAGCACCACATAGTGCTTTAAAAAAACCCCACAAAAACTCAAAACTCAATGAATTAATTTAAAATGTCAATGATTTAGAAACATAAAGATTACTTTGCCCCAAATCCCCCATGTAAAGAAAATGATGTTTTGCAGAAATGAACATGGCTTATTATTGATTCCATAACATTTGGAAAGTGGCAGAAAGAGGCACTGCTTATCCAAGCACAGTAGAATCAGCATTTGCTTAGTGATCAAATGGGATGTACAGTTCTGTGCAAACAAATTATGGTAAATTAGGAGTGGGGCCACGAGGGCTTTGTACAGCTTGATTTTGGAATTTAAGACCATGCCCTCCACGTCTGCCGGTTGGTGCCTACTACAAAGGCTCCTTCTGGGTCTGAAGCTGAAGGTGTTTGTTTACATAGGGACGTTGGCTCAATCACTCAGTAACTTCTGTGGTGGTTTCTTTTACAGTATCTCTCCAGTCACAGCAACCCCACTTCCGTGAGAGCTGTCTTCTCACCCCATGGCTCTGACAAACACATCTGTACAGGAAGCTCTCCTCACTGCCACCTGCCCTTTACTCAGCGGTCTAATGACTTGGCCCAGGTTCTTGGATTAACAACGAGAAGGAGAGTCCATCTCTGGGTGCGCTGAATGACTGCAGGCAAACTCGGGACTGTGGGAGCCCATCATCGGCCAAAGGGCAATAAAACCAGCTGGTCTGTAGGGTCAGAGAGGGAGGCAGTACTGAAAGGCCAGGGAGAACTCCCTGGGACCCTGGCAGCCACTTTTTGGATCCTGGCTTATTATTTAGAAAAACAGAGTCAGCCCTATTTTTCTGCCTTTTGGTTCTAAAATTCATTCCTGAGATTCTCATAAGAAAACGTCTTCCTTTTTCTTTTTGCTTACCCTAGCTCAGCTCCAGTTATTTCCTGTTACTTAAAACCCCGGGAGTTGTACTTGGGCTTACCAAAATCCATGGGAAACAAAATAAGGGGATGGGCATAGGACAATAGGAAGACAATGGTTAAAACAGAAATGTTTTAAAATAGGGGATTTAGATATGACATAAAAAGTACAACAAAAGAAAAAATTTGATAAACTGGACTTCGTCAAGATGTAAAACTTTTATACTTCCAAGGATACCACCAAGAAAGTGAAGAAACCCCTACAGAATGGGAGAAAATATTTACAAATGGTATATTTGATGAGGGATATATATATCTAGATGATATATAAAGACCTTTTACAATTAAACAATAAAAAGACAGTAACCCAATTTAAAAATGGACGAATGAGGGGCGCCTGGATGGCTCATTTAGTTAAGGGTCTGACTTTTGATTTCAGCTCAGGTCATGATCTCAGGGTCTTGGGACTGAGCCCTGCATCAGGTTCTGGCTCCGTGTTCAGCATCGAGTCTGCTGGAGAATCTCTCTCTCTCTCTCCTTCTCCCCCCCCCACTTATGTTCTTTAAATAAAATCTTAAAAATAAAAGGACAAATGACTTGAATAGACATTTTGTCAAGGAAGATATGCAAATGGTCAATGAGCACGTGGAAAGAATTTCAACATCATCAATTATTTTGGGAAATGCAAATCAAAACTAGAAGGAGTTATCACTCCATATCCACTAGGATGAATATAATAAGAAAGATGGGTAATAACAAGGTATTGGTGAGGCTGTGGGAAAATCATACCCTCTGGCACTGATGGTAGAAATGTATAACAGTGCAGCAGCTCTAGAAAAGGTCCTAAAAATGTTAAACATGGAGTTAGCATATGACCTGGAAATTCTACTCCTGGGTATATACCCAAGAGAAAAGAAAACACATGTCCACACAAAAACCTGTGCACGGATATTTGTAACAGAATTATTCAGAATAACTAAGAACTGGAAACAACCCATATGTCTATCAACAATGACTAGATAAGGTGAGGCATATGCAGACAATGATATATCATTCATTCATAAGAAGAAATGAAGTTGGTGCATGCTACAGCATGGATGAACCTTGAAAACATTGTGCTAAGTCAAAGAAGCCTATAACAAAAGGCCATGTATCATATCATTCCATTTACAGGAAGTATTCATAGAGACATAAGGGAGATTAGTGATTTCTAGGGGCTGAAGAGGAAGGAGATGGGGAGTGACTGCTAATAAATATTGGGTTTCTTTTTAGCATGATAAAAATGTTTGGATTAAATATTGGTGATCGATACACAATTTATGAATATACTAAATAAGCATTATACCTGAAGAGGGTAAACTTTATAGAATGTGAATTATATCTCAACAAAGCTATAAAATAAAATTTAAAAAAATATGGGGAAGAAATATATTGTCCCAATCTAATCACTTAAAAAAACAAACATAATCACATTTACAGTGAAATCTAAGGCAAGTTTTAACTGGCTGTGTAAACTTGGCCAAGTTGCTTATTTCTCTAAGTCTTAATTATTTCTCCTGCCAAGTGGTGATAATGATGATATATATCCCATAAGATCATTTTGATGATTCAATGAGATAGTTCATATAAATGTTCTGGAAGACTGTTAATTACACAATATGTGCTCAATAAATGTTAGTAGTCTCCTAATTAATAACTTACAAATGTAATTGTTGCAGCTGAAGGACCCTTCCCTTCCCCATGCACCACTCCAGTTAGCCCAGACGTAACTCAGAGAAAAGATGGAGGGCAGCATGGAGAAAGGCTGGGAAGCTGCAAGAATGGCTGCAGACCAGTAGCAAAAAAATTTTCATGAGTAAGAAACAAATACGAACACTAAAAGCGCATCTTCATCAAAATCGATGGAACCCAATTAATTCAACTGAACTCCATGGAAAATTGGGAAGCAGGACTACTTCCATGTGTTGAGAAGGTGACTATAAATATTTTATTACGCTTTTATAAATCAAGGACAGTGTATACTTTTATGAACAAGGGAAAACTTTATTTTGGAATGGTGATGAGGAAGATCACTGGCGCCGAACAAAGAGGATTCCCTACTGCTCAATTGGATGAGCAGAAATCCAAATGCCTGACTAGCTTTTCTCAAGGAGAGTTTTGTTGCCCAGCGCCTTTCAAGAGGGAGGTAATGGCAATGGAATCTTTGAGACCCCTGCAGCTTCCTTCTTTGCTTGGCAACACGCAGGTAGAAACGCTTCTAAAATTCTAAAACTTTACCCCACTCCTCTTCCTTTTCTCCCAGCTTATACTTTCACCTTCCTCTGGCGACCTTAGGAATATGATGAGGTTCTTGCAGTCAGCAGTTGTCTGCTGGGAAATGGTCTGCCTTTGCTCGTGTGTCTTGGCTTTCTGCTGGCTCTCCCATGGACACTGCGGTAAACAGGGTTCTTGAGAAGTGGGGTATTACTGTGTGCACTAAGCGCCCAGTTTGTCTTTCATCTTAAAGAACTGTCATCTTTATGGTCCAGATTCTCATTTTTTTTTAACTGGACAGTGAATTCCTGAGGACAGAGGCATCTTAAAAATTACTGTTATTCACTTTTGTATCTCTAGCTCAGAGCACAGGGCCTGGCATGTGGTGGCCACTCAGTGACCATGTGGGGAGTGGATATGGAGGAAAGTGCCTTGTGCCAGTGGATTTGAAATCATATCTCCCTGCTTTTCATCAGAAAGTAGCAGAATCCCAGCCAGCATCCTTTCTCTTCTCCTGCCTCCTCCATGATGCTCTTCCTCTTACCACCAGCTGTGAATGAGCTTCCCTCACTGCTTCCTAAGACACGCCCCACATTTGGCCCTGTAAACCAGAGCACCCCCAGATTCCCTTTAGGAGATACTCCCTCTCCCTGTTGCCGGGACTGATGGTGTCAAGGGCTCTCACCAAGTGCCTCTGCAGGCATTGCCTCCACCCAAGGGAGCTCCCCACTGGGGTCAGTTCATGGCCAGTGACTATTCAGTGTGGCAGTTCCAGGGTCTAGACCCACCTGAGGCCACTCAGAAGAGCCATTTTAGCTCCAGGGTTCTCTGTGGGATTGACAGAGGGTGTGTGTGTGTGTGTGTCTGTAGCATAGCCTGTATTTTCCTCCTCCCTACTCTTCACGGTGTTTTCCCCCAAGAGCATACTTCAACAAACTCCCCTGTGCACACATTTCTGTTTCTCCAAGGAGCCAGTCCCGACAGCGAGACCCCGGCTGGGACCGCCTGCAGCCCTGGTTCAGCACAGTCAGTGCCGAGTCCATGTTGATCACGTGCTGGACTCGTCTGGCACTCCCGTTTCTTCTTACCATGAGGACAGGTCAACAACTCCAGGCAGAGTTAGCCAGAAGTTGTGAACTGGGCAAATGCGTGCTGAACCATCATCCAGCCTAGCCAGCAGCAGACTCCCTGGGGCCGTGGAGTATTTGCGTAGGAAACCACATGAACACGCATGGCTAATGGGGAGGGCCACAAATTCCTCCACACTGCCCGTGAAAAGGAGGGAACTCTGTCCCCTAACGCTGAGCCTGAGTGGAGGAATCAGGACCCCCCTGAGCAAGAGAAGATGGCAGGAATGACGCTGTCTGAGGTCAAAGGCTGTCTTATTTCTACTGTGCGATGCTGCCCACTGTCCTTCTGAAAGCGGTAAGAGTTTCAGGCTCTTGTAAGGGTTGTCCATCCAAGAGAAAAAAGAATTCCAATTACCACTGAGGTGGAAGGCTTCTACAACTAATTCAAACTAGCAACTGTATAGAGTACTTATGTGCAGTTGTGTGAACGAACGCTCAGGCTCAAAGGTTTTCTATGTTGGTGAGGTTACGGGCACCCGACTTGGAATTCATAGCTATTGATGTCATTAAATAGGGGATTTATTACCCAAGCAAAGCATTTGGCCCCACTGTTATGTCCACCTGAGAAATATACAAAACGCTTACCTACCTAGACAGGTATGGCCATTGGAGTATCTGGCGATGGGCTGGTCGTCGGAGGCTGGAGAGGCCAACGTGTGAAGGGGCAGGAGTAAGAAGAGAGTTGTCGCCAGAAGGATATTCCAGAGGGAATTCATCTCAGACCCGTGCACCAGGAGAGGCCAGCCTGGCTACAGAGGCTGCCCACTGAAGGGCGTTGAAGCCGGGGCCACAGAAGCTCTGGGTGTAGCTCCCCTTCTCTTCCGTTCTCTCTCTGACCCACACACACACTCCCCACACTTTCACATATACACACTTTTCATGAGTGTGAAGGGACTAGATAAATAAACACAGACCCACTCGTTCCTCCTGCAGAACCCCGAGAGAGAGCCAGAGGCCTGTGCCTGGAAAGAGCTGCGAGGAGTCCCTGGTGGGCAGGTTTTCTGAGTTAAAACCTGCAGCAAAAAGACAAGCCCAGGTGGCAGCCGCGGCAACAACGTGCCCTTCTGTGCTCGCCAGCTGAAGTCAGTCAGGAGCACGGGGAGCCTCAACGCTTGCTGGAATCGTCCCGTGCGGTAGTTAGGAGGCCCTTCCCCTTTCACTCTTGCAAAATGAAACCAAACTAAAACTGAAGAAAAAAAAAAAAAAACCCACAAACACGCACCCTTTAGTAATGTGACCAGCAGCTTCTACGCATTATAGAAATTATAATTTGCTCTATTCAGAAGTTATCTAGTTTTCCTCTAAATAATTTTGAATAGTGAGATCGAGCTCCTTATTCTGTTGCTAAAGGATATTCTGGTCAAATAGTTATTTTCCTCTGGAGAAGTTGGATTATTCCTCCTAGGGTCAAGTCTTCTCACGGCCTTCAGGCTGGTGTGCAGGAAACAAGCAATACAGACAGTAATGGGCAGTCAGCTCGGCTGGATTTTAAATCTAATGAGAAAGGGATGTGCTGGAATTAACCTCTTCATATTTACTTGGCTGTGTAGGATGCCTCTCTTGTCTCCAGAATTTCAAAACATGTTTATATCTCCACCTGTAGATGATTTGTTCACTTTTAAGAGACTGATTTTCTGTTTTGAAGATGAGAACCAAATACTGTTTTTCTGGTGGGGAGGGGGAAACTGAACCAGATCATAGAGAAAAGACATATCATCTAAGTGCTTTGTTCTGAAACAGGATACAGCAGAGTCATATGCCATTCTCAGACAAGATAAGGGGATTGGGCCAAAGTACCACAATCTAGATAAGCCTGGAAGATCCTGCAGTTTTTACTCTCCTTGTTTAGGCTCTGAGGAAAGCTTATTATAAAATTCATGAAATATTATGAAAGCTATCAGACTTGGTAGAGAGCTCTCCTCCTCCTCCTCCTGCTTTTACTTAAGGAATAGCATTTAAAATAGCAGGCAGAATTTTGGAGTTGTATTCTTTCCAGGATGCAGGAAATACCACGTTTTTTGAAGATTTCTTTGTAGGCATTAGTTTAATAAATGCCAATTTGTCAACTCTCTGAATCTGCAGTAGAGACATCACGTGACAGAGTGTCTCCCTGCTTATGTCCTGGGACAGGTTGGACCAACAGATGCCATGGATAACCTTGGTCACCATGGCCTATGACTTCCTTGGAGGCTGGTCCTCAAGCTCCCTGACCCTGTGACCAAGGAAAGCTCTGGAGGTCACCAGGACCACCACATGGGGAAGGGCCTAGAGAAGTTCCAGAGACTTCCTGGAGAGCTCTCTAGGAATGAGTAAGAGCCCATACTGCAAAGACAAAAAAGACCCATGTTCAAATATCACACCTATTGCTTACTTCTGAGTAATATATTATAGCAGTCATATAACCTTTAAATGCTTCAGTTTCCTCATTTATATTGGGATAACAATAATATTTGTCCTCCAGGGTTGCTGGACGGACTAAAAAAGATGATGTAATTGAACTATAAAGCCATATACTTGGCAAGAAGAGAGTGCTTAGTAAATCAAAGCTTTGGTTATTACTCCAGCAGGAGCGTGATGAAATCTGCTCCCCAGGCCAGCCTTGGAGAGAACGATAAGACACCCGCGCTAGTTGCAGGCCAAGGTGTGGGGAAATGGCCTGGATTGGAGGAGGCAGCTTCCACTGAATGCCTTCTGTGTGCCGGGCAGCACTCCAGGAATGCACAGTCTCGTTTGCTAACCCATGGGTTGGGAAGGAATCTTCAGGCAGGTTCCGGAAGAGCACTTGGCACAGGCTCTGGGCCTCCTGAGGTTCTTTTGGTCTAGATTTATAGCTGTAAGCAGGCCTCTCAGGGTGAGAGGAGTTTCTCAGTGTAACACTGAATGCAAGTTTTAAGGCTTGGTCAATGTGTATGTGACACAGGCAGTTCTGCCTACAACCCTACCTCCCCCCCACCTCCAAAAGAACAGTAAGCCCTGAGGCAACCTGGGGTGCTCAGGCTTCCGGGCTGGCCAAACTGGGAATTCCTGGCTTAACTGTGCAGCACCGACCAAGTCCCTTACCATTTCCAGGGGGGACATTCCTCAGCTATGCAGGTGTGTCATAGTTATATAGGGACACGTGATAGGTTTTCCAGAGTGCTTTTCATGCTTGAAGATCAAGTTCTTACTGGGCAGGGTCAAAAGAGGAACGCAGAACTCAGGAAGCAATTTTTGCTAACTAATGCTGAAGTAAGCACATGTGCCTGCACTCCCCCAAAACCCTGTCACCAGGTGGGGGCTCCTCGAGGCATCCCTCAGACTGGCAGCTCTCATTTCCCTCAGCAGGGCTGCCTTTGTCCGTTCAGTATTGAGCGCACAAGACCTAGGATCTCTGCACAACTCGCTGAAGGGCCCTGGATCTGCCCGTGGTTTACAATAACTAGCTGGACCCTGGACGAAGTCTCTAGAGGACTACTGTTGTCAGATGCTCCAATCTGGATTTTCTCCACATCTGCTTTGGGGAATAAGATTTCTTCCTTGCAGCATTCTATAATTTTACTTGGGGAGTTTCAAACCACAGTCCCTGTAGCAGAAGGCTGAGGCTTTATAATTCCCAAGTGCTACACCTGTGGTTCTGGTTTGTTCTGTCTGAATATGCTTCCTGATTATTTTTTGACCTGCATTGGCCTCAACCATCTCATTCACAGCAAGTCCCTTAAATCAGGAAAAAAAAAAAAAAAAGACCTAGATGGCAGGAGATACTGTAAAAGCCGGTGCTGTCACAAAAGCATATCTTCCCTTTGACTTTCTCCTCTTCCTGACACCAAGGGTCCCTCTCTTTGCTTCTGGCTTCCCAGGATTCTCTGCGGTGGTGCTCGGTTCAGACCCACCAACCCCAGACGCTTTGCTGATCCTCTCCTCCCCGGTCAGAGCTGATTTATTCTAGCTTTAGCCAATCCTCTTTCTGTTCTGTGCCAGCAAAATAGTAAATTTATCCACAACAAGGCTGCACATCTGCTAATTAAAAGAGTTATGAATTTAGGAGGGGGGACCTACCTTTTCATCGTGGCTTCACCACTTCCTAGCTGTGTGCCTTTGGGCAACAGATCCACCTCTCTGGGATTAGTTGATGTCACTGGAAATGGGTCATATGATGCCAATATTATAGAAAAATTCCGAATATTAAAGAGACAATGAGAGTGAAAAAACCCAACAGTAAATGTTAGATAAATTTAAAGCTAACAATCAATTAACATTATCCTTCTCAAGTAATATTGGAATTTTAATGTGCTTTGCTTTGTACATTTTCTGAGGACATTGAAAGGGATTTCCGTTTTAGTAATGCATGTAAGTAGATGCAAAGTCAGAGCTCAGAAAGCCGCAGAGGGGTGCCCAGCCACAGGTCCTATCCCTGGTCGGTGGGCCGGAAGGGGGTGGGGGACACTTGTGATGTCATGTGAGTAGTAAACATACAGTGGGCAGTGGGCGAGAGTGTGGAGACCAGGAACGCCTCTCCCAGAGGTATGCTGGCAGCTACCACCAGGAAGAGCCGTGCACCAGGAAATAAGCCCATGATCCTCTAGCGATGGGTGGCCCCGCAGTGGTGCAAAGCAACCTAGACACACAACAGGATGTGTGCCCCAACACTCCCCACAAACCCCACCCACTCATTCACACACTTCCAGGTGTTGAGATTTTGAGAGATATGTACCTGGCCGGGGTATGCCATTTAAAACCACAGCCTACTAAGGAGGGTGCATTCTCTTACGTATCACTTCTTTTGTGTGCTGGGAACCCAATAAAAGTTTGGTAGAAAGAGCTGTGGTGAGTGAACTGCTTTTCATAAGCAAGGCAGAAGAATTTGGGTAGGAGCAGAGAAATGAGAGTGAAGGGAGAAGCAGGACAGATGAGACACTAGGATCTTTCTGGCTGGAAAACCAAGAGAGAAGTGCTGGGAAGTGGGGTGGCAAAAGACTGAGCTAATAGAAAGGTCTGATGTAGATTTGGAAGTTGTTTGCTGTGTCATGTGTGAAATGATACTTTGCCCAGATCCTGAATGGATTTTCATGGAAACCAATGGGAACAACTTTCCTGTTTGGATCAGAGCAAGGCAGAGCTAAGAAGGCACAAGCAGAAAAGGAGGTGCAGAGGCAGAAGGACCAAGAGAATACAAGCTCAGGATTTCACAGGTATCTTGATGGAGAGCTTTGGACTCTCATGTGCTATAGATTGGGGGAGGGGGTATAGTCTTCAATCACTTTGACATACATCTCCGAAGTGTGGAGTTAAGTTTGAATGCACAGGGAACAACATCAAATAAACATTATCAACATAAGCTTGAAGCTCATCCATTCATTCTTTCATTCATTTTTAGATAAAAGAAGACAGAGGTTAGGCAGTTCAGGGGGAGTCTGGCAGTCCCATGATGTCTTCAGGGACCTAAGCTCCTCATTTTCTGTCTCACTATCCTAGAACTGATTTTCATCCTCAAGGTCAGCAAAAGTCTAAAATGGTTGCTAGTGCTCCAGCTATTGTGTCTACATTCCAGGCTAAGAGTAGAAGAAAGCAGAAGGCTAGTGGAACTCACACCTTCCCTTATAAAGGCGTTTCTTCCCAAACCTCCCCCAACACTTTTGCTTCCATCTCACATAAGCAAAAGCCACACCTGGCTACAAGGGATGCTGGGATATAGAGTCATATGAGCACTCCTAACTGCAAGGGAAGCTGGAGCAGGTGACCTTTATTCTGGTGGAAACGGGCTCAGCTAAAAACCAGCGTTCTAAAAAGAAGGAGAAATTGCACTGGAGGCCCTTGCCCACGGTGTATATTACACATAAATGCATATAAACATTTTTCTTTCTGAATTGAATATGTTTGGTTAGGTTGTGTGAGTGTTTGGAAGATAAAATGAGCAGGCATTCTGGCCTGTCCTATTCTTCTCAGTGGGGTTTTCTTGGAATGCTGGGCAGACTGATGCTCCCCAAAGGCCCTTCCCCCTCCAACTCTTGTCCTAGAGAGCTCATGGAAAAATAAGCTGGCAAAAATCCTTATGAAAATCACAGCTGAGGCTGAGACGAGATGGGCCAACCTATGGTCGAGGGACCATCACGAGTAAGACAGGCTCCTGCTGTACTAGGAAGTTCACCACTACATGAAAAAAAACAAAACCAAATTCATGGATTAAATCTCTTCTGGAAATACTTTCTTAAAGGGACCCTAAGGAAAATGCAGTAAGGTGCAAATGAAATGTAAATAATAAATGTAAATAAAATGCTAAAAGCAGCTTCAAGCTTCATGTGCAGGACGCCGCACTGGCAGAAGGCCCTTAGATTACGTGGTCGACCAGAGGGCTCATGGTCAAATGTTCTGGGAGACTAAGTGGCTAAACAAATGGCAATCCTCCAACTTGCCTCAGCCTGAGGGGACACTGACTATTTCGTGGCGTGGGCCCCAGATGTGCACAGCAAATTCAGACCAGCCTGTGTCTTACAGGCTTCTTTGGAGCTCCTGCATCAAGACTGACGGTCTCTCGCTGACTCGCTACGTCATCGCATCAGGAGTCAGTGAAAGAGCGAGGGGGGATTGTTCACCAGTGCCTGGCACAGAGCGGAGCATCAAGCGTGGTCTCCAAACTCCTGCCAGTGTTTCCACTGGGAGGGTGGTGGGAGGAAGGGGGTGGGGATCAACACAGATTTGGGGAAATAAATAAGCAGAATAAATATACCCCTGAATAACCTTATGTTAAAATAATATGGGCCTTCAGAAAAAAAGAAAGATAATAGCTCAATTAAATATAAAAGTAGAGTTAAAGAAAAGTACTCATCTTAGTCAAAACACAATAGATCATGTTATCCTGTTGCTTTCAACGGCTCAAAACTCCCCAGGGCCACCAAATGGAAGGCTGAATTCCTCAGAAGGTTGTTAGAGCTGCTCGTCATCTGGAGACTGTTATCTCCCCAGCCAAGTTTCTAGACACTTTGCTATGTGGTCTATGTTCTGGTGACACCAAATTACCAGTGATGGCCCCAGACATTCCCAGCTGTTTAAGCCCCGGTGCCTTTGCATGAGCTTTCACTCTGCCTGGAATGTTCTCTCTTTATCTTCCAGGACAACAACTCCTTTTTCTTCAAGGCCACCTCTTCTCAGATGCCTTCCCTGTCCCTTGCCAAGCACAAGTGTTCTCTCCACCCTCAGTGCTCCCAGGACAGTATGGACAAGCCTCCCCTAGCCCTCGCTTCTGTGGCATGGCCACCAGGGTAGGCATCTGACTCCCCCACCAGCTGGTGGTTCCTAGAGGGGAGGTTACTTAGCACTGTCTCCACAGAACATGCACCTGACTCATGGCAGGTACTCAACCAATGTTCATGGGGGGAAAAAGGAGTGAGCAAAAAGAGAAACTATGTCAGCTATTATAGCAGAACAATGGAGCCAATGAGGATATTTTTTTTAAAAAAATGTTCTCAGGAGCATTATGTGAAAGGAAGAAATATTAGAGACAGGCAGTATATTTGGGGTTCAGAACTAAACTGTAGTGCAAATGCTTCCGAGTCTGATCAGGGAAGGGCTGAGCCTCCAAGTAGAATTTGAGCGGCAGTCCTAAGACTGGGTAGAGAGAAAACAAGAAGTGAGAGAGTCATGCTGTCAGGGGGTAAAATCTAGAGTCATGCAATTTCCTCCTGGTTTTTCACAGTTTTTGTAATAAAGTGGTAACGCTGATTTCCTGGGCCTGAGGCAGCGAAGGGGAGCAGGGAAGGGAAGCACAGGAGGGAAGGGTGTTGTCTTGCTAAGTGCTAGAATGAGCTGCTCTGAGGAGCCATGAGGAAGGGTTCAGCGCCCCACACTTACCTTCCAGGGAAGGAAGACAGAGGGGCCTTTGTCTCCTCACCTGCCGTAGCAGGTCCTCTTGCCTCTTGGAGATGCTCGAACCGCCTTTACAAATTACTTCTTGCCATGATCTGGGGTGGGAGCAGGATGGCCGACTTAAATGCAGATCACAGAGGAGCAAAGTGAGGTGAGGCAGTGGGCCCGGGTACCCTGCCACACGGACTGACACCTCGAGGTCAGTCTGAATTGACCCGCAGTTTTCTCCTCCTCCCACATCCTAAATAATGCTTTTAAAAGTCACTCTCTCATCTACTTTTTTTTTTTTTTTTTTTGGAGAGTTTTAGTGTATGTGTGTATGTCCATGTGTGCATCTGTCTGTTGGATTGAAGATGGTCCCAAATTCTTCGACACTCCTGCTATTGAGAGATGGGGTCCATTTGCCCTCCTCCTGAATCTGGGTGGCTCATGACTGCTGACCAATGCAGTCTGGAAGGAATGTTTCTGGGCTAGAGCCAGACTTTCAGAGGACTGGAAGCCTCTGCTTTGGTTTCTGGGAGCTCTGAGCTTCTATGTAAGAAATCTGATTGTTCTGCTACAGAGACCATGTGCAGACCCTGAGACCACGTGGAGAGGGAGAAGTCTCCTTCTGACTCAGCCTTCCAGTGTCACTCCAAAGGCACCAGACATGGGAGTGAGACCACCTTTGACCTTCAAATAAGAGCAAAGTCATCTTGGACCCTCCAGACTAGCCCAGCTGCCAGCTCAATGCCAACAAAGCTCCACCAACCCCCCCCCCCAGTTGATATTACTTGAAGCAGAAAAATCTACCAGTGGAATCCTGCCAGGAAAAGAGAGAATAAAATAGTTGTTTTAAGCCCCTACATTTGGGGTCATTTGTTATGTAACAATAGATAATCAGAACAGTGTGTGAGGTTGGAGATTAGGTATGGTTGGCCAGTCTGCATCACCCAGGTGTTAAGGGTTTGGGCATATCCGCCCCATTTCTTTGGGGCTGTGCTTTTCAGAACTCTTAAGGTCCTTCATTTGAGATCAAACCAATGCAAAAGCACTGGACTTTTCTAGTAATCAGAGGTGGTTGCTGCATGTCTCAAAGGGACAGTAACCCAGACTCAGAAGATGAAAGGACCATGTGAGACTTGCAAGGGCAAATATATTCAAATTGAGAGCAAAGGTCACCTTTTTTGGCTCACACCTTTTAAGTGTCCTGAGAATACTTTTGTTCCTTGTTTAGGTATATCGGTTTTTATTGCAATGAAGGTAAGGAGAGGAGAGTGAGGTGAAGGAAGAGAGGTTATCTGCCTGGGGCTTGTTAATATGTTGCAACTAGAGCAAGGACTTAGGTCGTAGAATCCTTTGTTAACATTTGCTACCTTTGAACTGGGTTGAGATAATACATTCCGGCCCCCAAACACCAGGAGGTTGATACAAATCTCAGAGCCAGCAAACAAGGAGGAACTTTGCCCTGATTCCATTCTCCCCAGAACTCAAGGGAGGCTGTTTCTCCTGAATCAGGTTAGGAGCAGGTAACACGCACAGAACATTCCTGAAACTGAGGCCCAGAGAGGTCAAGATGACTTTTCTGGAGTCAAAGCCCAGAATGGAAATGCCAATACTGATTTTGAATCCAGAATCTGTTCTGCTTCTTCCTTCCACATCCTTTCAAAGACTTGTTTCTTCTATTCTGCTTTCAGGGGCCATTACTTTTATTTTATTTTATTTTATTTTATTTTATTTTATTTTATTTTATTTTATTTTATTTTATTTTATTATCTATTTATTTAAAAGATTTATTTATTTATTTGAGAGAGTGAGAGACAACACACAGGGGCAGAGGGGGAGAGAGTCTTAAGCAGACACCATGCTGAGCACAGAGCCCAATGTGGGGCTCCATCTCACGACCCTGGGATCATGACCTGAGCCGAAACTAAGAGTCGGACACTTAACTGACTGTGCCACCCAGTTTCCCCTATTTTATTCTATTTTATTTTAGTAAATGTTTTACAGAGGATGTAAAAGTTTAAATATATATTAAATATATATTAAATAAATATTTAAAATATTTAAATATATATACCTATATCTACATAAAATTGTTAAATAGGACCCAAATGTCATAATATAATCAGGATAAAATAAATTTATTCTAGTATAACTACATGATTTTTAAATTCAACATTAAAAGAAATCATTGATGCAGTACATTTTGCTAAAACAATTTCTCCTCTCTTTTACTCCATGTGTTTAGGCCGCGAGTCCCAGACAAGGACACTGCCACTGGGTAAAGGTTCAGGTGCAGGTGCGGTTTGTTTCAGCCTCCTTGTCCCTTCCGTTAGACAGTTTGGATCTTTCTGAGACCTTGAGGGACACACAGAACCAGGTGAGTTGCTCCAGGTTGACAGGGATGTGTGTTCCCTCCAAACATGTCAAATTTGCTTTCCCTGGCTTCTCCTTGAAAGGGCAGTCCTCCCAGATCCTCATCTAATTTATCCCAGAGCAGGAAGGTAGCTAGCTGCCGCTGGGGAGGTCTGAAATTAGGGACTAGTATATGTCAAGGCTTTGTGTTTTGGGGTGAGCCCTAGAGTCACCGGTTCTCTGTGCTGCCCCCTGGCTCAGTGTCTGGGCCTGACATTGCTTCTGTTCCCACTAAGCTCTCCAGGTGCCAAGCTGACCTGAATTTCCACTAGGCTCCTGACACCAGTCGAGCTCTTGCCCCTCCTTATGGAGTTAGAAGGCCTCATTCCCCCGCCTTGCAGATAGTTGCTGGAGTCTCACTGCGTGTGGCCTGACCTCTCAAACCACATCCCCTTTGCTCACATGACTGTATGTATTATGTTATCTGCATTTCAGTTATGCCTCGCCTCCTGGGCTGTACCTCTCCTGGGTTCTTGGTGTCTGCCCGAAATAAGCTCAGGCTGTCTTTACCCATCAGATCCTAGACTCTGGCCCCAATATCTGCCTTGATCAGAGGCAGCCTCACCAGTAGTGGTGGGGCCACCTCAACTTTGTCTTGGTCTTGCGAGTTGTTCCATTCTCACTGGTCTGCAAGGCTAAAGTCTAGTTGGTTTTGCACCCAAGGCCATCTGAGATACCTGAGTCCCAGGCTTGAAATCACTCTAGGTAGAACCACAATTTTGAACCATTCCAACACCTCCTCCCCCACCCTTCCCCAGAAAAGTTGTAAATGCTCATGATGGTGGTCAGCTGCCAAATCAGCCAACATCTCAGATATGGCTATTTGCCATTATGCCAAGTACATTTGCCCAGTTTGCTTTGACCAACCAAGAGTGACCTTCAGACCCTCATCCCTCATTCTCCTGGGACTAGACTCTTGAATGCCATTCATTAGACCATCCACTCCCCCTGGAATTCACTGCTCTGCTGGAATATGTTTCAGGAGTGATTTAGTTCCTCCAAAGCTACCATGTCCTCACTGTTCTGTGGTATCAACAACTCTACTTGCCCATAATTCAAGCCAAAAGAGAACAAGACCATCTAACCAGGTATTCTTTGTAATCAGGCTCATTTGAAGTCATATCGCTACAAACTGACCAGTCCAGGTAAAGCACCCAGCCAGCACCTTGCTTCAAAAACTCTGCTGAGACATCTGTCCTGTCCAAACACCTCTTGGCCGCAAGCCACGATATAAGAAATCTACTTAATTTCTGATTCAGAAACTTTCCTTATATTCTTCAATATGAAAAAGTGATCAGACTTCAACACAGACCTGTGGGTTTAGAAGGCTGCTATTTGGTGGGTCTGACATAAGATACCCATGTGGAAGTGATCCATGCTCGGCTCATACCAGCTCTGGCAAAGACGATCCAATTCACACAGGACAGCATGAATAATGCACTTGAGTTCCACCGTGCAGGGAAATAGTTCATTTTCAATCAACAACATCAGAAACCTTTCATCCTGTCACTGTTAGCTCTGAAACTTAGATCTTCTATTTCCACGGAGTCAAAAGTCCTAAACTATATGATTCCGAGTGGAAAGAATGAGTTAGAGCCCTTGCCTCCCCATTTTCTCACATATGTGAGTTTTTAATATAAAAATAAGAACATACTGCATTGATGAAAATCAAAATGTTTCAGGGAACAGCTTTCAGACTTTCAGCATGAAAACAATTATAAATAAAATATTAAATTTTCTATTCAGTGCCGACATGTGGCTTTTGAATAAAATCGAACACATTTCTTATTAGTGGTAGAATACATTAAAAAGCCAGCCTAATTTAATTGGACCCATGGTCTTTGTAGGTTTTTATAAACTCTCTGTTGATTGATGCATTCTGTGCATATGTATTGATCACCTGCTATTGATCACCTTACAGTCAGACATTGTTGTAGGCATGAGAGTGTGGGAAACTTACAAGACTTCTGCCGTCATTGAGTTCGCATTGTTTGGACTCACGGTTGCCTTGCCATGCCCCTCTGGCAAATAAATTTATTCAACTATGGTTAAATCGCTTTTGCTTTTTGTCATTATTCATCCACATGATCAGAGCACAGCCCCTCCCTGGGAACCTCAAAACCCCACAATTTCCCCAGAGCAGAAAGCCAACTTTCTTTGTATTACTTTGTTCTTTGAGCGGGTGCTGAGGATGGACTCCAGGGCTTACATATAGATCGGTCCCCATGTTCACTGTGAGCACAGTTCATAGATAACACGAAACCACTTCTTCTATCAGGAAATTAATGACACAAGCACTTTTTATCTTTTCTTAATTGATCACCTTATAGAAATATCTTATATTTTATAGAATCACAGACCCCTTTGACAATCAGATGAACACTATGGATCCTCTTTCTGGAAAACCAGGAAAACACACTCAATTTTATACCTGAACTTAAAATACTATGGACCCCTGAAACCCATAGGGGTTCCTGGATCTGAGGTCAAGAACCTCTGGTCTGGAAAGTCTTACTTTTCTCAACTTCTTATTCTGTTTTCCACAGATGTGAAATTTCCATGAACTGGAGTTTTCCACTTTAAATTTAGCCAGTTGGGTTGAGAAATTGTACAAAGTTTGAGCAAACCTATTTCCATATGAGCACTGTGATGTCAACCTTTCCTACTGAGCAAGGGCACCAGCGCAGACACGCCCTGTCCTCTGAGACAGGGGCTGTTGTCATGAAGCAATGTGTGCGGAACCTCAGCTCAAGGTCTGGTCTCCTTTCCCCAAGCCAGACACCATACACTGGCCTTCATTTCTTCTTTCCAGTTTATGGCAATAAAACCAAAGTTCCTTTGTATGTTTACTTCCCATATTTGAGCGAGCTCTTTTATTTCAATGTGTATTCCCTTTTTTGCCTTTTGCAAAATCTGCTGAGCACCCTAACTTCGCCTACCAGAGAACGAACAGGTGGACGCCCACCAGTGTGGCCTGTCTCCCTTTCTCCTGCCCTAAGGGAATGCTTTCAGAGGATAGAATGCTCACATGAATTTAGAATTGGTTATGAAATTCATTTGTCAATGTGGTAGCCTGGATAATGGCCCTCCAAAGATATTCATGTCTTAATCCTGGAATCTGTAAAAAAGTTTTGGCAGATCTGATTAGAGATCTTGAATGAGGGAAATCACCCTCAACTATCTAGGTGGGCCCAACACAATCATGAGGGGTCTTAAATGAGAGGCAAAAGAGGGGCACCTGGGTGCCTCAGTCAGTTAAGCATCTGAATCTTGATTTTGGCTCAGGTGATGATCTCAGGGTCCTGAGATCAAGCCCTGGGAGCTTGCTTAAGATTCTTTCTCTCCCTTTTCTCTGCCCCTAACCCCGTCTCCACTCACACACTCTCTCATTCAAAAGGGGGGGGGCAAAAAGATCAAAAAGGTCAAACTGGGAGCAGGAGATAGGACAACGGAAGGAGAGGTTGGAATACAAAGAAGGGGCCATAAGCCAAGAAATGCAGGCAGCCTCTAAAAGCTGGGAAACCAAGGAAATGGATTCTTCCTTAGAGAATCCAGAAGGAATGCAGCTTTGCCAACACCTTGAGTTGAGTCTGTAAGACCCAGTTTGTGTTTCTGACCTCCAGAACTTGTAAGATAATAGATTGTGTGGTTATAAGCTACTAAGTTTGTATGTTGTTTGTTACGTGCCAATAGGGAACTGATACAGTTATTAACTATTAAAAACAAAGGGTTAAAGTAGAGGCAAGATCTCCCTTCCTCAGAAGCCTACCTGTGCTCTGTCGCCTAGAACATCTGTAATTTAAGATGCTCTGGAGTTCATTCAGGTGTGTGTGGTTGGTTCTCCTCACTGACTGACTCTAGATGCCGTCACACCTGTCAGAATGGCTAAAATCAAAAGGACAAAGAAATAACAAGTGTTGGTGAGGATGTGGAGAAAAAGGAACCCTACTGTACTGTTGGTGGGAATGTAAATTGGCGCAGCTACTGTGGAAAAGAGTGTGGAGGTTCCGCAAAAGAATTAAAAGTGGAAATACCATATGATCCAGTAATTCCACTACTCAGTATTTACCCAAAGAAAATGAAAACATTAATTCAAGAAGATATATACAGCATTGTTTACATGTTTATTGTAGCATTACTTATAATGGCCAAGATATAGAAGCATTTTAAGTGACCATTAATAGAAGAACAGATCTCTCTCTCTCTCTCTCTCTCTATATATATATATATAGAGAGAGAGAGAGAGAGAGATTTTATATTACATTTTATATATAATGGAATACTACACAGCCATAAAAAAGATGAGATTGTGCCATTTGTAACAACATGGATGAACCTAGAGGGTATTATGCTAAGTGAAATACATCAGACTGAGTAAGACAAATACCATATGATTTCACTCATAAGTGAAATATAAAAAACAAAAAAATGAATTAACAAAAAGCAAAATTAGACCTATAAATACAGAGAGCAAACTGGTAGTTGCCGGAGAGGGGGTGGATAAGATGGGTGCTGGGGAGTGGGAGACACAGGCTTCCAGTTTGGGAATGGCTAAGCCACAGGGATAAAAGGCACAGCGTAGGGAACATAATCAATGATGCTGTACTAGCCATATATGGAGACAGGTGGGGGCTGCACTGTGGTGAGCATAGTAATATATCAACTTATCAAATCACTACGTGGTACACCTGAAACTAATGTAACATTGTGTGTCAACTGTATTAAAAAATAGACGTAAACATTAAAAAAAAAATAAAGGGTAACCTTTACGTGCGTTAGTCACGGGATGAAAGGAAGTCTGCACCATTAGTAGAAAACAAGGAAGCTGCATCTTTTTCACATAAACCGGCAGAGTGTACAATTTTGGACCCCAGGCAACATGGCAATGATAATGAGGAAGGAGGGGTCTGTAAGGGGGTGACCCAGCCCATGTCTTAGTCCAGCTTGGGAGCGGCCACAGAGTGAAGAGCTAAAGGCCATGACAGAGTCATGTCAGGAGAATTGGGGAGTACAGAGCCAAGAGTGGCTAACTCAGCTCAAAGGGCCAAAGGACCTCACCAAGGGAGGTGGTACAGTTACTGGGGGGGCTAATGTGCTCACTTCTCCCAGCGAGAGAGGCCCTCCTACACCAGGAAACTGGCACCTTCCTCAGGCTCTTTGGGTTGTAAGTTATAGGAACCCATGGGGGCCAGGGCTAATGTGCTCACTTCTCCCAGCGAGAGAGGCCCTCCTACACCAGGAAACTGGCACCTTCCTCAGGCTCTTTGGGTCCTGGGGGCCAACTTGAGCAAAACCTAAATTTCGAAGGAGGGATACTGCAGAAGCTCATGGATGCCAAGAACAGAAAGGCCATGGGGCCTCAGGAGCACAGGACCCCGGAACTCCATAAGGATCCGAATGGGTATCTTCACTGTTTTTCTCTGAGCCTCCCCCTCACTCGTCCCTTCGGCTTTGGATTATCTTCCCCTGTTTCCAGCCTGGAAAGGCCACCAATAGTTCCTGAGTTTATATGTTGCAGGACCAAGTTTCTCTCTGTCTCAGGTGAAACTCTTCGTGAAGGGACTCTTTTACCTCTTCTAGATCCATCTACTCTGGCTAGGAGAGAGGGAGGTCAGGAGTGCAAAACTGCTCCCAAAGCCACGTTGTGCATAAAATGGGAGGGGCCACGTATGAATAAGTGGTCTCGGCTCCTCGCTCCAGGCCACTAGGAAGGGTCTGGTCCTCTCTTCACTGAGTTAAGCAAATTCTAGAGAGCAGGGAGAATAACTTGAGGGAAGGGAGTGGGAGTGGGCAGAGGAGAGCCCCTTCCAACTTCCTCTGGGCTTGGGAAAGCAGAGTCAGCACTCTCCTGGCCAGAAGACGGGAAGCAAAGGGATAGGGGGTGGCTACAGGACCACTGGCACATTGTATTTTGCTTTTTCATGTCACCTAAAAGAAATTAAATGAAACTTTCAGTAAGGGGAAAGAAAATTAATGGTGAGGAAGTTATCCGAAGGCAGATAATTTGTTAAACATTACACCGGATTTCACAAGAGGTTGCTGTACTGATTTTCTCATGGCTCCTTAATGAGTCTTAGGGAAAAATCATGATATAACTTTAATGTGATTTCGATTGCTTTGTTCTTAGGTCAACCTGATAAGTTTCTCGTGATGCTAAATTATTTGTTTTTATAAGAAGCTTGCATAAATAAAAGTATAAGGCCTGGGGTATCCAGGAGTTTGGAGAAAGAGGATGGAAATAAGTGTGGGGAGAAAGTGAGAAGTAGCCAGAAAGAGTGGCTTTACTCTTTTCCAGAATCGTGGCATCACAGAGAGCTGGCTGTAGGCATCATCTACGGTCTGACTTTCAGCATTGCCCTGCAGTGAAGACCACTGGAGTCAACAAAATTAGGCCTACTAATTCTGCAGCAAGGGAGAATACATACCCTGGGGAGCTTAGGAGCCTCTCAAAAGGGAGGATTGGGAGGGAGGGAGGGGTACTTAACAAGGTTTTAGGGGCTGAAGTTAGTCATAAGAAGGTCTTGGCAGGATCTGATGGGCTTTTGTAAATTAGGGAGTTCCTGGAAAAGCCAGGGAGCGTCCTTATCTTTGGGACACATGAGTCTGTGTGGAGCTACCGTTAGGTCGGTCTCTCCATGGGCTTCGTTGGTGCCCACGGGTCTGAAGGAGCTGGTGTTTCAAGACTTTGAGCTCCGATGGTCTGTGCTGCGCACATGAGACAGTCTGGCACGACTGAGCTGTTTTGTGAGGAAGGCTTATGTTTCACAAGTGTAGTTTCTCTTTTCCTTCTCAGACCTCCCCACGGGGCTCTAGTCTGGCTGTTGGGAGGGTCTGTTTCACTTTATCCCTACTATTCTGTACTGGAGCCACGTCGTTCCACTGGCATGCTACGTGTACAAGGGGAAGAGCTGTCTAGCTGGATAACCTCTGGCCAGATGTCTCCTTTTCTCTGCAGTGGAGAACTGGCAACACGTACCAACCACGTACCAACACGTACCAATGCGCCCAAAATCGCATACTCAGCAAATCATCTTAATTTGATCACTCCCCTCCCCCCCAGGTCTACACCTTCACTGTGCATGACATACGTAGTGTGCCTTAGAGTTAACGAACAATTCAGCTCAACAAATGACCATATTGGGAAGCAATTATGAGTTCTAAGAAGTGTCCCCTTTCCAGCTGTGTTCAGACTCTTCCTTAAGAGGCCTGGCCAAGATGCCAGCACGGCAGGCCATTTCCTGGGGCTGGGTCTTACAGTGGGCGCGCTGGTCAAGAAGTCCAGCAGAACCACAATGAAATACCACCTCACACCCACTAGGATCATTACTATAAAAACAACAACAACAAACCAAAACCAAACGAAAACAAACAAACAAAAAAACAAGTGTTGGCAAGGATGTGGAGAAATTGGAACGCTTGTGCACTGTTGGTGGGAATGAAAAATGGTGCAGCTGCTGTGGAAACCAGCATGGCAGCTCCTTGAAAAGTTAAAAATAGAATTACCATATGATCCAGCAATTTGACTTCTTACTATACACTACCCAAAAGGATTTCAAGCAGGGTCTCAAAGAGTTATTTGTACACCCATGTTCATAGCAGCATGATCCACAGTAGCCAAAAGGTAGAAGCAACACCAAATGTCCATTGACAGATGAATGGATAAACAAAATAGGGTGCAGACTTAAAATGGAATATTACCCTTAAAGAGGAAGGAAATTATTTTACATGCTACAGAGTGGATGACCCTCGAGGACATTATTCTATGTGAAATAGGTCAGTCACAAAAGGACAAATACTATATGATTCCACTTATAGAGGTACCTAGAGTAGTCAGATTCATAGAATGAGGAGTTGTTCAATGAATACAGAGTTTGGGCCACAGAGAAGGCTTCTAGAATGCAAATGTTCTTAATCTGGGTGGTAAGTACATGATTGCATTCACTTTTTAAAAATTCAGTTCAAGACTCATGGACTTCACGAGATGCTTATTACACATTAAGCTTCAAAAAAAAAAAAAGTGAAATAAACACAGACTGTTCCTAGGGACCACCCGCTGCCCACATTCCAAGCCATGCACCAATATTCTGTCTACACTTGGCTTATCTGTGGCTTTCTGATGCACTAGGTCCCTCTTGATCATGAGTGAAATGAATGTGCATGAGACGCTGGGCGCACTTGTCTCTGCCCTCTGTTTACCCACCAGTCATTGTGGTCATTGTTCCGAGTTCAGAGTCAGTCTAGATTTCAGCTCAAGCATTGCTGTTGTGACGCTCATCCTAAGCTTTCTGAGTGAAGCATATGGCACTTGTCTAAAATAGGAATGACCAATATCATTAATAAAATTCTCGACTAAGAGCAGCAGTGGGCCAATGTCTTAAGCCAGGCTTATGCTTGGCACATATTCGCCATACCCACATATAGGTACTGTATTAGGAAGCAGAACTTCCTGGATGCAAAAATGACCCAGTCTGATCTTTAGGAGATGACACATTTATCTCAAAGGACACGCATTTGCCAGCCATGGGAACAACCTGAAGCTCAGCAATGGAATGCATACAACTTGTCCTTATTTGGGCGGTAAAGAGACTGGTTTTCAATTTTCTTCATTTGCAGTGTCTACTCAGATGAGGTATGGTGTTCAGATAATGAACACAAGCCTACTTAACACCTTTCAGTGACCAACCAACACTCTCAGTGTGGTCTGAGTGTAAATCAGACCTTCAAGAACATCAGCTCCAGAAAGGGCTTAAAATACTTGCCTCACAGGGGCCCATGCTGCTGCGGTATTAGTGGCTCGTCTATTTCCACTTGGACTGGCTGGGACGACTGTGCCTGGAGTCTGAATGCCCGAGTGCTCCGGGCTGGTTATACACAATGAGCTGCCTCAGGGCTTTTAAAAATTGCTAATAGTGTCCTTCCTAGGGCCTCTGCAGAGGCTCCCGAGCTAATGTCACAGTTGGCAAAGTCTAATTGCTCCAAAAGGACCGGGCGTCATAACCTTGTGTCTAATCCATGTTATAAATTACTGGTGGCAAATGGACTCCTAGCCTGTCTGCCCCGTGCCTTAGTCTTGGATTTGTGTCCCTCTCTGCTTTTCTAGATCCTCTGGGAGTGGCATCTACAGTCATGTCATCTGTGAACAGTGACACTTTTACCTCTTTCTTACGAGTCTTCCTATTTCTAACCTTTCCTTTTTGCTTTTTTTTTGCATTGGCTAGGACTTTGAATTCAATGATAAAAAGAAGTGGTGAAAGCAGATATTCTTTTCTTATTCCCAGTCTCAGGGAAAAGCTTTCAGTATTTCCCTGGCAAATGTAATATTTGCTCTGTGTTTATTCTTTTGTTTTATTTTCTGGATTCCATAATTTCTGTTTAAAGAATAGACTTAAGACATTTTGTAGGTAATGTATCTTTTTACTCTGACTGCTTTGAGGATTTTTGCCTTGTCTTTGGTTTTCAGCAATTTAATTATCCGTGCCTAGGCATGGTTTCCTTTGTATTTATCCTACTTAGGGCTCACTGAGTTTCTTGAACCTAGCTGCTGCTGCTGCTGCTGCTGCTTCTTCTTCTTTTTTAACAGTTTTAGAAATTTCTTTGCCAGTCTCTTCAAATATTATGTCTTACTTATTCTCATTTTTGTAAAGATTTTATTTATTTATTTGAGAAAGAGTGAGCGAGAAATCACAAGTGGGGGGTGGGGGAGGAGAAGCAGAGGGAGAAGCAGACTCCCCACCGAGCAGGGAGCCTGATGCGGGGCTCGATCCCAGGACCCTGGGATCATGACCTGAACCGATGGCAGACACTTAAGCAACTGAGCCACCCAGGTGCCCTTATTCTCATTCTTTTTTCTCCATTTTTGAACATCAGTTATATACTCCCTGAATCTCTTTTGCTCTTCTCTGTATTCTTATTTTCCATCTTTATTTTTTCTCTCAGTTGTTTTCTGTTTGTGGTTCAATCCAGATATTTTTTGTTGTCCAACTTTCTGTTAAATTAGTTCATTACTCTAGTTTATCTAACTAGATATCTAGTTATCTAACATGCTGTTAAAACCATCTGTTGAATACTTAATATCATTTACTGCATTTTCCAGTTCTAGGATTTCCATTTGATTTATTTCATAGATTCCAATTATTTGGTAAAATTCTTCATTTTCATTAGTTTTCTTTTTGTATGTATTATAGTTATCTCAAAGTTAGTATTTGATAACTCAAATATCTACGTGATTCTGTGTGTCATTCAATTTTCTGGGATTTTCGTCTTTTATTTTTCAATGATTTCTTTCTATTTCCTGTTATGCCTATCAATTCTTTATCGAATACCGAAAGGTATGAAAAAAAGTAGGAGCTCCAGATGATGTTACTTTCTTCCAGAAGAAGATGCTGTTTACTTCTAGAAGGCGGACAGAGTATTGGCAGATTATCTGGGTCCAGTGGAGTCAGGTCTACTTCTGGTTTCCCCTGCTTATAAGTTGTGTCCTTCAAGACTTTCGACAAAAGCTTAGAGGTTTATCAGGGCTTCTTCTTTGTGTGTTCTCAACTCATTTTTTTTTTTCTCTCTCGCATTTACAGAAATCAAAAGATCTGTTCAGCTTTTACCCACTCTAAAGTTTCTTTCTTCTTTGCTTCTCAGTATCTAGCCCCATGCAAGCACAACACAGGGGCAGAAAGGGCCTCAAGAGGGGTTTGTGCACAGAATGCCAGGCTCATGGCAATGCACTCCCTTCTCTACAGGACTTTCACTTCCTCGTTAAGGAAACGTGGCTTTCTTGGTTTTTCCCTGATGCCTTCACACAGGTGCTCTTATCGCATCCAGCTTCTGTATTTGTCTTCAGTGGGAGGTTTGTCTGACACCGACTACTCCACCGGTCCGAAGTAGAAGTACTCCTGTGTCCGGCTTCGAATTGATTCGATATTAGAGACCCGTTAAAAGCTCAAGATGAAAAACATGAAATATTTTATGTCATTTTTATGAATGTTTTCCTTTTTCTGCCTTCACGTTTTCGAGGTATGCTCGCATATAGCAAAATGTGCCAAACTTAAATGTGTGGTTCCATTGGTCTTGACACATGTAGACTCGTGTAACTGTGTCCTTTATGTTTTTAATGCATTTTCTCCTTATCACCTAACTTCATCAACACTGAAATAGCTTTGGCATGATAGTCAACATTCACAAATCAAACAAATTTTCATAATTTGGAATTTAACAAGGTTTATTTAAGCAACTGTGTGAATTACCATTTTAATGCAGTGCTCCCCACACCCGCATGCAACCATGCTCGGCTCTGAGATGAGTAAATGTCTTCTGGATTGAAGTAAATTGCTGACTTTATTTTAAAAATTAAGTTGCTCGAGTCGTTGCCTTCAATAATAAATAACTCTAAGTTTGGCAACTTTGTTTGAGTTATTTTTAAACCACTTTTTATTATAAAAATAAATCACTTTTACTGTTCAAGGATGGAAAAATGTAGAAAGGTTTCCCCCAAATTTCTCACCAGCAAGTCTATTCTAGATATAACTAGTATTTATAGTTTGGTATATACTCTCCCTGGCATTTTATTATCTTTTTTGAAGATTTTTTATTTATTTGAGAGAGAGTGTGTGTGTGTGTGTGTGAGAGAGAGAAAGAGAGAGATATATATATCCCTGGCATTTTATGATTGTACATTTTTTAAAAATAAAAAATACTGTCATATTTTTATAAACTCTTTCCTCTTAAAAATTTACTAATAAACATCTGTCTCATGTTAACAATTATACTTCCATATTTCCCTTTTAAATAGATGCATACAGTGTATTATATGAAATTTACTTTAAAAATACCCAATTGTTGGAACTTTGGATAATTTCCGTATATTCTCCATTAAAAACCACACTGTGTTATACATCCCCAAAGTGAAAAAAAATTCTCAACCTACTAATTATTTCCTTAGGATAAATGTGTACCAGTGGAATTGCTTTGTCACTGTTAGACACATTTTTTAAAGACTTTTTGCACGTAGTGAAGTTTCCCATGAGAAATCTTGGCCAATTTGCACTCCATCAGCTGCATAGGAGAGATCTTCATTCTCCCCGTACTTCGCCTACAAAGGCAGAAAATACGTCATTGTTGTTTTAATTTTGTATTTCTTCTGTTACTATTGAGGTTGGGCTTTTTTCCCTTATGTTTATTCTCCCTACATAGATTATATTTTTCTTTTTGAGAATGCCTGTTTACATTTGTTTTTCTTTTTGGACAGCTCTGATTTGCTTACTGGTCTGTAATAGCCATTTATATATGTCACATGCATGCAAACCGTTGGATTTTCATATATGCTACAGATATTGTCCCATTTGCACTTGTCTCTTCTTATATTCCCTGATGCAGTTCTCCTAGAGCTCCGCAGGGCAGCTGGCAGGGCCCCAAGCACCAGACCCCAAGTCGGAGAGGGGGGTGAGAGGGCTGAGGCTGGAGAGCTAGGCACAGCCAGGTCGCTTGGAATGGCTGGTCGTACAATGGACCTGGAAGGTTCCACTGAAGAGGGAGGAATTTATAAATATCTTGGGAGTGAAGTCTTGAGGTTTTGAGGGAAGTGAGAGAGGCAGAGGTGACAGGGATGAGACTCTGACTTCTGGGCTGGGCAGTGAGACAGAGAGCAGTGCCTTGAGGTGGGTGAGGGTCACCAGGTGCAAGCATGCCTGGAAGGAAGGCGACAGGCATTGGCGTTATTGCCGCGCAGTGTCTGTGACACTCAGGTATTAGTGGCCTTTGGGGCCCCACAGCTGAGTACAGTCCCTGCACATAGTGGATTGCCCACTGAGTCGAGTTTTCTGTGTTTTTTTTTTTTTAAGATTTTATTTATTTGAGAGACTGAGAGAGAATGCGCAAGTGAGGGGGGAGGGGACAGAGGGAGGAGAAGACTCCCTGCTGAGCAGAGAGCCCCATACGGGACTCAATCCCAGGACCTTGAAATCATGACCTGAGCCAAAGGCAGATGCTTAACCGACTGAGCCACCCAGGCGCCCCTGCGTCAAGTTTAAGTAAGAGGAATTCATTGTCAGCCTCCATCAAGTATGGTCTGCTCCTCTTCGGTGCCTCTTGACCTCTGTGCCTGGTGCCAGCAACCTCACAACTGAATTTAATAATCTCAGTTCTGCTTCTTTGGAACCCACGGATCCCAAGGAGAATAAAGGTCACAGATAACTTTCCCTTCATATTTGGCTGAGGGCCAGCGCTTTCCTAGGGGCCTTATTTCTTTTCCTTCTCCAGTCTGGAATTTATGTGGCTAAGGTAAATGTTTCTAGAGTTCTGCGTGGATTTCCTGGTGGAAGCCAACACGTGGTTTGCCCATTTCCCATCTTCAGCAACTTCTCGGGCTCCGGTGGGGCAGCTCCTGTGGACTGTCTCTTGGCCTCTGGTGACTCCGTCTGCGGAGAAGACACCACTCTGAGCAGCAGCGGCATGAAATGCTGTCGCCACCCCGACAAGTCGGAGAAGGTGCAGGGCGTCCTGCTGGGCTGGGGGTGAGAAGCGGGGTTCTCGTTCTGGGGCAAAGCAAAGGGGGTTGTTGGATGCGTGGTGTGGGGTGGAAGGAGGCTGCGTAAGAGAGTGGGATCTAAACAGAAAAGCTTGCAGGAGGTTCAGAGCCAAACTTCTTAACTCAGCAGTTCCCACCATTCGCAGCTATTATGAAGCGTGCACCTGGGCTCATTCTACAAGTCAGTCATCATCTGCTACTAAGGGTACTAGACCTGTGGTCACGTTAGAGTTCTAGGGGCATTTCCCACTTCTCCCTCGCGTGCAGAATGGCCCGACAGTAAATCTGAGGAGGGTTAGTCCATGCAGAAGAGGCAGCTGCAACCGCTCTGTGCCCAAGACACTTGGAATGCACCTGTGCATCCAATCTCCATTCCACAAACAGACCCGAAGATTCTGCAGCCTGCTGAGCAGCTTTGTCCTGGGTGCGAGACAGGGCTTGGAGGCGGGGGAGAAAGGAATATGGGGTGTCCCATAAGAAAACTTGGCATCCCCTGATATTTCATACCACCTCTTCTTTTTCATTTCTACTTTGAACACTATCAGCGCCTACTTTGAGCTACACCATGCCAGCCATGGAAAATTCAGAGAGAAAGAAAACACAGCCCTCGCCCTGGAGAAGCCAATGGGTGGCAGGGGGAGGCAAGAGATATATCAAAACTTACAATTTGGGGGGCGGGGGGGGGTCACTGTTTCTGCACAGCTGCTCGAACAGAGTCCCAGGGGGCCACGAAAAATAATGCAAGTAGCTCCCTGTGTTCAGGCTTCAGAGATGTCTATCCAACATGGACTTTCAGCAAGAGGAAAGTGTGGAGGGAGGAGCTGGGAAGCAGAGGGAGCAACAGTGTCTGCGGAGGCATGAGGGTTCCTGGACAGTGGCGGGAGCAGAGGCCAGCAAGGGGGCGGCAGAGCCGAGAGAGGACATGTGGGAAGGCTATGGCTGGGGAAGAGCTTGGAGCCACGGTGTGCAGGGAGAAGGGAGAAGAACTGCCCTCTGGGCCATCTTAGATGGTGTGTAGAGGGCTCTGGAGGACCATGTAGAAGTGGACATGGCATTGAGGGCTCCTTCCAATCCCCTAACAGGTAGTGGCGGTAGGAACTGGAGAGCTTATCCTATTAGCTTTTCCTTTCATTTCATTATCGACCTCAAATATTTATGAAATGAGCCCCACAGACAGTGAGGGGTAGAAGATATAGAGGTTAATCAAAAGATGTAGTCTTTGGGTCCTTATGTTTGCAATTTAAAATGGACACCCTGGGGTGGAAACGCCTGAGAAGAATTCATAGCAGGGCAGCTACGACATTTTTGCTAATCAAAGGTTAGCTATAAGACTTTGCTATGTTCTTTTATTTTGTTAGCACCTCAGCACAGTGGCTTGCAAACATTTTTGACCATGGCCCAAAGGAAGAAATACATTTTATGCTGTGACCTGGAACCCATACAAAAATTTCACCAAGTAATATTGCAATGTGCTCTGATATTTTATATCCTTTTTTATTTTACTATTTTTTAACTGCTGGTCACTGACCCTATAAATCAATTTTATGACCCATTGCTGGATTATAACTTGCAGCTTAAAAATTGCCATCTTCCCATGTCTGTGAGGGGGAGATGTGTATGAAGGGAAGAGAATGAGATCAGATTGGGGGTGGGGGTGGGCGAAAGAGTGAGCACGCCTCTAGTGAGGGAAGGGGTGCCACGCACAATCTTTCCAGTAAATTCGTGTGTCCAAAGAGGGGAGTGGATGATCAAGGGCGTGGCACTAGGAAGGGGGACTTATTTGCTCCAGATTAGAAGGGAATTGCTTGACGCCTGGTAAAGATGTGGAGCAGCACTGATGAACTGGCATCGCGTGAAATACTTGGAAATAATAATAATATTCCTTAAAAGAAATTACTGAGTGGTGGAACAAGTTTGGGAAATGCTAAAATTTACCTCCCCAATTTGGATGGCTGCAAAGCATATTTAAAGAACTGAGAACATTTCCGGTAGCAAAATCGTTTGATCCTTTTTTTAAAAAAAACCCAGGATTTTATTTACTACAGAGCCTTTTCTGTTCCCTGGAACACACCTATTATCACTTCACAGAGCAGTTTGGGAAACGTGTGTATAGACAGGCATCATCGCAGAAGACAAAGCAGAGGGGACAGGGTCAAATGGGAGAGGGTTAGTGTCCGTGGGAGCCTCCCCGCTCATAAAGGTTCTAAGCCAGGCGAGCATTTTCTGTAAAGGGCCAGAAAGATTTTAGGCTTTGTAGGCCACGTTCTTTGTTGTAACTTCTCAGCTCTGCCATTGTCCTGTGAAAGCAGCCATCCATGATACATAAGGGGCTGACTAGGCTGTGTTTCAATTCAACCGTATTTATAAACACTGAAATTTGAATTTCATATCATTTTCCTGTGTCAAGATATCTTATTATTCTTTTTCTGTTTCTCCTCAACCATTTAAAAATGTAAACACCATTGCATAGCTCACAATGGATTTGGTCTGCCACAGTCACTGGTCTAAATCTTCGGTACTCGCCTCTTCGCAATTGCAAGGGAAAAGTGCAAGATAGGTAGAATGTTCCCTTTCTCTCTGCTGAAGTGGCCCTAACCCTGGGAGAAAAAAGTCCTCACATGCCTAACCTGTTCGTGCTCTAAGGATTTCTACTGTCAGTTTTAAATTTGTTTCTCTCTCACACACTAGCAAGAAACAGTGCGGGTTAGCTCAGGGAGACTTTGGAAGCTTCTTTGACCCCAGAGCTGACTCCCATCCACCCTGGCCATGTCTCTCTGGCTCCCCTGCCCTGCACCTCCGTCTCTGATGCCTGCTCTGACCAGCAGCTACTCAGGACTGCTGCTTCTCAAAAATTTCCACCAGAGCCAGAGGAAAAATGATGTGGAGTCTCAAATCTTAAGAAAAATAAATTTCAATTTTGCATTCTACTCCATGACACTTCCTCTAATCTAAAAAATAATGTGTTTTCCTCCCCAGAAAGTATTCTAGTAAAACCAATGCTCCATGAAGGGCCTTGCTTACCTGGTTTGAATATCAACTCCTGGCATAACACCACTTACTCTATGTTTGGAAGCAGAGGCTTACGTGGTAGATTTCAAAATCCTGGCACTTAACACCCAACAAAATCTGGTCCCACCCTATCTTTGCAGACTCTCTTCCCACAAAATTTCTCCTGCCTACAGATGCCAGCCCAGGTGGCGCCCCGTCAGAAAATGTTCATGAGCTTGTAAACTAGTATGGTTGCTGTTGCTTATGGATCATACATTCCTATTTGATGGTAAGCTCAATTTGATGGTAAGCTCCTTGAGGCCAGAAACTATAATTTATAATCTTTATATTATAACCTCTGGGAAGAGATTCCAACATGTTCTCCCATAATCCTTGAGTCCTGATGTACACCCTTTTGTGCAATCCCTCCCCTCAAGTGTGGACTCAAGATGTGACTTGCTACCAACCCACAGAATATAGCAAAGGTGATGGGATATCCTAACTCCTATGATTACCTGAGGTAATCATGCTAGTTGTCATGCTAGCAGACTCACCCTAGAGATGATCCTTCTGGCTTGTTGAAGTAAGGGGCCATATTGTGTGTGTAGGGGGGGTGGGGAGTCCAGGTGGCAAAGACTGCAGGTGGCCTCCAGCTGACCACTGGGGAAAGCCAGTGCCCCCAATCCTACATCTACAAGGTAATGATCTCTGCCAACAATCGGAGTGAACTCGGAAGGGGGTTTCCCCCAGAGCCTCTGGGAAAGATTGCACCCCACTGACACCTTGACGGTAGCCCTGGGAGACCACAAGCAGAAGACCTAGCTAAGATGTGCTAGGAGTCTACTCAGAAACTGTGAACTGATAAGTGTATGTTATTTTAAGCAGTTAAATTTGTGGTAACTTGTTACATAGCAATAGAAATGTAAGACACGTCCCTCCCCCACTGGACTGCCTTGACAGCTGTGCCTTGTACAGAGTACGTGCTCATTGAAGACTCACGCCATGACTTCTTCACAGATTGGCTTCTATGCTCCCCACCCATAGCAGGTACAATCAAGGTAATGTTTGAGGCAGAAACTTAAGCTTGTGCCAGATATTTGTACTTTCTTTTCCTGCCTCACCATCCTCATCCTCATGGACACAAACAATATAGTTATAGAAATAAACAGGAAATCAAATCACTAGAGAAAAAAAGGAACACAAAGGCTAGTACAGTTATTATGATCAACCATCTCCCTTAAACCTGAGAGTCCTGGGGTGCTGGGTGGCTCCGTCAGTTAAGCGTGGGACTCCTGATTTAGGCTCCGGTCATGATCTCACGGCTGTGGGATGGAGCCCTGGGTCAGGAGCCGAGCTCCGGAGCTCTGCTTGGAGTCTGCTTAAGAGATTCTCTCTCCCTCTGCCCTTCCCCTCCCACATGTGTGTGCTCACTCTCTCTCTCTCCCTCTCTCAAATAAATAAATCTTCAACCAACCAACAAACACCTGAGGGTCCTGGCAGCTGGTGGAGGAAGGAGGAACATGATGAATTACATGGCTCACAGCTGTGGGACAGGAGGGCCACAGCGGCTCTTCAGAGGGGACAATATTTTGTCCTGCATCTGCAATTTTTTCTCTATTGTCCTTTGGGGTTAGAGCACGGCCTGTAAAATTGGACCTCCTGCAGGCACAGTTGCCTCATGCCTGAGGTACGAGCAGATTTGGGAGTTCACTGAAAACAGATTTCGTGTGTGTGTTTGTATGTATTTATACATGTGCATGTATGTGGATCTCTATATACGTACATGTGTGTATACACGCGTATGTTACGAGCTGCAGGGCTACTCTGACACATCACGACTTCAGCCAAACTTCTTCCTTCACTAAGAGATGGCCAACCTCGGGCAGGGCTTTTAGCAGCCTAAGGCCATGTCCCTAGGATGACCCCAGTTCTCCCTTAAATGCTTTTCTGAGAAAGTTCAGTGCTGCTAATGCAGTCAAGCCCTGGATGGAACAGTGCTTTCCACATGTGGAAAGAGGAGAGACAGAGCTAGACCAGCTCCAGTCATGTGTGTTGGACCCCATGGCTAGTGCAGCTGGCTGGCAGTCCACACAAAGCAACTGGCCTACCCGCACCCCTCCGGTGCGGCGGCAGAAGGCCCTCCACGCCCCCGGAGTCGGGAATACTGCAAGCTGAAGGCATGCCTGAGACGGCTGACGCCCGAGCCCACGCAGAGCAAAGCAGCGCAGGAGGCCCGGAACCGGAAAGATACGCCCACGCGGGGCAATAGGCCCAGTGCAGACTGTATGGGCTCCTTATCCCCGGGTAAGGAAGGTTCCAGGCCCAGGACCCTTTCTTATGTGGCCAAGAAGACTACACATGACACGGCTTTCTCTGCAATAGACTACGAAGGGCTTACACCTGAGACTATGCATGTCCCATAACTCAGAGGGATCTTTCTCAAGGACCTGAAAGCCGTTCCTATGGCACGTAATCATCGGGAAGGGTAGGGTCTCTGTCCCTCGGTTTAGATGGGAGGACAGAATCCTGATTTGGGTAATTAGCAGCCAGCAGACACAGCTGTCCTGACCGCATTTAGCTGACCAACCCTTTGTAGTTTTTCACTTCCCTGACTACTGAGTCCCCGCTCTCCCCTCTCCCTCATTCCCCTTTTAAGTGTTCCGTCACCCCTGCACAAATCGGAAGGGAGCTCAGCTTTGTCCCAGCTTTCAATAGGTACTGAATAGAATCTGTTTCAGCTTTTTAATGCCTGGCTTTGTTGATGTTGGACTCCATGTACGTGTAGTGTGTAATAGAAATGTCTATGTGCGGGTATCTGTGAGGTATGCGCAGATTTAACAGGGCCCAAAGGAAGAGCCTCTGCACCCACCTAGGGGGCAGGGAGGGATTTCTGAGGATTTTAAAGCCATGCCAAGAAGGTCTGTTACTGGAGTATCTAGGAGAAAAATAAATATGTAAATACTGGCAGCCAAATTCTTAAAGGAAATAACCCATGTTTTTGCTTATTGTTTTGTTTTTGTTTTCTTAAACAATTAACTTGGTAGGATAATTTGGCCTATCAGGTCAGGATCAGTCAGAAGTGGAAATCATTGCTCTGCAAATAAAGCAGAAAACATCTGCATTTCCAAAGGCAATGGTGGGGGGAGGGTGTTGGTAATGAATGGACCGGGGAAAGAGTGAGGACCCTAAGGACCCAGAGAGGCCAGGAGTTGGGACTTGGGAGAGGTACCCCCAGAGAAAAAGCTCCCAGTGGCAGGTCAGGCAAAGGATGTTAAGGAACAGGGATCAATTAAAGTTGTTTGTTCTGTGCTCATCCCCAGCCCCAAATCTGCAGATGTAGCCTGGGACCAGTGCCCCATCTTTTGGCTATACTTTTGTTCCACGAAAGGCCTGAAGCATGACACAGCACTTAATTACATTCCCAAAGGAAAATGTACTTCACAGATCTCGTCACCGATGACTTCAGTAGAAGAGTCAGAAGAGGATTTTCCATCATGCAGTCTGCATCGGGTCCCCTCTGATCTGTCCCTTCTTCCCCAGACCTCACTCACCTGCCCCGCCAGCCAGTGAGAGGAAGGGCAGAAGCGGTGCCCTGCTCTGGGGCTGATTCATAAGTCCGTCACACATGCAGTCGCACAAGGCCCAAGAGCGAAGAAGCCCTTACAAGGTTTAATGTTCTGCTTTCGTCCTCTTAAAATGGTGTCTATTTTATCTGGGAACCTGTTTTGTAAGTAGTCTCACAGGACAACAGAGCCTGTGCCCAAACTCAGGTGGCAGGTGTCATGCATACATCCCCTGTCCCCTGCCTCTCCAGTCACAATCGGTATTTGCAGTACCCCATTAGTACAGAATCTGGGGGGACCCTGGTGCATGGCACTTCATCAGGGCTCAAAGAGAACAAGCCAACAATTCCCATACCTTCCACTCAAACCAGAACATACTTGGAACATAGAAGGAGGACAATAGTCCTCAAAGAAACGTGAAAGACCAAAGAACCTCATCGTGTCCTTTCTTACTTGTGTGTTATCGGAGCAAGATGGGATCAGGAGAAAAGTAAGACTTTCAGGAAACCCAGGAGATATTGGTAGGGATGGAGGTGGGAGGAGGAGAGCCATGATTTCCCCCCAAATTGAAGGAATTTCAGCCTTTAAAATTAAATATTAAAGCCCAGGGAGTTTCCAGCCAGCTGGAGGACAGCTGAGCAGTTAACGTCTGAGCTGCAACTGTGGCTAAATTCCCAGGCGGAGGGAGACTATTATTGGAAGTCAGTTGTTACTGGTTATGGTAACCCCAGCTGCTGAAAAACCCCTAAATATAAGGAAGTTCATTTCTCCTTTTCCAAAATAGGTATTCTCGATGATCAGCAGGCCTGATCCTCCAAGGGCTGTCCTCCAAGTGGAGATTAAAGGACCAAATCCTTTCTTTCTTGTGGCCCCACCACCTCCATCACGCAGCTCTCCTGGTGCTGTGGTCCCTGCATTAGTCTCTACGGAGGAAAGGAGTCCTTTGGATCAGGCCTGGAAGTGACACAGATGACTTCTGCTCTCATTCTTTTGGCTAGAACCCAGTCATGTGGCTATAACTAGCAGCAAAAAGAGGCTGGGAAAGGTAGTCTTCTCTGTGTGGCCAGGAAGAAGAAGAAATGGATGAATCCTTGGCAGTGAAGTAGGGAAGGCATTCTGGTAAATAAAGGCATGGAGGGCAAAATGCTATGGTGAAGCAGGGAACTCTGAGCCAGTGTTGTTGTCAGAATCCTGCAGTGTAGCTCAGCCCTTTCCCACCCCACCCCCACTTGCCGAGGACTAGAGATGGCTGGAGACTTAACGTGAAGAATATGAGTATTTGCAGAGGATGGGTGGGAGGCTCTCTCTCCTCTTCTCTCTCCTGCCTTCAAAGCAGTAAAATCAGTAATAACATGGTCTGCTAAGGTCCCACAGTCATGTGCTTCTTGACAACCCATCATCCCAGTCCATCAGACAGAGACTGGAAGTCAATGCTCCAAGTATAAGGAGCCCATGTTTGGTTGGTGTGTCCTTTGTCTTCTCTCCCCCATGAGCCTCAGATGCCCCGGTGGATGACTGGACACAGGAACCGGGGGCAGGATCAGATATCCCCGCAACTACTGGCCGGCACATCACTAACCTGTCTGTTCTCCCAGGCACGCGCAACTTATGCTAATGGCTCTCTCAGGCTTGTGCCCTGCAGCGCTATCCCCTCCTCCAAATGCCTAGAGGAAGAGCCCAGAGCCTTCCAGGGAGACTGTGACATCTTCTCCGGAATATTACCCATGACCAGGATGAGGTGTATTAGAGGGTGAAGGAGGAGACCATCTGCATTAACAAGTCTAGCCGAGGAAATTGTTTCTGCCTGCCAAGGCTTGACAAATCAATTGATCTATCATGCTGTTCGCTGGGTTTCCTGAGAGCAAGGGCTCAGCTTTGCTGCACAAATACAGGCCGGTATTGAGCTCAAGTAATAGACAGAAGGTTATCAGCGATCATATGAGAAAAGAGCCTTTCTCTAACATCACTTCTCAGCACTAAATTGCAGAGAAATCCGTGCAGTTTAAAGGGATGAACGCGCCTCTTTACACCTAGCGTCTCTCTTTAGTGGTGTCCCTGTCATTCTGGAAGGCTGCGCAAGGGACAGTGCTAAAGGACAGGACTTGATGCCACCACCTCCCTTCTGGACCCCTTTCCCCCGCGTCCCTCAGTGATGTTTGTGCGGCTTCTCAGCCTCCACCCCTGCCTCCATCAAGTTACAACCACAACATCCCGGAGCCGCTTGAATGGACGGCCGTGCAGTCACAGGTGGGGCTGGCTGCATAATTTGCAGGGCCCAGTACAAAACGAAAAGGTGAGACTTCTTGCTCAAAAAGGGGGAAAAACATACCATGAAAGGTCCTAAAATACAGACCTTGTTCTTTCCTCCACAGTTTCTTTCTTACCTTGTCATGGTGTTTTTAATTTTTTTGTTTAGTATTAGAAGTAAAGAAAAATTAAAATTCTACATTATCAGTTTGAATTTACCATTTGTATTCATACTGTGCAATACCAAGTTTAAAAGCAAATATAAGAGCTTTTAACTCTTACATGAATCACCAAAATTATACAATTCTTATTTCATATCTCATACGTGTATGTTTCATTTTTACACAACACTGGATATACTGCACAAGAAACCCCTCACTATTTTATTTCATTTCATGTGTGCAATTCTACTGATGCTCTGTACCTCTGGCTTCCTGATTTGTGAGAAGGGAGTGAAAGGAAAGGAACTGTAGGGTGCCATGTCTTTTTCTTTCGTTCTGTGATCATTTTCAGTATGTGGTGGGCTACTGCGGGGAAGGAGGAAGGGTAAGAAAGAACATGACAGGATTCTTTGCGTGTTCATGTTTTCTAGAACGCTATTACCTTCTTTTTGTGTTCAAAGCAACTGCTGGTTTGAACAGAAAGCATGGCTCTCAGGGCCGTCAACACCACCACTCACTCCATCATAGACACAACAGGCTTCCTTGTATTGGCTTTGAGGCTTGCTGAGCTCCAGCACTGGGGGTCCTCTGGGACTCTCCACTCAGGCGCATCTCAAAGGCTGATGCAAATGCGACAGCAGTGGCCAGAAGACCCGCACACAGCCCCAGTCACCTCTGCTCATTCCCGGGGCCCATCGGACTTCACTTATAAAACACAAGTCAAAGATAAAATTATTAAGAATCTCAGAATGGGGGCATTTGGGTGGCTCAGTTGGTTAAGCATCTGACTCTTGATATCCGCTCAGGTCATGATCATTCAGGGTCATGAAATCGAGCTCTGTGTGGGGCTCCGTGCTCAGCACTGAGTCTGCTTGAGATTCTCTCTCCCGCTCCCTTTGCCCCTCCCTGTGCTCTCTCTCTCTAAATAAATAAATAAATCTTAAAAAACAAAAAGAATTTCAGAATGACTACAGCAGAACATTAAACCAGGCTCAGATGCTTCTGAACTTGACCCCGTGTGGCTGCATAGGTCACCCATCTGTGCAACCAGCCCTCATGATGAAGCAGAGCCAGACAGAGCCACGCTATGTTCTGATGCCTGGTCCTGCTGAATTTCCCCGCCAGAACATTGACAACGGTAGTCAAGGAAGGCATGGGTATTTACATCTTACTTTACTTGTGTAGATTTTTAAAATTCTTAAATCTTGCAGAGACAATAAAATAGGAGGATTAAAAATCACGCACAGTTATGATAGATGTTAACATCTAAGTGTTAACTTAGATGTCTTTACGATCGACACTCCCTCAGGAGCATCTGTGGGGTTCTTGCATTAATGTCACCAAAAGACTGGTAAAAAGCCTTAGTCTGCCATCACCAAGAGAATGGTCTGGTGTATTCCAGCCTCTAGTTTCGTGTCTAAGGCCTCCTGCATTCTTGTTCCACAGCAGTCCTTGCTGTAATGTCCCAGAGGGCTTTAGCCTCAGCTTCTGCTTATAATCATGTGCAATGTCCTTATTTAATTGGTCTTGTATCCCAGAAGAACATATTTTTTCTTCTTTTTTCAGTTATAAAAATAAAACATATTTGTGGTTAAAAATTAAAATGACACAGAAGGTATGGAGAAGGAGTTAGAAATTGCCCATCTAGTAATCTGCAAACACAACAACCATTAACATTTCTGTGAAGTTCTTTCCTGAATTCTTCTATTCACACACACATGCACTCCTATAAATCTGGGAACACACACACACACACACACACACACACACACACACACACATTTTTGTTTGTTGTTTTTCCGAAATGGTAGTATTCTCTACATACCATCAGCAGCTTCTGCCTTTCATTTGGATACTGTGATCGTTTTCCCATAGAACTACAGATCTCCCTATTACTGCATAACTGTAATGCTGTTTCTTTTTCCAACGAAATTGATAGATATTTAGATTGTTTTAAGTTTGTTGTTTTGTTTTGTTTTTATGTCTACAAAGTGAAATAAGCACATTTCAGGGGTATAAAAAGAAGGAATGAGGGACATCTGGGTGGCTCAGTTGGTTAAGCATCTGCCTTCAGCTCAGGTCATGACCCCAGGGTCCTCAGATCGAATGCCGTGTCAGCTCCCTGCTCAGTGGGGATCCTGCTTCTCCCTCTCCTCCCCACTTGAGCTCCCTCTCACTATCTCTCTCTCATAAATAAATAAATAAATAAATAAATAAATAAATAAATAAAATCTTTTTTTTTTTTTTTTTAAGAAGGAATGAACTATCTCCTTGCTTGTCTTAGTGTAGACAGACCATAATGTCTGAATTACCCTTCCAGTCACCGCATGACCTGATGGCAAACCCTCCAGTCACCCACCTGTTGTGAAATTGGAGCCCCTTCCTGGCCTTGCCCTACTTGGGTGCCTTCTCCTACTTGGATCCTGCAGCAAACTCCAGTTTGGTCCATCTTCCAGTCTACCTCTCCTTCATCCTGTAGCCAGAGTTATCCTTCTAAAAATAGTTCTGCTTGTCTCACCTCTACTTAAAAATCTTTGCACAAGCACAAGCTGGAGGGGCCATGCTCAGAAGCTTCTGGTGCCTTTCTTTCAACAGAGTGTAGTCCAACCTCTTTCTGCTCACTCTGTTGTTGATGTGAGTGGACTTGACTTATAACCTTCACGTCTTATTTTATAAATCATTGGAAGGTGAGGTTCAGATCATTTTGTTTCCCTTGTCTTTTCTTTTGGCGTATTGGCTCATCTTCCAGGATCCATCACTTGAAACATGCTCTATGGAAACTGAGTTTGAATGGGAACATTAAGTGGAATGAATTCTTGGCCAGAAGTTAGATTTTGGGAGAAACATTTTCATTTTTTGGCCACTTGAGAATTATGTGTAAATTATTGTTGGCTCTGGTTAATTTAAGCAAAAGAAAAAGAAAGAAAGATCACAGAAGGAGGCAGGTAGCTCAATGAATTGAAGAAAAGGCTGACCACCGAGTTTGGAAAGTAGAAGAACTCAAGCATGGTCAGTTTTGGACAGTGCCATTGTACTGTCTGCTACACCGTCTCCACTTCTAGAACTATGATTTCCTGAAGAGAGAGAAAGAATTAGTCTGCCTGGGATAGGAAGCCTTTTGGCTTGGGGGATCATGGCTTGGGAGTGGTATGTGTTGATTTTGTCATGCCATGGAAAACGGGGAAGTGCAGTCCCCTATTTTAGTCTGCTAGGGTGGCTATAACCAGATATCATAGACCGGGTGGCTTAAATAAAGGAAATTTATCTTCTTACAGTTTTGGAGGCTGTAAGTCCAACGTCAAGGTCCTGGCAAGTTTGGTTGCTCCGAAGTCATCTCTCCTTGATTTGTAGAGAGCCACCTTCTCACTGTGTCCCCACATGGCCTCTTCTCTGTGTGTGTGCCTCTCTGGTATCTCTTCCTCTTCTTTTAAGGATGCCAGTCCTATAGAATTGGGCTTCCCACCCTTATGACCTTATTTAATCTTAGTTTCCTCTTTAAAGGCCCTATCTCCAAACAGTCACATTGTAAGGCACTGGGCAGAGGGCTTCACCACAGGCATTCTGGGAGGACAGAGTTCAGTCCATAACACTGCTCAAGATGACAAATGACGCTGTCACCAAACGAAAGGGAAAGTGCTGCTTGGACAGGCAAGAACAGCAGGTGGCCTCAACCTTGCTCTTCTGCAGCCTCATCATACACACAAACATGCTTGTCTGATCATAATTCTTTTTAACTGGTGCAATTTTGTTTTTTAATGGTATAAATATATTGGAGTTCAGGGGAGGAGATTTAGGATCCAGAGGAGTGAAGCTTCTTCTCAGTTATCCATAGCTCCATTCCTTCCCTCCATTGCTATAATACCGCAGGCTGAGAGAAGGAAGGGGAGATGCTGAGTAAGGTGGGGAACAAAAGGAACCCCGCGAGAGACTCCGGATAATTCACCAGATTAGGTGTGCCCATTTCAAGTGCTGGTCACTTTCTCTTAAAAATCCTCATGTTAAATAATATATTGATACTTCTATGAGATGAACTAGAAACAACAATCAAAAGCATTCCTCACAGACTTTCTCTCCTTTTCTGACACAAATTATATCTCTCCTTTCTCCCTTCTTTCTATACCTTAGCTTTTTTCCATCTCCTCTCTTTAAGACATCTGGACGGTTAGAGGTTCATCACTGATACATCAGCTCTTAGGTTTTAGGTTTGCCTTGTTCTCTGTCTAGCTCTTTCTTAGCTTATTTGCGACACATTGTTTTTATTCATCTCTATAGAGAGAGACAGATACATAGATTCATCTATACATACATATTTTATTATGTATCTACGCACCTACTACACACCAGTCATTGTTCTGGGTAATCTGGAAGCATCAGGGAACAAAACAGATAAAGATGCCTGGGCTAGGAGAGCTTACTTTCTACTAGAGAGATAAAAAATGTGCCATAAATGTAATAAGTAGGTAAATTACATATGGTAGATGATAACGGTGCCATGGGAAAAGAAAAAGCAGGGCATGGTAAGGAGGATGGGGAATTCCAGGACCTGGGACGTACTGATACATTAGAGAGCTCAGGGTGGGTTTCTTGGTGGAGATGATATACTGACAGTCCCTGTTAGCCCCTCCAGGCCTACTCTGTGCCCTTCATCCTGCTCTTTGCTGCGGTGGAAGACCTATACGGGCTGCGCCAACAGTCTCTCTTGTTTTTTGGCTTCACATGGGGTTAGGCCTACCGATGACGTCATAAGGACATTGAGGGAAGTAACACGTTGAGGTCAGGATATTAATTCCTCTGGCTCCCTCCTTGCTAGGCCACAGCTTGGCAATGGCTGTAATCCTTACCGGAGGTTACAGCTCTTTCTGGGTCCCCATAACTATTCTCTCTTCTTGAGTTCCAGTGGTTACTCCCTGATGTTGCTAACCCCATGGTGCTTCTCTATCCCTTATTGGTGTCTATTAAATCTACCCACACCTTTGTAAAATGTCCCTTCATTATACTCTCGAGTTACCCTAATTTGGATGTATGTTTCCTGCCAGAATCTTGAGTTACACAGCAATTTGTACTAGGAGAAGGGGGCCCAAGACACGGTCTCTCAAAAAAAAACAAGATTCTATGATTGGATTGTTCAAATTTGAGGAATGCATAGATAACCTCCTCTATGGAAGGAGAAGGAAAGGGATAAGACACTAGTAATCCTTGGCAAGCAGACGTGTATTCTCTTGTTATTTTCCCACTTCCAAAAAGTATAGTGAGAACTGATATACTCAACTGGCAGAATACTCACATTAGTTCTCTACTATGTGGAACGAAGATTATATTGATAGGAAGAGTCAAGTGGAAGCCCCAAAATAATAAGCTCAAAGCAATGTGGCATTCCCTGGAGGAATTGCAAAGATTAATGGCATCATCAGAGACTTGGGAGATGCAGGGGTGATTATTCCTACCTAACTAGTCTTGTTTGGCAGGTGCAAAGGCCAGATGGGTCTTAGAGAATAATGCTAGATCGTTCCAGACTTAATAAGGTGGTTATGGCAATCACAGCTGAGGTTTGGGATATGGTACCTTTATGAGAAAAAAATCAATAACTACTCCTGGCACCTGGTTTCCAGCTATTGGCATGCAAATGCTCTCAAGAAACAAGTGGGAAAGGTGGCTGTCAGTCACTCTCCTTCCTTGGCCACGTTGGCACTTATTCAATGAGCCTAACTAGAAAGTGGCAAAGAGACAAAGATGGAGGCTTACCATGGATTTCTCATCCCCAAAGCTTATTTGGCCAGAGCCACTGCTGACTGCCTAACTTTTCAGCAGCCACAGTCAACTCTTGAGTCCCTAATAAAGCACAGACTGAGCAGTGATTTGTCCTCACAGGAATGGATGCACATCGCAGATACACATTTGCCTTCCTTTCAGAATTCTGCTGGCATTCCTATTTGTGGACCTACGGATGACTTATCCATTGACATTGTATCTCACAAAATGTCACAGCTATCTAAGGCACTTATTTGATGGCAAAGGAGGGATGGCAATGTGCTCTTTGATATTCACTACTCCCCTGTGACTTAGAAGCGGATGGCTTGATATATTATTGGAATGGCCTGATGAAGAAAACCCTTTACAAGCAGGTGCCTTAAACCAGTGGCCAATATCTGGTACCATCTTCTCTGTAGGCAGAATGAATGGGACTAGGGGGGAGAGATGAGAGTTACTGGAGTAATGTTTGATGTTATCCCCAGAATCTTAAGATCCGTACTCTAAGGAGGAATGTCCTAGCAGAAAACAGTGTCATAGTTCAACTTAATTGGGAGCTGAGGCTATTCCAAAGTCATTTTTGAGCTCCTCATGTTACTGAGCTAACAAAGAAGGAGGGGAGTGGTCACTGTACTGATTGGGGTAATTGATACAGTGAACTTGTCAAACCAACTTCTGAAAATACTGGAATAAATTCACAACCAACTGAAACAAACGTTTAAACAAACTGTTCCACCAAAGGAAGTGGATAAATGTAAAATATTCATCAAGGACTTCCTCCGAGAAGCAGAAAGTAAAGTCCCGAGAGTCGGTAGTAATTACCCTATTCCCTCTCTTCCAAGGGAAGTGTCTGCAAGATGTTCTGCCATCCTGGCACTTACGCCTTTGGATTCTGCAAGGCTGCTTCCATGGCCACCTTTGTAATTTGTTCTTCATATTCTACATAATCTTTACTCATGGCCACATCAGGATTTGAAGATTGGCCCATAAAGTAAATACTGAGCCAAAAATATACAGGCTTTAGCCAAGACTAAAATAATTGCCAAAAATTCTTGTTTGGGAAGACGGCAGATTTTTCTTATTGGCATCAATTTTCTGCTGCTCTCTATTGCAGGAAGTTTTAAGAACCACGATTCTGCAAAAACACTGCACTGACTTGACATCAGAGGGAATGATCACTAAATCCCCTGGGTGTTGGTCTGCCAGATATAGTTTGATTGAGATTCAGTGGTGTCAAGGTCACGGATCAGGAGTGGTAAAGCAGTATCAGCGAGACAATAGTATGGTCTGACAGCTGGGTTGTTGTGCCTCATTGGAGATAGGCAGATTGGCAAGGGAAAGATCTGGCTATCCTTTGTCTGAGGGTCTACAATGGCATTCAGGGAAACTGCAAAGCTGCATTAAAAACCATGGACAAAGAACACTTCTGATTATACCAGCTGGATGAGACTCATGGCTATAATGGTTTCAGTAGTCGCCGTAGGGCTACCGCCAACCTTTAAAATGAAGCTACCTGTTCAGCTCGGCCATGCTTGGCTAGATCCTACAAATTTAAATGGCCTTTGATTATGACCTCACTGTCTATATCTTCTGACAAAGGCAATATTGCCAGTTCTTTGGAACTTGGGTCAAGGGTGTAAATCCTGACCCCGACATCTACTGGCTGTGGGTCCCAAGGCCAGTTACATAACATTTCCCAAATTCTCAGGTTTCTCGTAAGAAAAATGGGAAGCATATTTCGCAGAACTAGAACAAATACTAAAATGTGTAAGAAAAAAAGGGAATCATAATATTGACTTCATAAGGATGTTGTAAGGATTAGATGAGATCATGTAAAGCACCTTCAATCGTGTCTAGTGCATATCAAGGCTCAATAAATGGTAAAGATGTTTATCAGCATTATCATCACCATGAAGGCAGTTCAGAGTCCAGAGGGGAAGAAAATTCAAACAGCCTTGGAACTGGTCTTTTTGATGCAGCTTTCATGAACTGTGCTGGGCAAGAGTTATGCTAATAAAGATTCTGAGATGGTGAAAATGAGAGGAATATATTTGAGTCATCGGTATTAAGTATAGTCAAGACCATGAGGATTGAAAGCCACTTGTATGAGAGAAGGAAGGGACATAATACATGGCAAGAATACTCTTAGGAAAATGACCAAAGTTAGAGGAACAAGAGGAACCAGAATAGGAGAGAGAGAGAGAGATTGGGAAGAGAGCCTCAATGGTACTTCTAAAACCAAAGAAGAAGCAATCTAAAGAAGAGATGTTACTGAAGGCATCATGCAAAATGAGGACTAAGAATGCCATTGAATTTGGCAGGAAGGAGGTCTCAGTCTCATCAAATGAGCAGTTTCCATGAAGTGGCACATGAATCAGTCAGGGTTCAATTAGGCAAAAACAGTAGGATACTTATGTTGAGTATAAATATTATGAATTATAATATTTATCATCAATTATATACATTGTAAATATTAATAGAGATGTATCCATTATTAATAATATTAATGATAAATATAATACATTAATTCTTATTAATATATTATGGTATTTATCACAAGAAGTTGAGTTACACAATTGTGGACACTGGCTTAGCTACCCTGACGTCCATACAACAGGCAGATGGGAAGAGAAGACCACGTGCAGGCTAGAACCCCCATGGGCTCAAGCTGAAACTTACTGCCCACAGGCAGGCAGGCAGGCAGGCAGGAAGATTCAATGCAAAAGGAGAACCATTGCAAAGCTAGCTGCTGTCCGCGGTCTCTAACTCAGGAAAGGCCTTGGCTCTCTATTAAAAGGCTTCCAATTGATTAAATAAAGCGCATCCAAGATAATCTCCTTTTTGATGAACTTAAAGTCAACTGATTAGGGGTTTACATCTGTAGTTTACATCTATAAAATCCATTCACAGTAGCATCTAGAATGGTATTTGTTTAAGTAGGAGAACATGAGAAAACAGCTGCTTCTGCCCTTCTGTACTTCAGCTCACACAAGAGAATATCCCTTGTAGCCTGCCCTAACTAGAAATACCAGAAAGATAATTCTCTGGTAACTCAGCCTAGCCGTCACATCACAAAGGCATCACACAGGGGCGAAACAGTGGAGGCACAAAGACAGTGTTTCTTTCTTTTTTTTTTCTTTAAGATTTTATTTATCTATTTGAGAGAGAGAGAACACACCAGCGGGAGGAGGGGCAGAGGGTGAAGGAGAAGCAGACTCCTCATTGAGCAGGGAGCCCGATGTGGGGGCTCAATCCCAGGACCCTGGGATCATGATCTGAGCTCAAGGCAAGTACTTAACCGACTGAGCCACCCAGGTGCCCAAAGACAGTGCTTCTAAGAACTTTGGGAATAAAGTGAGAGACACCTGCAACAAGAGAGAGAAGGAGCTAGAAGAGATATATGCAAGGATTGATTCCGACGGAGAGCAAAAGAATGAAATTGCAGTCAGAGTAAGTAGGAACAGGACCTCATTGTTGTCTAGAGAAGGACTCAGCACTGGAAGGAGCAATTCACTATGGGCCCTTAGCCTCCCTACGTATTCTTGCTGGGTATGCCCAAAATGCAAGGCCCAGTCTGCTTCTTACCTAGGCCATTTCTCAGAACTGTGTTTGCAAATAGGCAATGTTGAGGGATGAGGTAACATCTTCCCCAAAGAACAGGCTTGCCTTCCCTTGCTATAAAAGCAATAAATTCCCAATTTCAGTGTTCCTCACAACCCATAGCATGTGTGGGCACTCATCATGGGCTCTCTTTGTCACCCTCATAGGCCTTAGTGGTCCGTGGGGATTGGGAACAGACCAACATAAACCAACAGAAAGCTCTGGCTACTACTTCTGCTGTGAATAATAAAGTCCTTTGTCTCCGACCAAGAGTCTTATGTCTTCTGCCAGCATCCACAAAATAGTAACAGGCTAGTTCATTTATTTCTAAGCAGGGTAAAAATCCCAGACCCTTCACAGTTCTTCAAACACAGATGAGAAGACACAAATTTCTAGTAACTGCTGAAAGCACTAGACTTTAAATCTATCAGAAAACCATTCACAACCAAAATTTTAAAATTTAAATAAATTCTAGACTTCTTTAGAATATTGGTTGATTGATCCTTATAATCTGGAAAGAAAATTAAGCATATTCTCATCGAAGCCCCAAAGTCTAGCTTCCAATGTATTAACCGGGGAGTGGTATACTCTAGAGATCCAGTTGTAGAATCTTAAGACCTGGGTTTGAGCTTTATTTTCCTCAAATATAAACCGGGGACACTAAGGCCTGACACTTACAGTACTGTTCCATGGGTCACGTCAGAGCTTATGTGGCATTTAGCAAGATACGGTGGACGCCTCACAAACGTTGATTCTCCTTTCTTCTCTTGCTTCCACTCCTATCCCACATGCGGCCTTAGAATTGTTTTCTAGTGTTTGCATAGATTTTGCATTTGTTTTCACTCAGCCCAGTGACCTTCAGTATTCTGCGTCCTTTAGATGCCTTAGAGAAGATCCAATCATTAACTGGTCGGTTTCCCCATTGCTCTCTCAAGAGTTCAGCTACTTAGAGCCTAACTTTTCCTTTTCAGTCTCTGTTTCAGTCCAAAGTCTTTTTTTACAGTGCTGCTTTCTATGTAGTAAGTGCCATTTGCAAGCACGTAACGTTTACAAAGAGTGCTCGCGTGTATCCTCTCAGGTGAGCCTCCCCCAGCGCGTCGTGTTCTACACACGGCAGCGATATGATAGTCATCCACTCTGCAGACCATTAGGTGGAGATGTTATGCTGTCACCCAAGGTTGCGACTTACCCAGGTCACCGGTAAATGGCAGAGCTGGAATAGAGACCCTGGTGTTCTGACTCTAAGTCTCGTGCTCTTCTCTGCCTTATTGCCTGGTCTATCCACTCTTTTTTCTTCCTGTCCCTGTTTCGCCCACCTCTGGGTCGGTTTTTTCTGATGTCTTGACAGTGTGTTTGCAATGACCCCGTGTATTAGCCAGGGCTCTTTCAATTTCAAGTCGCAGAAATCCCACTTAAAAAAGATTTATTGGCTCATGTACAGGGAAGGATGGGGAATAAGTGGTGTCAGGCACTGCTGGGTCCGAGGGCTCAGAGATGTCATTAGGGTTTTTTCTCCTCTCTATTTCTCAGGGCTGCCTCTTTCTGGTTTTTGGCCTCATTCACTTCCTGCAGATGTGTTTCCTTTTGGTGGTAGCAGGTATGGCAGGCAACAGTTCCGACATACCTCTCCACTGCTTGTCATCTTAGCAGAAAGAAAGGCATGTTCTTCCTCCATCTGTATGAAATTGGCTCTATTTGGATCCTATGCCTGTTCGTGGGACCAGTCACTGGCCAGGTGAAGGGCTGTTGTGATTGGCTGGGCCAGTGTCACATGTCTCTTCTGTCACCCGGAAGTTGGGGTTCTGGGTCTGGCAGTTCACCGGGGTCACCTGATTAGAAGGGAGGCCACGTGACTCAGAGGGAGAGAGTAAGGGAAGGGGACAGCTGAGAGCAGAGGAAAACAAAACAAAACGGAAGCACAACCCTCCCGATGGCTACCAAACCTTCCCTTCTAGATTGCCACGGATAATTCAAATTTCAAATATTATAAAAACTGATATATGTTTTCCCTGAAGTTTTACTTGAGATTTGATTCTTCGCAGTAAAGATTATCCACTAAGTTTCATGTGATTTAATTGAATACCTGTGAAAACCTTTTCCTAACGCTAAATTAAAACTCAGGAGCAAACGTGCTTGTCAGACCACACATTCTGATTTAGAGCTTATAAAGCACAGCTCTGCTAAGTAAGGACAGCAGAGTCTATGGGCGGTGGGGGGTGCAGTGGTGGTGTCTGTCGTTCCTCCACCTGCCCACCTACGGGACTCCATTTCTTGGCAGGGAAGCCAGCCTGCTCGAGCACTCAATGAATATATATTTAATGGTGTGACATTTACACGATGCCAAGGAGACTTTGAAATGACTAAATTTAAAATAGATTTTAATACCTAGAGCAAGAGAGAGAAAGCAGAAGGAAATGAAGCACATTCTGTGAGTTAAGAAGACACATTACAAAAGAGCTAAAACCAAATATGCCTGCAGATTTCCAAAATAGACTTTTATTGTGTTATTTCCCATCTTTTTTTCTCTGTCTCTTCCTCCCTTCCACCCCAGATGTATTAGGCAAATTAGTGAACAACAATGATGATATTAAATTACGACTATTTATGGAGCACTGACTCTGTGCCAAGCACATTACCAAGATCTTTAGATATAATATCTTATTTAATCCTTACAAGTGCACAGTGATTATGATCCCTATTTAGAAGAGGAGACAGGAGGCTTAGGGAGATTAAATGTCTTGGCCAAGTTCATTCAGTTGATAATACTTCTATTAGTTTCCTATTTCTATTGCAACAAAGTACCACAAATTCAGTGTCTTAAAACAACACATGTTCAGTCTGAAATGGGTCTCGCTGGGCTAAAATCAAGGTGTTAACAAGCCTGTCTTCCTTTCTGGAGGCTCTAGGGGAGAACCCACTTTCTTGCCTTTTCTAGACTCTAGAGGCTGCCCTCATTCCTTGATTCATGGCCTCTCTTCACCACCAGAGCCAACAAGATCAGACTGAGTCTTTCTTACACGGCCATCTCCCTGCTTCTCCACCTTTTGCCCCAATCTTCCACTTTTAAGGACCCTTGTGATTACATTGGGCCCACTAGAATAATCCGGGATAATCTTATTTTAAGATCAATTGATAAGCAGCCTAATGCCATCTGCATCACGAGTTCCCCTTTTCCATGTAGCCAAACATATTCACAGGTTCAGGGGTTTGGGACATGGAATCTCTAAGGGCCATTATCCTGCTTTCTATAATACTGTCCTGGTTACTCCACTCCTGATCTCCCTTGCTCCTGATCCTTGGACTTGGCATTTGAGCCCTTAGCCCCAGCTTGCTCTTCAGCAGTCTCTAATGATGCTGGCTACACTCCCAGCCTCTGGCTGTTAGGCTCCTGGTACTTCTGTTAAGATGGCTCAATCCCAGACACATGTATACATAGTCACAGATACACACAGACTTTCTCCAGGGAAACTTGGAACATACTGAGCTTCTCTGACTCCTCACTTAGAACACATTTGCTGAGCCCCAACTATATGCCAGAGATACAAGACAGCCCCTGCCAGCAAGATACTCACAAGACTAGGGTAGAGTAATAAAGAACCCCGAAGTACAACACCCCGAATAGAATTGGGTTCCATTTCCCTCTTACAGAACTACCTTGCTGGCTAGGCTGGTGAATAGCTTTGCTCTATGAGGAGGTTCTGGAGCCACATGGTTCCTCTACTTTTGCACAGTTGAGGACAAGTCACTGCAATGTTTGGTCCCAGCTTCAGGGAGTAGAAAGTGAAGAAGTCTGGGGCAAGCAATTTCCTTCTAGGCAAAGAAGGCAGGGCTGGATTAGGAGGACATTACTGACCATGTGACAACATTCAAACTTTATCCTGACAGCAAGAAGACATGGTTAAGGGGTGAAAGATTTCATTTCAAAAATGCAAATTCTAGCACTAAGTAAGGATAATAGACTGGACAGAAGCTCGTCTAAGAAGTAGGACGTCCATTTAAGATGCATTTAGCAGGAACCCAGGGGAGAGTTGATAAGAAAAGAGTAGATGGAATTCAGTTTGTGGAAACAGATACAGGAGAGTTTTAAAAGTAAAAATGTATTTAATTGTTAAATGCTAGAAAGATGTCAAGCAAATTAAGGACTGGGTTTGGCATTGGGGGTCATTGGTCAACTTGCCAGAGGACTTTCAGGGCAGGGGTGGCACAGAAGGGCGTGGAGAGTTGGAAATAAGGAATAGAGAAAATTGCCTCAGATGTTTGGCTATGACAGAGGCAGCTATGGTGGCAGCATTTTTTTTTTTTAAATATAGAAGAGCCTGGAGATGGAAGGGTTGCAGATAAATGTGAGCAAGGAGTAATTAACGAACAACAGTGGTTAGAAGGAGAGAAAGAACAGGATCCAGAGCCCCAGGGAGGAAATAAATTCCGTGACAGAAGATAGACCCAGAGCCATAAAAAAGCCCATTTTTCCCTTCAACTGAGACATTTAGAGAAAATGCCAGAGAGGCTGCCAACCGTCAGCATAAAGATGGAAGACAGTAAGCCAAGGGCAATAAGGTCCATCTGTGGTCTAAGGGTTTACCTCTGCTGCAAAAAGTTAGGACTAGATGCAGGCCAATTTTCAGCGATTAGTAAATCTGACCACAAGGCAAAGATTACAATAGGAGTTGAGTCTAAGATTTACTATGAGATGTAATTAAGTCCCTGCAGGTACAACCAGAATTATCTTAACAGTCTCAAAGGGACGCAATGGAGTGTCAATTCGCTTCCTCCCATTCCTCTTCTCCCCATATCCCCAAGTGTGTTCCCCGTATGTAGATTCTGCACCAAGTCATCTTAATGATGGGCCCTCTTTAACTTGGTTTGTTCTTCTGCCTGTGGCATCCTTTTCTGCCTTCCTAACTCACTGAATTCCATTTTGTTATCTCAGCATTTCCCTGCAGATCTTTTAGGCATCGACAGCCTAGTTTCATTTTAGTATCTTCACCGTGTCTTTTGCATTACATCAACAGTCTGTTAGTTTCAGACTTTGCCTTCTGGTACCAAGTCGATTAATATACGATTTTGAAACTGTAAATATGCATACATGCAGCAAAGTGCATCAGAATTGAAAGGACAAAGAAGCAGTCTGTGTTGGCCTACCGGCGGCAAAACCGTGCAGTGTAAGAAGTCCGGAACCTGTAAAGAGGTACTGGACTTGGTTCCTGCCCATCCAAATGATGTATGGGAATTTCCCAGTGGGGTTCATTGCAGGTATTCAAACACTGATTTTCCTTCTCCCTTCACTCTCTCACAGAGCTCACTTTCGAATGGGGGAGGCATAACTATGGCATAAGTAAATATTTATAAAAGGAGGGGAAGGGAGGGCGCCTGGGAGGCTTGGTGGGTGGGTAAGGCATCAGACTCGACTCTCGATTTCTGCTCCGGTCATCATCTCAGGGACGTTAGATGAAACCCCACATCAGGCTCCGTTGAGTTTGGAGCCTCCTTGGGATTCTCTCTCTCCCTCTCCTTCTGCCCCTCCTTTCCCACTTGTGTATGTGTGTGTGTGTGTGTGTACATGAACACACTCTCTCTTTCTCTCTCTCTCTTAAAAAAAAAGGAAAATGGAGGGAAGGAAAGGACCTACAGAGAGATAAGATTCCATACATAAAGGAACAGAGGCGTGAAAAGCACATAGCACACAAAGAAAAATAAGCAGAAACAAGTCCCCCTGCAGTATTCTCCAGGACCTTGTTAACAACCACGTTTAGATTTTGATAAATCACCTTCACTAAAATTTTTTTGGGTTGGGGGAGGCACCTGGATTAAAGTTATTCTGTTTTGTGAGATCACCAAATAAGGATCTAGGCTATTAATTTATGCAGCAAATGCCAATTTTGATTTGTTTTGTTTATTTATTGATTCAGCCAAATACAGCTGGATTTCATTCCCTAGTATTCCTGGTGGCAAGTTGTTGTAGCATTTGGGAAACATGCTTTGTTATATGACACTCACTACCCACTAGCCTTGTGAATCTGGTTAAGTTATGAAATCTTTCTTCCTCAATCGCTTCATTCTCATAAGGTTGATAGGGTTAAATAAGGTAACCACAGAAAGTCCCTTGGCACATAGTAAGTGCTCAATAAATGGTTGTCACGTCGGAGGAGGTAACCAAGAGGATGTGACTGCCTCTTGATTCGAGAGTTGGACCCAGGCAGTCAGAGGCTCCTCACTCCCAATCCTGTCCTTGCAATGTACCCTCTGCCTACAGTTCCTACAGTGGGAGCTCTTCCAAGGACACAGCCTTAAGAGAGCAAGAGGTGCTCATGACTGAGCCCAGCAAAGACCTTTATGCTAATTTGACAGTAACTCTGCAAAAGACAGCACCCTGGCAGCAGGTTTTGGTCAAGCCACTCTGTGAGCTTTGGGCCAGCTGTATATGGGAACTTTGCACCATTTAGAATAAACCTCTGATTTATTAGGTTGTAGCCAGAATAGTGGAATAAGTGGTCCAAAACAAATGGTGTCTAAGAACGTCTTGCACAGAAACCGTCACGACAGCACGAGCCACCAGTAGACAGACTCCGCCATATACACACACATCCTCACACAAGTTTGTGAAATGCGTTACATGTAGTGTGCTGATGTGGGTATGTGAAAGAATTAGAGAAGAACGTGTGTCTCCTTTCATTTTGCCACCTTGTATTCATTAGAAAAAAAGAAATACTGAATAAAATCTTAACTAATTCCCCAAGAATACCTGGTCAATATTGCAGTGTGTGGGGAAAGGGCTATGGGTAGGGAGGGCTTGCAATAATGGCAACAATGGATTGAACATCTCTTTAAAACCAAGCTGATTCTGTGATTATTGTATTTTTCTGTAATCACGGCCATACCTTGGAGGTAAGAAGGGTAAGCAAAGCTCTTTGCCATTACTCTAAAATATCCAGAAAATAACAATAACCCTGCTATTGAAATAGCAACCAATCATAAGGATATCTTTTATAGCATGGTTAAAAGTGGGGGAACATGGGAAAGAATTTAATTTTCAACAATTGGGTAAACAAATGATGACAAATTCATACAATAGAATATTTTTCAGCTGTAAAATGATGCTCTGGAAGGGTAGGCAATAACTGGGAAAGATATTAAAATGCATTGTTAAGTGAAAACAAGTTATAAAACATGTACATTAGATTATTTTTTGCTAGGAAATACCCACCTATCATTTATTCACCTAGCTTGCCATCAATCACACACCTATTGAAGTCTATGCACCAAACTGTGAAAACCAGTTATCTCAGTATGGAGAGATTACTGGTCATTTTATGTTTTATTTTCTTTTGGCTTATCTTTATTTCTAAGGTATTTTTACTATGTTGACTATTTCTTGCTTTTTAGAATAAGAAAAATAAACACTATGTACTATAATGAGACAGTCAGAGCAAAAAAGAGCAAGCGGGGTGTGCTAAGGAGTGTGTCTATGGGAAAAGAAAGAGAACATTCATCCAGAGACAGACTGGTGTCTCCAGGACCTAAACTCTGATCCTGGCTTTCGACCTGCCTTCTACAGTAAAGTAATTCAAGCCCTATTTCCTGATGGATAACTAGTCCTTTTTTTTTTTTTTTTAATATTTTACTTATTTATTTGACAGAGAGAGAGAGACAGCCAGCAAGAGAGGGAACACAAGCGGGGGAGTGGGAGAGGAAAAAGCAGGCCTCCCAGTGGAGCAGGGAGCCTGATGCGGGGCTCGATCCCAGGACCCTGGGATCACGCCCTGAGCTGAAGGCAGATGCTTAATGACTGAGCCACTCAGGTGCCCCATAACTAGTCCTTTTGACTATGAGGTGTCTCCCAATGGCTCATACCTATAACGTGAAACTAACTAACTTTTTTATAGGTTTTACTTAACTAACTAAATCTGAGCCCCATTTGGACCCTGCCTCCTTAAATCTATGTATGTAGTTATAATAGAAGAAGATTTTGCTCTAAGTGGGAAGTTGGACCATGGATCATATACCAGGCTATGTCAATTTTATGACTGGTTGGGACTATATACATATATACATATATACATGTAGTAAACTTCCAGTCTACAATGGAGGTATAAACTAATTGTCAATTGTCATTTACTAATGCTCTTAGCACTGTTTTTCTAATGCTTCACCTAGGTCGATTTTCTCAATTATATTATCTGCCCCTGATCCCTGGCATATGTTATATAAACATGAGTGTAAATTTTGTATATTAAAACTTATTTTTAGGTAGAATTTCAATAATTGAAATTTTAACATATTGGGAAATGATTTTAATATTTATAGCTTTATTCCTTAATGTTAAAAATTGTACATTCAAAATTACTTTAAAGCTGATGTTCTCAATCTTTTCATTTATCTATTTCATATAGTCACCATAATAGGATAATGAAGCATAAAATTTAACTCATCTGGTTCAACTGAAGAGTTTAATGAAGGGATGGTGTTGTGAGCTGAATGGGTCCCCCTAAAGTTCATATGTCAAAACCCTAACCCTCAAGATAGCCGGCTTTTGAATGTGATTAGATCACAGAGGCAAAGCCCTCCTGAATGGGATTAGCGACCTTACCACTAAGAGAGAGCTCTCATCCCTTCTACCAGATGAGGTTGGAGCAAAACACCAACTCCCTGGTAAGTGGGTTCTCACCACAGAATCAGCCTATGCCTTCACCTTAGACTTCCCAGCCTCCAGAACAGTGAGAAATAAATTTCTGTTAGTTAAGCCACCCAATGTATGGTAGCTTATTATAGCGGCCCGAGCTCACGAAGATGAACGGTTTGCTGAGATGTGGGCAGGGTTGAAGGAACCAACAAGGATGTGGAGACATTCGGGAACTAGCAGTGTAGGAAGCTGTAATCAGCCTCAGACCTAAAGGGGTGAGAGGAGAAAGTAGTGTGTGTGGAGCCCAGGAAGAGCTGGCACATGGAGGAGGGGCCACCCCGTGGGCCCCGTGGCTGTGGACAGAGCCATCCCAGAAGCAGAGTGCAGGAGAGGGGCATGGGAAGAGGGAATTACTGTGTCTCTCTTGCCACCTTCCACCCTCCGGATGCCTGTAGCCAACGGGCAGCCACTTGGCGAGAAAGCCTGGGTGATGCTGTCTACAAGGGTCGGGACAGGGACCGAAAGAAGGCGGAGAACAGAGGATGAATGGCAAAAGGGGAACTAAAAATCATATATTCATGCAACAGCTTTTTTTTTTTTTTAACTGATTGCTATGTTCCAGACACTGGGCTAAGTGTACTTGATTCCCTAAACTTCGTTTGGGGCTTGCAAGTCGATTAGTTGGGCACAGCTTTAGAGGAAATCTCTGTTTTCTTGAATATTATTTCTATTTACAGCATTTCAATAAGGACAGCACTTCACGGATTAGACTTCCAATGAGCTCCGCCACATTTTGCTTCTGCTCGCTGTTCTACATAACAGTGCCATTTGAAAAGCCGTTAAGTATAGAACAGGCACGACTTCTTATAATTAAGCTCAGGAGTAAAATACACAGTTGAACTTTGGAATTTTACATAAGGGATGTTTCCAGGCTCTTTGTTGGCTTTTAAGAAAAAGGACAAATAAGGACACAGAACACAGGAGATAGGAGGCAGGAACAAAAGCAAATAACTTAATGAGCTATTCAAAGGGGGATTCACAAACTGTGCTTCCTGAGCCTTAACGAGAAATATGGAGGCATTTGGGTGACAAGCTCATGTTATTATTACTGGAAACGTGTTGTATGGAGAAAGGTAATGGATTCTCAAAAAAGAAGCGTTCTAATAAAAGTCAAAAATTACAGAACACGCCTCTTCATTCAGAGCTACGCGATCCAGGCTGTGGAGTACTGAACACGCTTGCATTTCTCTCTTCTACCCTCTGGCAATTTCGGAGTCCTGGTTCATTGCTTTTTAAGCACTGCCCTGTCCTCTCCTTTCATAGAGGCCAAGCAGAAGAATTTGGATAGTACATCTTACATCACACAGTAGATTAGTTTCTCTGCTACTTTATATGGACTAGTATTTCTTTTTTTTTCCCCCAAGATTTTATTTATTTGGGAGAGATAGAGAATACAAGAGCAGGGGGAGGAGCAGAGAGAGGGAGAAGCAGACTCCCCACTGAGCAGGGAGCCCGCGGGGCTCAATCCCAGGACCCCAAGGTCATGACCTGAGCCAAAGGTAGACGCTTAACTGACTGGGCCACCCAGGCGTCCCCAGACTAATATTTCTTTTTTTTTTTTTTTTTAAGATTTTATTTATTTATTTGACAGAGATAGAGACAGCCAGCGAGAGAGGGAACACAAGCAGGGGGAGTGGGAGAGGAAGAAGCAGGCTCCTAGCGGAGGAGCCTGATGTGGGGCTCGATCCCATAACGCCGGGATCACGCCCTGAGCCGAAGGCAGACGCTTAACCGCTGTGCCACCCAGGCGCCCCAGACTAATATTTCTTAATGAATGTTTAAGTTTTGAAATTTAGACTAACTACCTTCTGATTCAGGTTCTGTCACTGTGTAAACTTGGGCATGTCACTTGATTTTGCAGGGCCTCAGTTTCCTCATTGGTAGAGATCAACTGGAAAACAGAGGGTTTTCCTGCACTTTAGGAAGTCATTAACTGCACGTGTTGTGAAGACAACTGTATCTGTACATATCTGTATGTGCCTGTTCCCACTTGCAAATAGGGGATCTCCAAGAACTTTGTGTTCCCTAAAAACAATTATACAAATCTAAACCAGAAATACTAGGCACACCCTATTTTAAACTAAGAAATTCTACAACATCTTTAAAAATCTTTGGTTTAGATCGCAATTTCCGAGCTGTCAGGTCCTTTCCTTGAGCTTCAATTGATAGTGGCCCTGCCAATTGAAGTTTCTACCCTCCTCCCAGTTTTAATGATCTGTAACCAAATAAATCAGACTTTTAACAAGGAGATAAGCCATGAAATATATTAGAAACATTCACATTTGAAAGATCATTTTTACAATATAAATAAATATACCCTACTTTATCTGTTTTTAAAATCATCGTTTTAATATTTGGTTTCTCGTAACATGCAAGGAACTGGAGCTTGAGATGTTTAATAGAATTTCAGAGTAAAAGAAGATCTTGCAGCAGCACTATCCAAAAGAACTTTCTGAGAAAATGGAATGTTCTCTAAATTTGTACTGGCTGATACAGTGGCTACTAGTCATATCTGGCCATTGAGCACTTGAAATGTGGCTAGAGTGACTGAAGAATTAAACTTTTGATTTAATTTAATTTAAATAGTCACACACGGTGAGTAACTACCATATCGGATGACACCGTCTTAGAGAATGCCCCATGTAACCCGTATCAGAGGCTAAAAATCTCATAGCACCTCCTATAAAGCAGGATTTCTCAACACCACCACTACCTATTGAGTGGGGCCAGATAATCCTTTGTGGGGAGCTTGTCCTGTACACTGGAAGGTGTTAAGCAACATCCCTGGCCTCTCCCCATTAGATGCCATTAGTACTTGATCCCCAGTTGTGACAATGTCTTCAGACATTGCCAGCTGTCCTCTGGAGGTTGTAGTCATCCCAGGTTGAAAACCTCTGCCCTTAAGTAAGTCGTCCTCGGGCTTTTCCTTGAAAGTACCCAGGGACCAAGCACCTTACCAGTTCTATATCGGATTTTTGAAATTATTAGGAGAATATTCCATATATATGGATGTCCGTAATTTCTCTTCTCTAGTCTTTGTCCACGTTGGCAACTCTGGTTAACTGTTTGTGGAGGAGGAAGACGGAACTAAACAAGCTAGTTGAAACGTCTATTAACAGGAAGCTCAACACATAGTGGTTAAGAGCGTGAGGGGCACCTGGGTAGCGCAGTCATTAGACGTCTGCCTTCGGCTCAGGGTGTGATCCCGGCGTTCCGGGATCCAGTCCCACATCGGGCTCCTCCGCTGGGAGCCTGCTTCTTCCTCTCCCATCCCCCTTGCTGTGTTCCCTGTCTCACTGGCTGTCTCTCTCTCTGTCAAATAAATAAATAAAAAATCTAAAAAAAAAAAAAAAAAAAAAAGAGTGTGAGCTCTAGAACTAGAGACGGACTCAATTTCCGGTTTTGTCAGGAACTAGTTGTGGGTCATTTGCAAGTTAATTCAGTTCTCTGTTTCCTAGTTTTCTCACTTGTAAAATAGGAATGATAATAGTAACCAGAGTTGTTTTAGAATTAAATGAAATAATATGCTTGGTTATTATTACTGGAAGTAATAATGACAATAACAATCTCTCTTGTTGTGCTACTTGTTATTAAATATTTTATCACGTGATCTTCTGAATGATTTTATAGATATTGGTATTCCCATTTGATAAATGAAAACCATGGAAGCTCCCGTAATTTAAGTGGTATGTTCAAGCACATGCTAAGTGAATTCAGAAAGTTGGATTCAAATCCAGTTCATCCAGTTCCAATGTTGGTGTTCTTTCAGCCATACGCAAAGAATTCTCTGCCTGAAGAAACAACAATTGTTGGAGAGGATGTGGAGAAAGGGGACCCCTCCTACATTGTTGGTGGGAATGCAAGTTGGTACAGCCACTCTGGAAAACAGTGTGGAGGTCCCTTAAAAAGTTAAAAATTGAGCTACCCTATGATCCAGCCATTGCATTACTGGGTGTTTACCCCAAAGATACAGACGTAGTGAAGAGAAGGGCCATATGCACCCCAATGTTCATAGCAGCAATGTCCACAATAGCTAAATCGTGGAAGGAGCCGAGATGCCCTTCAACAGATGACTGGATTAAGAAGTTGTGGTCCATATATACAATGGAATATTACTCAGCTATCAGAAAGAATGAATTCTCAACATTTGCTGCAACATGGATGGCACTGGAGGAGATAATGCTAAGTGAAATAAGTCAACCAGAGAAAGACAACTATCATATGATTTCTCTCATCTATGGAACATAAGAATTAGGATGATCAGTAGGGGAAGAAAGGGATAAAGAAAGGGGGGGGTAATCAGAAGGGGGAATGAAACATGAGAGACTATGGACTATGAGAAACAAACTGAGGGCCTCAGAGGGGAGGGGGGTGGGGGATTGGGATAGACCAGTGATGGGTAGTAAGGAGGGCACGTATCTCATGGTGCACTGGGTGTTATATGCAACTAATGAATCATCGAGCTTTACATCAGAAACCGGGGATGTACTGTATGGTGACTAACATAATATAATAAGAAATCATAAAAAAAAAAGAGAAAACAAACAAACAAAAAAAGAATTCTCTGCCTGATCTCACCACCTTCCATTCTGTGTCTACGAGGGATCAGTCTATAGTGCACCAGGGATGGAGAGTTTTCCAGAGTCATCAGGGATTTGTGTAAACATTGGAAAGGCCAAGGTGTGAACGTCAGAGAAGCCACCTGCCATGATCTCAGTCTGAAACACTACAGCTGGAGAGGTTCTCAGGAATGGGTGGAAAGCTGCGGTGAAGCCGCATCTGCCCATGCGTCTGGATACAATCACCGCTGCAGTAAAAAGGCCTCTGCTTCTCCTCTGCCTTCCAGATAGCTCACTGGTACTCTTACCTGGAAGGGAATGGAATTCTGGGAAATGTAGTTCCTGCTTTGCTTCTGCAATGCAGTGGCGACCTAGAAGGGGATGGTAGTGGTTCGAAGCCGACAACCAAGAATCCAGCACATAGCCAAGGGATTCATTCAGTCACCATCAGTTTCTATGAGGCAGGGTGATATGTGCGAAAGGTCATGGGTCCAAATGCTCCCTCTGGCACCTAGAGTTATCAGTGAGTAATTCATTTTGCCTCTCAGCCTCTTTGCATATCAGGGTTAAGTAAAACAACGTCCTGAATGTCTCTCACAGTCTGGAACACAGTGAATGCCCAGCTGGTGTTGGTTCTTGCCTCTCCCAGCTATACACAGACACGTGTATGCTGAAGCCTATTTGCCCTAAGTGCTCTTACATAGTTTAAGGCAAATGTTCTTTGGGCAGGGATTACTGGTTGCCCCAATATCCACTCTTCGTTTCTTTGTTGACTCCATGATGGCCTGGGTGAAGATCATATTTCTGGCCTCTTTTGAAGGCAAGTGTGGCCACGTTCTCACCTGCAGCTGTGAGGGGGAGGTGCTGATGCGTCTTCCAGGTCTGGCCTTTGAAAGGAACTGGACCTACGCTGCTCTTCTTCTCCCTCTTCCTGCAGGCTAGGATGCCGCCACATTGATGAGAGCCAACCGTGGGCCGGCAGCCATGGATCGAAGGCAGTGGAGCAACAAGCCAGAAGGAACCGGGCTCCTTGTCCCTCTGGGACTGTGTGTCAGCCAAGACAGCTTGGGCTCAGACTACTATGTGAGTGAGAAATAAACTTTTGTCTTGTTGTCACCACTGAGCCTTCTTTGATGTAGCAGCTTGGCCTGTCTTCTAACTATACACCATTGAATGCAGACACTCCTACATAATTCCTCAATTATTACATGAAGGCAGCTTTCTGTAAGGGTGTGAATGCTCACTTGAGACAGATTTCAAGCCAGAATGGCCAATATCTCACTTAGCCAGCTAACTTTATTTGAAAGACAGATCCTGAAAGTGGTGGGTGAACAAAGAAGTGCAAAAATGGGGAGAGGCAGGGAAGCATCTGGAACCAACACCAGGGGAGCTCAGATACCTAGGAGGGGAAGCAGATAGCCCTTTAAAGCCGCAAGATATACTCTCCAAGATGACAGGAGAGCTGATAAGAAATGCTCTTGATGCAGAAGTCAGTGACATTTCTTGGCTTTCATGAATAGTGCTAGTATTAAAAACAAACAAACTTGACAAATACAGCAATGCTTCCCTCAGCCGAATGACTGGGTGATCATCTGTGCTTAGCAGAGCAGCACGCATGCTTCCAATAATCATAATTTAAAGATTCCAAGTGATAAAAGCATCACATTGAAATATCTGCCGCCTTCATGCTGGCCTGGCTACACAGACACAAAGAACTGAAAGGTACTGCTAAGTCACTGGGATCGTGGCTGGCACGTTTATCGTGGCATTTACTATGTCGTAACCTCATCAGTTGTATAGATGTCCTTTCTCTAGACTGTGAGCCCTCTATGAATTATTTGCCTTTGCACCTTCTGCTCCTAGAATGGTCAATAAATATTTAAATGGATAAATCTGTTCAAACTCTTTACTTTGCAGTGACTCGTTCAAAGTCAAAATTAATAATAGAAAAAATCTGATTGCTTTTTTCCTTCTATGTGAAAAGTTCTATTTTTTCCAGGGCATGAATGGGTAATATAAACCTCTTATCAGGCATTCTATAACCCAGATCCACACATATACGCACAAACATAAAAAACACACATGCATGAACATACACACAAAGACACGTAAGCAAACACAAAACATACATAAACACAGAGACCCACACAATACACATACAAATACACACAAATGCATGGGGTTTACATTTGAATTTCAGGCAAATAATGACTAATATGTTAGGATAAATAAGTTTTAAGTATTTTATACACAAACACAGGCATGGGACATACTTATCTTAGGAGAATTATTTGCCCGTTTACTTGAAATTCAAATTTAACTGTGTGCCCGGTATTTTTATTTGCCAAATCTGGCAGTTCTACCACAAACAAACACATAGGTATATGTGCAGAAACCCATATAAGAACACATAAGCAAGTACACACACAGACACATACACTCCAAAGATTTAGTCCCTCCTAATATTCTGCCACTGCCAGATTGCTCTTCAGATTACCTGTCCTAGCTTTCCTTAGAGAGCTGGGGAGATACCAAGTGTCTTGGGAGGGAAGCAGAAGGCTGATAATTCTCCACTCAGTGATCCTGTGTGGAGGAGGGAGAAGGAGCCTTATTCTTCAGTGATACGACCAGCTGCTTTAGAAAGGGCATAGCTCCTTCCAAAGATTCTCATTCTCTCTCTCTCTCTCTCTCTCTCTCTCTCTCTCACACACACACACACACACACACACACACCTCAGCATCTCCAATCACCACAGTCACCACTAGCAATTCCTTCTACATGATTTTGTAAAGAAATTCAAGCTCCAGAGAGAAGCTTTTATTCCCCAGAAGTCTATGATGCTGTTTACAAATATGCTTGGCAATGAATGATGGAGTGGGTTCATATGAAATTCTACCTCTGTTTAGGGTGCTACCATCTACCTTTAACTTAGAGATCCTATGGGTAATTCTTGACACTACCTCGCTCATTGTCCCCCGCCCCATAACCCTTCACCATTACACACCTACTAATGTCCATCCATCTCAGAAATGTCTTGGATATGATTTTTTCCCTCTATTCCCATGGCCACAGGCCATCCTTTGCTTCTTACCACCTCTCATCTGGATGCTGACCTCAGTCCCTACTGATTCCCCACAACTTGCCAACTAATTCGTCTTCTGAGGGGACACCAGAGTGGAGCTCCCAATGTGCAGGTCTGAACATGATCCTCCCTTCCTTGAAACCCTTGGATGGAGCTCCATTTTCTCCACCATGAACCCTGATCTCTCAGGATTGCCTGAAAGGCCCTTCTCTGTCAGAACCCACTCCAACCTCAGTTTCCACTTTCTCCTCCGATATTCAGCCTGGCTCCACCAAAGTGAATGACTTTCCCTACAGGAGCTTCCATTGCTCAGTCTTTCTCCCCTCATTCTCTGTGTCTGAAGAGTTCTTCACCGCCTTCTCTGCCTACTGAATTAATTATCATTCAGATCACATTACATATCCTCTCCAACCCCATCCCACACTGTCTTCTACTCCTGTAGAATTAATTACTCCCTTTTCTGTGTGCCCACAGTCTTCTACATATACTTCCCATTTACCATTAGAGTTATTTATTAGCATTTACAAGCCACTCTCCCTACCATCCCTAACCTTGTGAGGTGAACTCTTATTCATATATGAACCACCAGTATCCGGGATAATGCCTGCCACAGAAGAGAGTCTTAGAAAATGACATTGTTGGTAGAATATTACTGGGCAGCAGTGTGGGCTGGGCATACTAAGCAGAGGCCTTGGAATCAAGAGACTAAGACTGGCGTCAAGAAAATAACATTTATTACCTCCATGACCTGTAGCAAGTTATGTAATATCTCTGTGGCAGGCAGCATAATGGCCACCTGAGAGAGGTCCACATGGTCATCCTCAGAACCTGTGAAAATGTTGCATGCAGGGCAGAGGGAAATGAAGAGTACTGATCAGCTGACCTTAAGAAAGGGCGAGTATCCTGGATTATCTGGGTGGTTCCAATGTAATCACAAGCATCCCTAAAAGTGAGAAACTGAAGCAGAAAAGCAATCAGAGTGATGTAATGTGAGAAGGGCTCAACTCACCATCGCTGGCTTTGCAAATGGAAGTGGGTTAGGAACCAAGGAACATGGGCACCCTCTAGCATGCTGGAAAGATAAGGAAACCTAGTCTCTCCTGGAGCCTCCAGAGGGCATGCAGCTCCGCCAAGACCTTGGTTTTAGCCCGGTGCATCCCATGTCAGACTTCTGACCTTCAGAACTATAAGGTGATGACTTTGTGTTGTTTAAAGTCACTAAGTTTGAGGTAATTGTTACAGCAGCACTGGGAAACTCATACAAGCTCTAAGCCTGTTTCTTTTTTGGGAAATGAGGACAATAATAATCCCAATCACACAGGGTGGTGGAGAGAAGCAAACAAGCTAATTATGTAATGCCCTGGTGTGGTGCTTCGCACGGAATGGGTGCTGAAGAAAGGCAGTAGTGAAATCAATAGCTACAATACTAGTGCTCCCACTGATATGTGGTTGTCGTGTAGAGCAGAGAGGGGGCTAAGTTGGGAGTTGAAAGAGATACCCAGGGAGCAGCAGTCTCCTCGAGTGGTTCATAAGAGGGTAATGAGAAGGGGCTGAATCTGCTGCCCTGGAGATCCCCCAGGACCCTCTGCAATGACAACAAATGGAAATTGCCACCAACCCCCTTCCATTTGAAATTCTACAATAATTATGACTGTGCATTTGTAGGATGTCATTAGCTACACAGCTCTTCATATCAGCCCGCTAGTCCATCAGGTAGAAAGTCACTCTTTATTTCTCAATGATTTTTCTTGTGTGATCATCTTACTGGAGAAATTTCTCACCTTTGTCTTTTGAGAAATCTCAGAATCTTACATATAATATGTTTCAGTGCTGTCATAAAGGTAGAAGAGCTGAAGCCTGCATTCATTTGAGGATGAGATACTGTGGAAGTTGAATAATAATGAACTACATCATCATCATCATCATCATCATCATTATTATTACTATTATTCAGTAGGGAAAGAAATGTCTGTACAGGGAAATAAGCCAGATTCCATTAGCCAGGTTATCCATTATGTATTTGATATGAACTTAGTGTGTACTGTTTTTAATATGATTTTTGAGATTAGAGATCTGTGTCAAAGTCAACTCCAGAAGACAACAAAGACTAAACACAACTCTTTAAGGATCTATTCTCATTACAGTTTGCACAGTTAGGTGACTTTTATTTTTGTTTTAATCCTGGCTCTACTGACATCCTAACTTGTAACTCGGTAAATGCATGATGTGTCAACCCTCAGACAAGACTTCACGATGGGCAGAGATGTTTATACTCAGAAGTCCACAGATAACCTTTAGCTGAATTGTGAGCAGACCAGTTATCTCCCAATCTCACCAGTACTTTAGTCTTCTTAGCCATAGAAAGCTTCGTTAATGTGGATTTCCTGCCTTTTCCCATCTCGGTCCCCAGTCTCATTTGAAGGGGCTACTGAGCAACAGAGTGGCCCCAGGAAGAAAAGAAATGAGGCAGTGAGGGAAGGGGTGGGGTAAAGAAAGGGGGTAATCTTTAAGCCCCCACTCTATATCAGGCTCATACTTTGCAGATGTTAAACCCATTGAAACTTCCTACAGTCCTCCAAGGTTGCTGTCTTCTCACATACAGGATTCCTGCTGGACTGTAAGCTTCATGACTATATCATCACTGTATCTCCAGGGATTAGGATGTGCATTAAGGCCTGTTGAGGGGAGTTGAATGACTTGCCAGAGGTTGTAAAGCCAATGGTGATACCAAATTTTGATCCCAGGCCTGTCTGCACATCAGCCCACACTGACCACATTCTGGACACCTGAGCTTCCCAGCCAAGACTACACAGAGAAGTCATGGGCCCCGCTCTTGCAGTGTGAAGAGTTATGGCAGGAGAGGCTCCTTCTGACCTGCAACGTCTTCACTCACAGTCCGAGTGGGTCTGTGTGTGTTTGCACGTAGGGAAGCTGGCTGATCCTGGGAAAGAATGAAGATATATGGGAAGTGGAATCATGAGCCCCACTCCTGCCTAGCCACTTCCTTCCCCTGGGCTCACATCTGTCCCACAGTGCTTAGTTCTGTCACTGTAACAACATGTGACATTTCAGGACAATATTACCCAAATTGCTTTAATTTTTTAAAATTTCCTTCCACTAAGAAGGAAAAAGAATGGGTTTTCCTATTTCCATGCAGTCCCAAACTCCCATGTTAGTTTAGTTCCCTTTTATAGAAGGGGGACACAAGGCGTTTACCTTGACATGGGAGTCAATGTTGATGGGCTCTAGCGGGTCCTGGTTCAAAGAGGTTAGAGTTACGTCCCCTTTTATTATTTCTCCTGGGGTGGAATTAGAGGGCCTAAGGATGACATCAAATCTTAATGCTATCAGATTTCAAATGCTAAGGGACCATCTTTGTTTTTCTTTTTCTCTAATAGAAGGCTTAAACAGCAAGCGAGTATCATTTCTAGGCTTAGAGGGAGGGAGTGCTCAAAGGAATTTTGCAAACATTTCACGGTCTCTCTGGGAAGGAATATGGAGCTTGGGAAAACTGCCACGGTTTATGAATTCCATTTGTTTTCAAAGAAAAGGATGGTTTTTCACATGGCAATGCTAAAGAAGCCTAGCCCATAAAAAGAGATTTCCAAGGGTTTTCCTATACATACCTCAATTGTGATCTTTTGTTTTTCAAGTCTTTTGGTTTTTATCTATTTGTGGGCTGTGTTATTTGACATGGAAAAGTAAGTGCATACCTGCTGTATTGCCATTGCAATTATACTCTTATCCATTACGAATAAGCTTGTTTTATTTAATCCCTTGCTGTAGATTCTACGTTGTCAGATAATATTACCACCTCAAATTTCGTGTGTTTGTGTTTACTTGGTAGATCTCGGCCTCCCTCTTTCATTTAAAATTTTCTGATGATTTGCTTTAGTTCTTTTTTGTTTTGTTTTTAATTCTTGTACAATGTGAAGACCTTTGTCTTATAATAAGGAAAGTAATTTATTTGTATTGTTTGATCTCTTTCCTGTCATCTCTAAGAATTTAATGTTTTTCTGTTTCTATAGTAATATATGCTTTTCCACACTTAATGTTGTATATTTTTGTTCTCTCTCCTTTGTTTTCTTGGCTGGCCTGCTCAGAATTAAATCTATCTATCAATTTACTTCAAATTTTTGAATTTCAGTTTATAAGTTTATTATTTTCTTGGGTCAATATTTGGTAAAAGAATAAAGGGAAGAAGGAAGGGGGTAAACAGAAGGGGGAATGAACCATGAGAGACTGTGGACTCTGGGAAACAAACTGAGGGCCTCAGAGGGGAGGGGGGTGGGGTATTGGGATAGGCCGGTGATGGGTATTAAGGAGGGCACATATTGCATGGTGCACTGGGTGTTATACGCAAATAATGAATCATGAAACATTACATCAAAAACTAAGGATGTACTGTATGGTGACTAACATAACATAATAAAAATTATTATTAAAAAAAAAGAATAAGTCATGTATTTTTTTTTTTAAGAGAGAGAGTACACACATGTGTGTGCCCATGAGTGGGGATGGAGTAGGGGCAGAGGGAGAAGAAAAGAGAATCTTAAGCAGACTGCAAACCCAACACAGAGCCGAACTCTGGTCTCCATCTCATGACCCTGAGATCATGACCTGAGCCAAAATCAAGAGTCAGATGCTCAACCCACTAAGCCACCCAGGCGCACCCTTATTCTTTGTGAACGGTCTTTGAGATAGCTTGGGTCATACCCCATTAAAATGAATTCATTCTAGTCATTATAATCACTTTCTAAATCATCCCTAACTGCAATTTTGATTTCTTCTTTGACTCCAGAATTTTTAAAAAAGATGTTATTTGAGAGAGAGAGCCCAAGCAGAGGGAGGGGCAGAAAGAGAAGCAGGCTCTCCACTGAGTAGGGAGCCCTACTCCAGGTTGATCATGACCTGAGTCCAAGGCAGGCGCTTAACTGACTGAGCCACCCAGATGCCCCTCCAAGTAGAATTTTTAAAAAATATTGCCATTAACTTTCAGTTTTATTGCACTGTGCTAAAAATCAGCTAGTATAGTGTCTCTTTTGGAATTACTGAGATTTGCTTTGTGACTCAAGATACCAGTTTTTATAAACGTACAATGAATAATTGTAAGTGTAATTTATGATAGATAGAAATAGAGTTATAAACTTATTAATTATCGTAGTTTTGTAAATCCTTAGTAATTTTCTCTATTACTCTCCAGATTCAGGGACAGGCACACTAAAATTTCCTATTGGATATATTTTTTGTCAATTTCTCCTAATATATTTTTTTAACATTTCAATGCTATGTGATTCAACGAATAGATTTAGTCATCATTCATGACCATTAATTCTTTATTGTAGATATTATTAAAAAATATAAGCCCCTTTGTCCCATTTAGCAATGGTTTCTTTTTATCTCAACCTTATTTGATATAATTTATTGCCATATCTACATTCTTTTTTTTGTCCATTGTGTCTTTATCCACATTATTTTTAATCTTTCTTAATTAATTGCAGTTGAGTCTCTGGAAAATCCTATATAATTGAATTTTTTTAAAAAAGATTCTATTTATTTATTTGAAAGAGTGCAAGAGAGAGCACAGAGGGAGTGGGAGAAGGAGAAGCAGGCTCCCCTTGGAGCAGAAAGCCTGAGGCGGGACTCCATCCCAGGACCCTGGGATCATGACCTGAGGGGAAGGCAGACACTTAACCGACTGAGCCACCCACGCACCACTATAATTGAATTTTTTAAACTAAGTCTAAATGTTTTCTTGTTTTTAATACTTCTACTTATTATATTCATATTCATTTTAATAATTTCTTTCTGATTTTGTCATCTTATTTTGTACTCTATTTTTTTTAAGATTTTATTTATTTATTTGACACGCAGAGAGAGAGAGCACAAGCGGGGGAGCGGCAGGCAGAAGTTAGAAGCAGGCTCCCCGCTGATCAGAGAGCCTGACATGGGGCTTGATCCCAGAACCCTGGGATCAAGACTTAAGCCGAAGGCAGATGCTTAACCCACTGAGCCATCAAGAAGTCCCTTATTTTGTACTTTTAAACATATTTCCCTTATCTATTGCTTTCTTTTCTTTTCCTATTTTTTTTCTTACATAGGCCAAATTTTCATCATTTTTTTCCTATTTCTTTAGAAATTAAAAGTTGTAATTTGGTCTACTAGTGTTAGTCTTTAAACTGAAAAAACATACTTCTCAGTTAGTACCAAGGATAAAAATAACGTCTTTTTGAGATCTGTATAAACATGGGATACTTAGTGCCATCAGACTCTCTTTCCTTTCTCCCATCTTATCCAGCACCTCCCCTTAGGTTTTGACAATAAACAGTGGCTTTTCATTCCGATTACTAATAAGAATAATGAGTTTTATGTTATGAACATTAAATAATTACTCCTGACATTTGCATTATTTTTTATAATTATTTAGATTATTTCAAAATTCTACTTATTCTATTGCTCATCACCATTAATTTCCTATCAAACCTCCAGGTTCAAGTTCCTGGTTTGGAGCACTTGTACCTCAATATTTCTTTAAGTAGTTTTTATTCAGGAAAGTATGTGGACGCTAGCTCCTTAGTTCTTGTATATGTGAGGCTCTCTTCTGACGCTCTTGCACACGTTAAATATCACTTCCTTAGACGCAAAACCCTTAGGTCACAATATTTCCCTCGCAAATGCTGTGGGTATTCCCTGTGGACTTTCAGCATTTGGTATTTTTAAGAGGCCTGGTGCCAACTGAACTATTTTTATATTTGGAAGACAACGTGTTTTTAATCCCCGAATTCCTGTAAGATGTTTCTCTTTGTCATTTGAGTTTAAAAATTCTACCATATAGATGTGCATTCCTTTTCAGATATTTTGCCTGGAGACTCTTTTGTATTTCTTTTCAGATATTTGTACTTAGAGACCCTTTTGCTCTGAAGCCTCCAGTCTTTTGAAATTAATGCGTTTTTCTTCTATTATTTGTTTAATGATTGCTTCTGCTCCTTTGCTCTGCCTTGCTTCTGGAATCTTTCAGATGAAACACACATACACACTCACATAATCCTCTGGGTCTACTTTTCATCTCTTTCATATTTCTGCACATTGCACATTAGCTTTCCTTTCCTTTTTTTTTTTTTTTTTTTTGGCCTGGGTTTTGGGAGCCTTAATCTCATCTTCTTATGCACTCACATGTGTCTCTAGCTTCCCAGCTGTTGAAGGCAGCTTCTATTGCATGTTTAAAAGAACAAACTATTGACTTACTTTTAGTAATACAAATAACAGATTAATTCATCTTATTGATAAAGGTTAAAGCGATTCAAGTAAAATGAAAAACTGCCCTAACACCTTCCTAACTCACTTCCCTTCCCCCAATTAGAAAGATGTCTATGTGTCTGGGGGGGGGGGGTGCGAATTTCCATACCTTTTTCTGTATATTTACATCCATATAGAGATGTATGCTTTTGAATTTTTTTTTATCATTTGCAAAGAAACTTTCTATTCATACTGTTTTGCAATTTGTGTTTTTCATTCAGTAACAGATAGTGGAGGTCCCTCCACGCTGGCTTAGGTCAGGTTTCCTGGGCAACAGGAGATGCGGGGGCGAGCTGCGTGGAGGGGGCTGACTGGCTACTGCTCTTAGGAATAACACCTGTGGGAGAGGAGAGGACGGGATTGAACAGAAGTTAAACTGCAATGCAGCCACAACAAAGCTCTCAGCCGGCTCCCGGAGGGCTTTAGGCCTTTTCAGACTCGCGTCAAATTGGAATAAGGGGGCCGGGGGCCGTGTGAGCCAGAAACTGGATGTGACCTGCCCCGGAAGGGATCATGACCTGGCATGAGGCAGATCCCTTGACAGCTCCTGGGGAGGGTTTCGGCTTTCAGACATTGGCAGGGAGCCCTCTGTGCAGCGGAGGAAACAGTCTCTCTATCCTGAAGGTGCACGGAGACACAGCCTCACAGCACCCGCCACGCACACCGATACCTACGCATCTAATATTACGGAATTCATGTGTGGTGACTTTGGGAGTAAACAGATCATTGAGAAACATCCTCGGTTCCATTTTGACTAAAATGTCACAGATATAACAACAACAACAAAAAAACGCTTAATACGAACATTTTCAAACACATCAAAAGGTATGGAGAACAGCATAACAAACCCTCATATTAGCAGCACCAGATTCAACAATTATCACGCTACTGCAATATTTTCTTTATTCTTTTTTTTGAAGGATTTAAAAAAGAATCCCATCTAACATACAGCATGGTGACTTTAATAAACAATACTGTATTATATTCTTGAAAATTGTTAAGGGAGCACAGTTTAAAAGCTATCACCATAAAAAAATGATTATGTGAGGGGATGAAGATGTTAATTAATCTTATTTTGGTAATCATTTCACCATATATTCATGTGTCAGATCATCATGTTCCAGACCTTTCTTAATCTTTTTTTTTTCTTTATCATGGAAATTAGGGAAGGAAGGGAGTTAAATATGGGATCTCCCATAGACCTCATCAAACCTACCGATTTCAACAAGAAAACATTATTTATTTATACAAAAGCAACGGATTAGTAAGCCATAACTTTTGCTTAAAAGCCATACAATGTTCCAGTTAGAATATGTGTCAAAAGAATGTAAATACCTCCTGCGTACTCTAAGTTTCATTACTAACTTAGCTGTTGAAGCTTTTCTGTAAAGTATTTGCTTATTCACCTTTCTCCCACATGTGGGCTTCCCAGGGCCATTTCACAGCTTTTTGCTTCCTATAGCAAAACGGACTCTCACTGTGAAATAGAGGTGTCCATTATCTCCCTTACTCATTTTTATTCTTCATGTTGCTCCAAAGTCATCAAACAGTTCTTCCGTTTTTCCCCTTAGAAACAGCACCACCTGAAGCTAGAAGGCTCATCTCTCTGGAGACTTTCCTGTCTTTTCCTATGTCACCTTTAAACAGTCTTTAATATGGTAATGCACAATGTCTATCTCCAACTGCTCCTGATTTGGGTTAAGTAATTGCTATAATCTGTCAATACAAAAGCCAGACCTATTATGTATCTATCTAGCATCTATCAACCATTTATCTAAGTACCGGACACTGTCTATCTTAATATTTTGAAAATATTCATGGAAATAAAACACAGATGTCACCCATTAATTTGGTTTCCTAACTCATATCCAATCATCCCTGTGCCAGGGGCTGGGAAATACTTTGTTCTGGGTCCTGCTCTCTAGAGGATTAACCTAAACCATTTAACTTCAACCCAGTGACATCTTTACCTTTTCAGCAAGTCCTGCCATAAAATTACTGCATGATATGAATATGATTGTTGGAGTCATAAATCGGGGAGTCACATGACCTATATGCTCTGTACTCATCGAAGGCCAAGATTTCACAAACCCCTAAGAGGTAGACATTGCCAAGAGAAACTTCTAAAAAAATCATTATAGGGGGTGAGCATGGGAAGTAGAAATAACACGGTTTTAGGAGTTTGACTTCTTCCTCAAATTTCAACATTGCTGTGTCTCAGATCTCTCTTCCATAGAGTAGGAGTGACAGTACTGCCCAGCACAGGAGAAGAGCCTCAGCTAAATATCTGCCCAAATCCCTCCATCCCTCAGCAGTTCATAAATTGTTTCTTGTGCAAATAACGTATTGTAATCTGCCATACCACTTTCCATTGTGAAATTAATAATTTTTTAAAAACCACTGTTTTTGTGAGCACTAAATATGTGCCAGGTTCTGCTTTAAGCCCTTTACTTGCATTGCTTCCATTTATCCGTGTGGCCATCCGACAGAAGTGGTGTTATTACGACCCCTGTGGAAACAAAGACCACCCAGAGGAGAACAAGCAGAGGCTGGTCGAGATCTGCTACAGGAGGGGGTCAGCCACCAGCACTTGCACTTGCTGGACTGAGAGGGGGTCGGGGGGAGTGGGGAAGCACACATCTTCAGGTGTGCTCTGATGGAGCATGAAGAAGCAGGGGGTGGGCTGCCATCGGATGTGCTTTGTTTGGAGAGAATATATTTGGCTTTCTCTGGTTGGTTCTGAGCTGGAAGGAAGGGCAACAAAACTAGAGAGGCTGGCAGTCCTTGGTCACATCCTAACAGCTCTGGATTGACAGCGGCCGACCTGGTGATGGCTCCCCGGGCTGGTTGCTGCAGAGGGAGAGGCCCCGGTTCTACTGCCACACATGGTCTGACTGTTGTCCATTTGTATATTCAGTCTCTCCTTCCTACCTTAAAGTTGAGGGCACTGAGGCACAGAGAGCTTAAGTGACTTGCTCAAGGCATCACAGCTAGTAAGGGCCGAGTTGGGATTAGGAGCCGGCAAGGGGGCTCCCATTCACCCCCATCTTCTGCCCGTCAGCCCAGAGCCTCTTCTAGCCCTCCCCCTTGCCCGGGTGTGACCCCGAGCGGCTTGCTTCTTTGCTCTCTCTGCCCCTCTTTCCTCATCTGGAAGATACTTAGAAAAAAATAAAAGCCAACCCTTTCAGGATTTTTATGAGAATTCAAAGAGATATCTGCCTTAAAGTTGTGGCATATGGTAGATGCTTGAAATGTGTGTCTTACTTTTGAGAGAACGAGGATGCACTTGGTAAATATAGGTTGGTTTCTAAATCCAATTGATAATTATCTATATTTTCACATCTTTTTGTTCATGAGAAGGAGGTTGGGGAAGTTTATTTGAAACATATTTCAGGCAGCTTTCCACTGGAAAGAATAAGGTGTTGAGGCTATACAGGCCCACTACTACTTCTAATAAAATAAAATATCTAACAGTTTCCCCATTATTTCTTCAAATCCTTTTCATTGAAGCTGTCCCAGCCTGCAGCCATTTCTGCTATTTTCCTTCCTTGGGCAGCCCCACAGCAGCACCTGCTTTCTGTTTACAGAGCCAAGCCCGCAGCCCGGAGCCGGTGTGATTAATTAGACATTACCACTGCAGGACGCACTCCCCTCCCACCCTCCCCAAACACAACAGTGATTCTTTTTTAATCCTCTCAATAACCAGCTCACATCCCCCAACTTAAAGCATTTGGCCTTCATAGTTGTCTTATTTCAGGTCCAATCAGAGGCCAGGGATTGGCCAGACCACTTTCCTAGGGACCAGAGGGGCTGCCTGAGCTACTTTGGGAGAATGAATGGCTCCAACCAGACTTCTGAGAACCTCATGGGAGAACGTCAGCGTTCTCAAGGAGGTAGTGTTGAGCTCATCGGACCAGCAAGTGCAGGGGAATAAAGACTCAGTTAATTAGAACCGACACCTCCTCCTGGTTCTGCACACGTTCTCTGTGCATGATTCACGTGCATGATTCACCCGTGCATGATTCACGACCGTATAGAGAACAGGAGTCACCCTCCAAGGTCACCATGAGGTTTCCATGGACAAACAGACACAAGGGCCGAGATAAACTTCACCCAGCCCACGAACGGCATGGTATTTTTCCAAGTAAGCCATCTCACCAAATGGTAAAAGATTCTAGAGTTGTAACTCACCACTGCAGACTGATGTGCTTTGGAGCAGTGGGGTTCGGAGCCGAGGGCGAGGAAAGAGTTAGTGCAAAACGGTGGTTTTATTAAAGGACAGGACCCTTGCGCAGAAAGGGCTGCGGGGCCAGGATTGTGAGGACCAACCGATTATATACTATGGAGTCGTGGGAGGTAAAGGCAGGGGGACGTCTCCAAAAGGATTTCCATATGCTAAAGAAGACCCATAGGATACTGGAGGCCTTGCTATGATCAAGCTAAGGGTGTTTCCCCTCTAGCAAGGCATTAACATTAAGATAGTTGGGAGTTTCCTGGAGGAACATTCTACTCTACCTCAAGTATTTGTCCATGGGCTGCAGGTTATAAGGAAATTTAATTTTCTCTACATTTCCTTCTGCCTTTATTTCCCACGTGACAGACCACAGCCCGAGGCACAGATTTGGCTAACATTATTGTCAAAAGACTCGTTGATTTTCTAGAAAAGAAAAATGAGAATCTGGTTCTTTAACCTGGGTCATTGAACGCTCAGCCGCTTTCCACCTTGCCCCATCTCCCTAAGGAACCTGGAAGAGCTGGATGGAGACCAGAAGCAAGATAAGATGAGGGGACTCTGAGTTTGTGCCTGACTCTAGGCCTGACACTATACAACTTTTGACATCATCTCACTGAACACAACAACCCAAGCGTTTTAAAACCCGCGCATTGCAAAAGAGAAAACTGACGTTCTTAGCGGTTGAGTGAATTGCCTCAGGTTACACAGGTAGTAAATTTCAGCTTGAACTCACAGCAAATTCCTCAAGCCCATGAGCTAAGACAGACTGGTTCAGAGGGAAATGATCGGACTGAGTTGCCTAAGCACCAGGAATGATAAGACTAGCAACCTGTTTTTTAAAAAAAATTTTCTCTGTTCCTAGACTATTCCATACCTTTTCTCTAATCCTCAGCACGACCCTACAGGAAAAGCAGTTTCAATGAAGAACCGCTGCCGAGAGGGATTGCCTTTCCCAGTGTTACACAATTAAATGGGAGAGACAGGATTCGAAGCCAGCTCTGTCGGCTTCCAAAGGAACTGCATCTTTCCACTACATCACATGAAACAAGAAAGACTGAAAAGTGATACTCACTCTGCTCGAAGCCGAAGGATGTCCTTTGAAAACCTTTCTCAGTGCTTGAACTCTTGGCAACGGCGGCTCCAGGTCGGGAGGAGAGGGGCTGGCGGGGCAGAGGGGTTGGCCGAGTCTCTCGTCTGTACGCTCTCATTTGGCCCTCGTTCCCCTTCTGCTCTGCCCTTCTCTCTTGCTACCCGCTTTGCCCGTATCATTGTCCTTAGGAGCCTGTGAGCTCGTGAGCCCAAGAGTTTTCTTTTACTTCTCTGAGAATTTTACATTCACGGTCAAAGGCACAGAAAGAGTTCTTGGTGCAGATACTCAGACGGCAGTGCAAAGATGGCTGCCTGGAAGAAAGCCTGCAGGCTGTCTCGTGAAAGGGCTCCCGGGACGGGGGAGGTGCTGGGAGGAGGGGATTTAGGCCAGTCCTCAGTGCCGCGGCTCAGAACCTGACCTAGTGAACACGCAGCGACCGCGGCTTCATTCCTCAGAAGCCGACTCACGTTCATCACACTCGGGAGCCTGACGTATTGGCCATAACTGCCAATTTATTGACTTAAATGAAAACTCACTGTTACGTTTCAGAAACACCTGATGCTTATTAAGGTTTCCTGTCCTCTGGATCGAACCGACCGCTACTAGAGATGTCCCTCGCTATGCTTCCTTGTCAATTCATTTCCATCCTTGGATCTATGAATATGCTTTGCCAAGTAATTTTCAAGTCTTGCTGACCAGGGAGCTATGTTTTTCTTCTGTATATTGCCCATAGATCAATTAGGTGTTGATTTTATGGTTTATTTATTTTTTTATTTGAGAGAGAGAAACAGAGAGAAGTGGGGGGTGGGGGAGGGAGGGAGAGAATCTTAAGCTCAGCCTGACTGGGGGCTCAATCTCAGGAGCCTGAGATCACGACCGAAGCCGAAATCAAGAATCAGGCTTCACTGACGGAGCCACACAGGTGCCCCTGGTTTTATAGGTTAAATCTAAAAGTAACATTCCTTCCATTTATAAATTATTGGGGGAAAGGGCATCAGATCACAAGTTTTAGCTACTGACAACATTGAGTACTTGTTGCATGAATAAATGAATCAGATTCTAAATAGATGTTCATTTCCAACATTCTAATAAAACTATTCTTGTCAATATAGTCCGTGACCACCACAGTGCTAAAATATGGGTTAATTCTCAATCCTAAACTTGACTTAACAGCATTTCACACAGCTGATCTCTTTTGTCCTTGATTTGGTTTCTTCACTTGGTTTATATCAGTGGTTATCCCTCCATAGCCTCTTTTTCCCACTCTACATGGAATGCCGCAGAACTAAGTATTTAGTTCTGTGTTCCTCTCCATATAAGGGAATCTCATAGTCTTATGGCTTTAAATATCATCTATACGCTGGCACTCCCACATTTGTACCTCCAGCCTAGACTTCTCTCCTGAACACCAGGTTCATATATACGTCTAATAATGTGACATTTCTATTTAGATACTTAATGAACATCTCAAACATACATATCCAAAACTAAATGTCTTATCTCGTGGCTATGTAACCGAGTTTTGGCCTGTGGAATGTGAGTGGAAGTATACAGTTTTCTGGGTCTAGGCCATAAAAATCTTTTGTGTAATCCTCTGTTCATTTTCTGTCTTCTGGCTAGAAGTTGATTCCACGGGCAATCTTGAATGAAAATGGATCCATACCAAAGCACATCATAATAAAATGTCAGAACACTGAGTGTAAATGGAAATTTTTCCTGAGAGGAGAAAATAGATGGCCTTTTTGTGAATTCTATCAAATATTTAAAGAATTAACAGGAATTATTTGAAACGTCTTCCAAAAAATAGAATAAGGAACAGTTCTTAGTTTAACCTAAGAGGCCGGTGTTTGATATCAAAGCCAAAGACATCAGAAGAAAAAGTAAAACTACAAGCCAATGTCCTTAAAAATATAGATGCATAATTCTTAACCAAATGCTAGCAAACCAGCAGCATACTGAAAAGATTATATGCCATGACCTAGGAGAATTTTCCCAGGAATACAAAAGTAATTAAACATACGAAAATTGACCAATATAATATACCACATTGACAGAAGAAAAGAAAAAAGACCTATACAATTATCATAATACACACAGAAAAAAACATTTGACAAAATCCAATAGCCTTTCATAATAAAAACACTCAACAAACTAGAAATAAAAGAGAACTTTCCCACCCAATAAAGGGCATTTATGAAAAACCCACAGTTAACACCATTTTTAAGGGTGAAAGACTGAAAGCTTCCCATCAGAAATAAGACAAGGATGTCCACTTTTGCCACTTCAATTCAACAATGTGCTAGAAGTTCTTGCCTGTGCAATTAGCAAGACATAGAAATAAAAGGCATATACATTGGAAAAGAAGAATTAAAACTGTTTCTTTCTTTTTTTCTTTTTTAAGATTTTATTTATTTATTTGACACAGAGAGAGAGATAGCCAGCTAGAGAGGGAACACAAGCAGGGGGAGTGGGAGAGGAAGAAGCAGGCTCATAGCGGAGAAGCCTGATGTGGGGCTCGATCCCATAACGCCAGGATCACGCCCTGAGCTGAAGGCAGATGCTTAATGACTGAGCCACCCAGGCGCCCCTAAAACTGTTTCTAACCATAGAGAACGTGTTCTTATACATAGGAAGCCCTAAAATATCCATTAAAAATGATTCAAATTAAGGGAGGGATTCCTCGGGGTACAGAATAGAAGATCAATACACAAAAATCAGTTGTATTTCTAGGTACCAACAATGAACACTCCGAAATGAAATTAAGAAAACAATTGGATGTACAATAGTATCAAAAAGAATAAAATACCTTTGCATAAATTTAACGAGGGAACTGCAAGACTTGTACACTAAAACTGTAAAATATTGTTGAAGGAAATTAAAGAAGCCCAGAATAAATGGAAAGACATGTGTTCATGGATCAGAAGACTTAATATTGTTACAAGGCAATGCTGTCCAAAGCAGTCTACAGATTCATGGCATTCCCTCTCAAACAGGCCTCTCCGAGAGCCTTTTTAGAGAAATGGAAAAGCTCGTCCTAAAATTTATATGCAACCGTAAGGGACCCTGAATAGCCAAAACAATCTCGAAAAAGAACAAAGCAGGACTCACACTTCCTGATTTCAAAACGTGCTCGAAAGCTTTGTTTTCAAAGCTAACACACACGGTATGTTACCAGCCTGAAGACAGACATGTAGATGAATGGCATTGAATTGGGAGTCCAGAAACAAAGCCATGCATATATGGTTTATTGATTTGTAACAAGCATGCCAAGACCTTTCAGTGGAGAAGGAATAGTGCACAAGCAACTGGATATTCATGTGCAAAAGGATGAATTTGAACCTATGCCTCAGACTCTACACAAAAATAAACTTGAATAGAAGACCTAAGTGTCAGCAAAAACTATAAAACTCTTGGAAGGAACTGTAGGTGTAAAGCTTTGCAACCTCAGGTTAGGCAATACTTTCTTAAATATGACATCAAAAGTACAAACTATAAAAGAAAATATAATAAAATGGGCTTCATCAAAATTTGTAAAAATTGTGCATCAGAGGATATTATTATGAAGTGAAAAAACCCACAGAATGGGAAAAAATATTTGTAAATCATACATCTGATAAGGGTCTGGTAGCAGAAACATATAAAGAGCTCAAACTCAATGACACAAAGCCAAAGTACTTATTTTAAACCTGGGCAAAGGACTCGAGGAGACATTTCTCCAAAGAAGATACAAATGTGACCATCATTACCCACTAGAGAAATGCAAGTCAGAATCACTTCACATCCATTAGAATAATAACAACAATGGCAGTAATAATAAAATAAAATGGAAAATGAGAAGTGTTGACAAGGATATAGAGAAACCAGACACCTTGCATATTGCTGATGAGAACGTAAAATGTGGCAGCTCCTGGGGAAAGTAGCTTGATAGTACTTCAAAACAGTAAACATAGAGTTTCCCTATGAGGAGCACTCCGTCACCTGGGCATACACCCAAGAGAACTAAAGACAGATGTTCGCACAAAAACGTGCACATGAATATCGACAGCAGCATTACTTATAATGGCCAAAAGTAGAAACAACTCAAATGTCCCTCATCCGATAAATAGCTAAAGAAATGTGGTGTATTCTTACGACGGAATAGCAGTCATCCATAAAAAGAAGAAAACACTGCTATGTGCTACAACACGGAAGAACGTTGAAAACGCTATGCGAAGGGAAAGAAGCCAGCAACAAAAAGCTACCTATTGTATGATTCCATGTGTATGAAATGTACAGAAAAGGCAAATCCATAGACACAGAAGGTAGATGAGTGGTTGGACGGACTGGGAGTGGACAGACGGGAGTGATCGCTTAAAGGGTAAGGAGGTATTTTGGTGGGGGAAGAGATGAAAATATTCTAGAATTAAATACTGAAGGTTGCACAGCATCATAAATACACTTAATGCCAAATTTCACACTTTAATATGGTTAAAACGATAAATGCTATGTGAACTTTATCTCAATAAAAAACAATTCCAAAATGAGGGTGCAAACCAAGAAAGCAGAAGACTTGGGATCCAGGAATCCGAAGATGCACCTGGAGAGAACCCAAAGTATCCTCTGGATGACTGTGAAGGGAGATTGAGAGAGCAGACTCTGAGAGAGTGTCCGTGAGAAGATGAAATTGGCATTATTCCTGATGTGTTCTAAAGTACTGGGGGAGAGTTACAGTTTGAGTCTGGGCAAATACAAAGAAAACTAAATTAAAAAACAAGCCTGTCATTAATTTCAGAGAAAACAAATAGTTGTGCATATTCGAGGCAACTCAACTGAGAATAGTGTTTATATAGTTATAATGTCAACATTAAACACTGAATTAATAAAAATTTTGGTGTAAGTGGGATCTGAGGGGAAGGAGTGTGTGTGTGTGTGTGTGTGTGTGTTCAAGAATGGGTGCAGGAGAGAGGTGAGAGGAAGAGTAAAGAAGAGATAGGAAGTCAATTCATCCCGCCTCACACAGAAATGACAAAGAGTGCTAAGAGCAGGATGTAATTTATTGATGTGCAGGTGAAAAACAAGACTCACAGTTTCAACCGTTGCAAAAGGTGGCCTCTTAGAAATGGAAACTTGAGATTGTGGGTGGGGAATGGGATTGTTTTGGCTTGGTTTGGTTTGATTTTGGTAATAATCCTGGTAGAACTATTTGACTCTGTATGTATACATGTATAACTTTGAGAAAAATAAAAACTAAATTATAAAAATTATGGTATTTGATCTGGAGATCAATAACACCATCCTTCATATCCCTGGTAATTTATTGTTCTGTATGAACTCCAAGACTAAGGGAGACAAATTCTTTCTGCATGTGATCGCACAGGTGTGGAGAGAGTGTGTGTGTGTGTGTGCGTGCGCGCATGCATGCGTGCATGCTAAGTTGTGTTCGTTCACTTACATGTGCTGAAACGAAGAGAGGCATATCCACCCATATTAATGTAGACTGGCTTGTAAGCAGCAAGAGAGTAAATAATGTGCTGGTTATAAGAAAAGACAAGAAACAAGCTAAAATAATGAAATTCATTAAAGGAACCACAAACAGATATTAAGTTTTTAAAAATAGAACTAAACAGTTCTTCTTTAGAATGTAACAGAATTGTGAGGATGAAATAATTGAGATATGGAAATGACTATTATTTTGTTTTGCATTCATTTTCTATAAATAGGGCAATCTGATCATTATCATTGTGAAGATAATCTGTTATTCGTTAGAAAACTTATAAACATAATTAACAGTAAGTTCTCGTCAGTTTCTGAAACAAATCAACCAAAGAAACACTGAATGAAATAAATATTTAAATGCCATCTGATATTTTTAAAAAGAAAATTTGCATTCAAAATGTATAAATTTGGTTGATTAAAAATTAACGACCATTTATAAACTTTTATTTGCATCATAGCATGGTATTGGAGACTGCTGCATACTCCCAGAAAGAAATAAGCTTTGTTGAGGATAGAATTCTGGAAGGGAAAGTGTGCATTCGATTTGAACCCTGGAATTTTGACTCCCACTGTGTGGCTAGGAACTCCCGGTCCTAAGATTTTCTAGCTCAGACTGGATGGAGATGACCAGAGATAAACCCACCCCATTAATGAAAACCGCACGTGGCTGACAGACATGTATTCATATATGCAATAAACTACCAAAAAATAGACAGTAAAATCTGATGTTAATCCCTGGCTTCTTGTCTCTGAAACATCCCTCCTTTTGCCTGTTCTTCTCCTGGGTGTTATACATTGCTCTTGACCCACAAAGGAGATGACCAATTGTTCTCTTTTGTTTCAAAACTTCATTAAGAAGTCTTAGTTGTTGGTTGTGTCTCCTACAAATACCATGTTTACATTCTGAGTCTTCCTCACTGATTTCTAGCATGGGCATCGCTAGCCTCCAATGCACCTGACTGGTGCTAGCTGTGGGTGTAGCTTCCGTGAGTCTCTGCTCTGGCTGTTACACCCGGTGCTCTCAGCTCTGGTGACCATGTGCTTGGCCTACTGTAACAAGCTGAGGGATGTTTTAAACTCCTTTCGGAGGGGAAAGTCATTTCTGGCTTGAGCTGGAGCTGAAATCATCTCTTGTAAAAAAAACACAGGCACCAAGATATTTTCTATGCAGCACCATGATATCCTCCCAGAAACTGATTCAGCATGACATCATTCAAATATTCTCAAACTTGTTATCACCCAACTTGCAGAAGCGGCTTGAAGAAGTAGTGTACCCTGTTGTCTTTTCTTCCTTCCAAGCTGGATTACACTACTAAGAGCTAAACACTGAACAGATGCTTGTAGAATGCCAGAAACTTCTCTGTGGTGTGCATCTCCATGGGCTTATCCTGTTCTTCTTTCCCCCATCTTCTCGTAATAAACCCCCTTTACGGTGGAGAACCCATTCCATGAGGCTTGAGAGGGTCTGGTTTTCATTCTCACCTACCCCAGCCGTTTCCAAACTTGTTTGATCATCAGACTTACCTGAAGAGCTTTGAGGAAGAGGAAGATTAAAAAATGAACCCCAAAACTTGGGAATGGGATGTAGGAAATGGGTATTTTTCAGAAGCTGCCCACGAGAGGTTCTTAATAGGAGCCAAGTTTGGAATTCACGGGCCTGCTTAAACTGTGGCAGCCATTAATTAGACCAGGAGTCAGAGGACCAGCTTTCTGCTGCAGAAAGGCAGACGTTTGCCTGGGTCGTGTGAGGTTTCACAGTCTCCACGTGTTTGCCCATTGCAGGGCCTGCCCTCAGCTCAGACAAAAGCAAGCAGAAAAACCTCTACTTCCCGTGTGCAGAGCAGGCTGAACTTAGGACAGACCCTGAAGTTACAGAATAGAGATGCTCCCAGCACAGAGCAGAGGGGCCATATACTACAACAGAACCCACTTGAGGAGAAAAGTAATTAGTGGCCAGTGTTTTGCAGGCTGCATTGGACAGAAGTAAAATCTCTTTATCATGAAAATGGAAATAATTAAAGCGAAAAGTGAACTAGTTTTTGAGGATGAGGAACCCTGCTTCAAAGCACAGACATCCCAAGGCAGATAACACGGAGCAGGAGCACAACAGGACCTACCCCAGAGGGTCCGCAGCTCTTAGACCATCCAGAGAGGAGAGGGAGTCAGACGGGACCAGAAGGAAGAGCACTCGCTTTGCCTCATCGGGTGCCCAGCCTCCAAGATGGCCCCCCGGTGATCCCTGCCTCCTGCTATTTGCACCCTGGTAGAGTCCCCTCCCACACTGTACCCATTCGGTCTGTGTGACCAAGAGCATATGGCATGGGTAACGAGATGTCATTTATGAGATTAGGTTGTGAAAGGCTACAGCTTCTATCTTGGGCACTGTCTCCTTTGCCTGTGTGCACTCTCCCTCTCTCTCGGATCACTCACTCCAGGGTGAGCCATGTTGGGGGTAGTCCTATGGAGAGACCCACGTGGGGAGGAACTGATGTCTTCTGCCAGGAGCCATGTGAAGTAGGCTTGGAAATGGATGGGTAAGCCTCAGTCAATTCTTCAGAGACTGTAGCACCAAATTATAACCTCGTGTGAGACCTAGAGCAGGAACCACCTAGCTACGCCACTCCTACATTCCTGACCCCCAAGAAATGAAAAGATTACAAAAGCTTATTGTTTTCACCTGCTACGTTCAGGGGCTATTGCCTGCAAAGAAACAGATAATACACCATGACAGCTCTACAGTGGAGAGGTTTATACACTTAATATCAGAAACTGCTCTCTGCCTTTACGACTTATAATATATTGATGCTTTTGCCAATTTAAGACATATTATTTATATTCTAGAATATTGGCCAGTAATCCTCAACTAATCTTTTTTGTGACTCTGATTCATTACTCAACAAATATTTAATCACCTACAATACCAGATTCTGTTTCTGGCCCCATGAATAAAGCATGAACAAAAGTGACAAAGTCCCTACCCTTGTGCAGGGTTCATTTTACTGATGACAGACCTTAAAAAGTAAATGAAGAACTGAAAAGGTAATTTCATATAGTGATAGTTTTCATGACGAAATAAACAGGTGAGCTGAGTGAGAGTAACCAGCTGCAGGGCTGTGGTAAGGCAGCTTCTCTTGAGAGGCTGGGCAGGACAGTCTCCCTGGGGAGTGGTATTCAAGCTGAGACCTGGGGGTGAAAAAGAAGGTAGGCCTGGGAAGAGAAGCCTGTTGGTTCAAACTCTCCTCCGGAGTTCCCAGGAGTAATCTGAAACCAGCTCCCTTTGTGAAGGGCGAGGAGAGACCCAAGAAAGAGGCAGGCCACTCTAGATTGGTAGGTGGTAGGGGAACTTATTGGCATGGTTTGTCCTGGATAGCTGTAAGACAAGCAGATCTCTGCACCCACCTGCCAGAATCTTCAAGGTTATATGGAGGTCTTAACTGGGTTCAGTCATGTATACCATCCAGATGGTCTCAGCACCACATCACTCTCTTCTGGGAGCAGGAAGGCAAGCAGGGTGCAGATTCCAAGGAAAGGGGAGGGATGAGGAGTCCAGGTCCTTAATCGCCCAGGTCCAGCTCACAGGTCAACCGGGGTCATGTCCTATCAATGAACACCTCCAACAGGCCATAAGGATGAAGTGGAGCAGAAAGCAATCCTTCCTTTCAGAGTCCCTATCTGAACTCAGGGCTCCCTCCTGAAAAAGGCTCCCTAGGTGATGATGCCCACGGGAGCCGCATTCCCTTCAGCGTGTCGCTAATTCACAGCATAGCAACCACGTATTTGGCTTTGGCATATTGTTAATTACAATTTCCTCTCTCCTCCAAGATCCCTGGCACTTTTTGAAGAACAGCAGGAAATATTCTTATAGATTATTTTATTGGAATGTTGTTTTACAGATATTATTGCCCACTTTACTAAATAGCATTTGAGAAATCCCTGGCTCCCCAACATGGCAGTTTTTAACAAGCACTTTTTTATACTCTCAGCTTCTTACCTGTTCTTCCAAAACTTTGAGAAAAATCACGAGTTTTGGAGACAAGATCAAGTATATTTTGTCACATCCTCTTGAGCCATTCACTTGCCCAGCCTCTGAGGAAGCAATTCCGTGGCCCTCAGTCTTAGTACTCAACACCTTTGGTGTCAACTGAGTAGTGTCACTGGAATGGAGACATGTCATCTTGACCATGTGTTTCATTGCTTTGCTGCCACTAATTCTCCCATGGTTCCATTTTGTGAGTCTTGCCTCTCTTCTTGATGCTTGGAAAGCTTAAAATAGCTTACCATCACTGCGAGATACAGCTGCTGTGCTCTGTGAGGGCATGAGCTCCTCCAAAGCATTGGCTAGCTGTTCTAAACACCCAGTGAATCACTCGTTCCTCAGCAATCTGGTTGTGCCACTCTGTCCGATCATATAATTTAGCGGCAGTTCATTTGGAGGAAGGGTATGTTTTGCGCTTGCGGTGTGATGCAGTCTATCATCACTGTTAGTTTGATGCCAATACTGTGTGTATCAGGGTGAGCCCGGGAAGGCGCCATGACCCTTGAAGAGAAGCTGGCCTGTGCACAATTTTCCTGTTTCATGTGTCAGTGCAATGCCACTGAAAATCTGTCTGATTTCTCTTTCTTGCCCCCTAGACACCCTGTGACATAAATTATAGCGCGGCTCAACGTGTCACCAGATTGGTAATTGAAAGAACACTTGGCATCCTCAAGAAGGGTTCAGCAGGAGAGATAAATCTATTGGAACATGGTTGAGCTGTCCTTTCCACAAATTTCCTTTCTCCTGCCTGGATGGTTAGAAGCTGACTAATGGAGTCATGAAGTATGGTTTATATTTAGATAAAAAGACAAAGATTTATGAATCAAAGTTAATTGTTGTGACAAATGATGATGATGTATAAGTTGGAAAGGAATTAGAGATACAACAGGAAACAGTAAGTTGAAAGAAAGCCTGGATCATTTTCCCTTAAAGGTGAGCGGAGAGAGGTACGTTATCTCTGCTGGGTGTTGGCAGATTGCATGCTCTGATTTGTTCCTTTGTTTGTATTTCCATTCAGAACATCTCTCACTCCTACCTCCATCTTACCTGCCTCCCATCAAACCCACAAGGCAGGGTAACCCCAACCCCTCTGGGGGCTCACTATTTCTTTATCTGGTCTCCTTTCCCACTGTCTATGGGAAACAATAGTGCGTTGAACCACAAAATGGGTTCTCAATAAATAATTGTTGAATTAAAAAAAGGATATTGTGTGCCCTCCTGATGGGGCCATAACAGAGATATATCCACAATTTAGTATGAAGTTGATAATTAATGAACATTTCGATAGAAAGCACATCAATATCAAACAAATCAAAACCCAATCTCATGCCCTTGGGGTAGGAAAATTTTTCCTAAACATGATATATAAAAATATTACTAACCATAAAGAAAAACATGTGTAATTGGGACTACATTAAAATTTAAATTGTTTATCAAAGGCACCACTAAGAGGGTGAAAAGGCAATTGACAAAGTAGATGTTACTGGTAACACCTATATCCAACAAAAGATCCAAATCCAGAATAGAAAGAATTCCCCCAAATTAATTAGGAAAAAAAGCAGACAAACCAAAAGAAACATGGGGAAAAGCATTGAAAGGACACTTCAAAAAAGAGGGCTTTAAATGGCCAATAACTATATGATATGGTACTGACCTTCATTAATCAGTAGGGAAATAGTTGTAAACTACAATGTGATACCAGCACACCTTCACCAGAAGGCTAAAATGAAAAAGACAGATAAGCCCTGCGAGGCAAGGATGTGAAGCGGCCATAACACCCAAACACTGAAGGTGAGATGGCACCTTGGTATAATTATTTCGGAAAACTATTCTGTAGCATCTATTAAAAGTGCATATAAGTTCACCCTATGAATTAGCAACTCCACTCCTTGACAGATTTGTTAGTTTATTGATTAGCCAACACGGTGTGCCTGGCCTATCTGAACTACAGATTCCACGTCGGTCTGAATACCTGCACCAGGAATCCTACACGTTTCTTTTACACAGATGGTGGCACTGCCATTGAAAGCTTTGTGGACCACCAAACAATCTGAAATATTTAAAGCCAAACCAACAGATTGGGGGAAGTTAAGTGTTATGTACGTTGAAGAGCATTAAAGCTTTACTATTTCTAATAATTTATAACTCATGTGCCCATAAACACATGTCTGTTACAGAACATTCGTCTATAGTTGGTCAACACTTGCCTAATGAATGGACATGAATCAATGTCCTCAAAGTTGTTTGCACTCTTTGACCTAGTAATCCTACTTCTAGGAATCTATCCTAAAGAGATAATTAGAGATGCTTACTCAGATTAACTGCCCAAACAATAAAGGACTAACAAACAGGGATGGAGCCAAGGTCTTCCAGCACAGAATAGTGATTGTGGGCACTATTGGGTCTGAGGGAGTCAACCTGCCCACCCTATCCCAGCCCACCCACACTGACTGGAGAATGGAAAAATATTGGTAATGGGATATCATAAATACCAAGCCAGATATGCCGAAGGCACTAATTCAAGTGGTCCTTCCTCTTCCCCTCTCCTCTCCAGTCTTGTTATACTTACCCCAGTTGCTCAGGGCCTGACGTTCCCTAAGATCGCCAGAAAAAACACAGATAAGCTTTTGGCTTCGACCGGTTAAAATCATCTGGGGAGCTTTGATCTGAAAATATCTCTGGAGGCTGTGTAAATAAATGTTTGGAAATGGGACAGTGAAAGCAGCTGAAGTGTTAAAACAAGGACATTCTCATTCACTCGCACCAGTGCATTCTCTGCCAAAGTGTGTGATCTCTATTCTGTGGACACATAGAAGCTAAGTGAAAAAAATGGAAAGGAAGAGAAACTGGGCTACCTTGTCCCTCTTAGACTGGCTTCCAATAGCAGGGCCAGAGCAGGTGAATTCCCTTTAGTGGTACTCCATGGAATTCTAACCTCTGTCTTAATAGCAGGAGACAAAGTCAGTATTTAGAGGCTACGTCCTTGTAACTTGGTTTACTTTCTTTTTTTCTTTTCTTTTCTTTTCTTTTCTTTTCTTTTCTTTCTTTTTCTTTCTTTCTTTTCTTTCTTTCTTTCTTTCTTTCTTTCTTTCTTTCTTTCTTTCTTTCTTTCTTTCTTTTCCTTCCTTCCTTCCTTCCTTCCTTCCTTCCTTCCTTCCTTCCTTCCTTCCTTCCTTCCTTCCTTCCTCCTTCCTTTCTTTTTCGAGAGAGACAGGCAGAGAGAGAGGGAAAGAGTGACTCTTAAGCAGGCTCCATGCCCAGTGCAGAGCCAGACTTGGAGCTTGATATCATGACCCTGAAATCATGACCTGAGCCGAAACCAAGAGTCGGAGGCTTAACTGACTGAGCCACCGAGGTGCCCCAATTAAACAATTTTTAAAACATTTTTAGACACCCCTTTGGATGTTGTCTTATACTGTTTGATCTCTTTCAACTTTAATATAGAATGTAGAGGGGTGCCTGGGTGTGCACACACTCTCTTTCTAAAAAAAAAAAAAAAAAACAGAAAAAAAGAAAAAAAACCCATTCATATCATTTTATTAATTACTGGCAAGTATTGAATATATGCTAAAGGAATTCTTAGCTTCTGTGACTTCTACTGATGAGGATATAATCTGCCTACCAATTTATACACTGTGTGGAGGAAGAGCCCACATCTTCATTCTTCCACCACTGACTTCTTAGCCCTTACATAGTGTCTGGCACACAAAAGAGATTCAAAAAATATTTGTTGATTCTCTGATTGTTAGTGTATAAAGAATGTTCCAGTGCTGATAACCTGCCTCGGCTCCCACCCAAACCTGTGGCACAGTAGTTAATCAAATGCCGATAACAAAACCTGGGTCTGAAATTTTAAAAATAGTAGGTTTGGTTCCTCCTCTTACCAGCTGAAATTGTAGGAATTTATTTTTTTAAAGATTTTATGTTTTTGAGAGAGAGAACGGGAGAGAGAGAGAAAGTGCGTGAGCAGGGGGAGGGGCCAGGGACAAGCAGGCTCCCCACGGAGCAGGGAGCTGATGCAGGACTCAATCCCAGGACCCCAAGATCATGACCTGAGCCGAATTCAGACACGTAACTGACTGAGCCACCAGGCACTCTATGAAAGTATAGGAGTTTAATTCAGCTCTCTGAACTTCCATCCCCTAAAATGGGAGTAATAATATTTACCTAGTGAAGGAATAGTAAGAGTTGGAGATAATGAAAGTAAATCACATAGCATAGTGTTTGCTAATAAATAGTGAATTATTTATGTAGATGTACTTGGGCTTATCACTGACATAAAAACACACACACACACAACCTCTTGAAGGTCTTGAGATCTATGTCTAACCTCAGCCAGGGAACTATAGTATTGTTAACTAAAGCAGGAAAGATCACCCTCTGAAGTGTTCATGTTTAGTACCAGTAACATTTGGAAACAAACTAATTTACATCTATAAAAACTTTAGCTTCCATAATGTTGAGTATTAACATCACCTGTGGCATAAAATAGATGATGCAAAATATGTAACTGTTTTTAGTTATCGATTTCTCTGTAAGGAATGACCACAAAACTTAGTGGCTTAAAATCACGAACATTTATCATTTCCCACAGCTTCTGTGGGTTAGGAGTTCAGGGGCGGGGGTGCTGAGCTGGCTGATTCCGGCGAGGGTGTCTCCTGAGACTGCACCCAAGAAGTTGGCTTGGGGCTCTGCTCACCGAAGGCGTGACTGGAGCTGGAGGACCTGCTTGTCAGGTGGCTCACTCAGAGGATTGGCAGGTTGGTGCTGGCTGTCGGGAAGTCTCGGTCCCCTGCCCCAAGGACCTCTCCACAAGGCTGCTTGACTGCCTCAGAGCACAGCAGCTGCTTCCTCCAAAGCGAGTAATCCAAGCGTGCAAGGTGGGGGCTCCAACAGCTCCAGCTATGGAAGGCACACTTGATTGTCTCTGCACTGTTCTACTTGTCACAGAAGTCAGCCCTGCTCGCTATGGGAGGGGAATCGCAGGGCCCGTCTACCAGGAGTCGTAAACGATGGGGGGCCATCACGGAGGCTGGCAGGCAGAACGCCTGCATCGACATCACCCAGGTTGTAAACAACCTGGGCCGCATCTTCGTTTGAAACAACCTTCCCAGATGGTTGTGTCATTGACATCAAAGTTTGAGAACAATTGCTTTGTTGTACTAAAACAGTTCTATCTATATCTAGATAGATATATACAAAAAGATTGAGGCTATGATGAATAATTGCTACTTCTGGGGAGTGAGACAGGTTGGCTGGGGCAAATATCACATTTTAAATAATAAACAGGTCTAATTTATAATAACAGCTTTAATTAAATTTTTAAAATTTTTAAAATTTTTAAAAATTTTAATTATTTATTTTTGAGAGAGAGTGCACAAGTGGAGGGGGTGGTGAGGGGCAAAGGGAGAGGGAGAGAGAGAATCTTAAGCAGGCTCCACGCCCAGTGCAGAGCCCCACATGGGGCTCAATCTCACAACCCTGACATCACCACCCGAGCCGAGATTAAGAGTCTGGCACTTAACCAACTAAGCCACCCATGTGCCCCAGAAGGGTTTTCTAATAGCATCAGTGGTCCTCAGAACACATCTAGTACAACCATCTTGTGTATAAAGAGCCTGCGGTTGAGAGAGAGCACAGAGCTAATGAAACAGGAGTTGAACCGACAGCTGCTTGTGAGACGGAGCGCAGAGCTTCTCCCGCTGAGATCCGGTGGCCCCCACTCTGCGGGTTATGACATAAAGCCCCCTCGGTCACCTAACTTGTGAGGACACTGGAGGCTGCCTGGTGTCTCACCTCCAACAGCTTCCACACAGTGGTTCTCAAACTTGACTATGGGTTTACCTCAGCTGAGAAGCTTTCAAAACCCCAAAGCCCAGGTTGCACCCAAACCAGTTCAGGGAGAATTTCCAGGGGTGGGGCCGGGCAGTGGGGACCAATCGGTTAGAGCAGTCTGGCCATTCCCCGGCGCAGCCAGGTTTGAGAGCCCCAGACTCAGATTTTGGTGATGGAGCGTTGCAGGCTCTTACAGGTTGTTTGCTTGCCACCTTATAGGAGGTTGGATAGTGCCTCCCCCAAACATAAGTTCCTCCCGAACCTCAAACTGTGGCCTTAGTTGGATATTGGGTTATTGCAGATGTAATCTGTGAATGTAAGATGAAGTCATCCTGAAGTGCAGTGGGCTCTTAATCCAATATGACTGGTGTCCTTATAAGAAGAGGATAGACACAGACACAGACACACAGAGAGGAGAATGTCGTGTGACCACACAGACACAGGGGGAGACAGCCCCGTGATGACAGACAGAGATGGGAGTACTGTCGCTGAAGCCAAGAAACACCAAGCATTGCTGGGAATCCTCAGAAGCTGGCTGACACCTTGCTTTCGGACTCCTAGCTTCTATAAGAGAACACATTTCTGCTGTCTGAGGTCACCCAGTTTGTGGGAGTCTGTTATGACAGACCCAGGAGACCCCCATGTCTGCAGACCACTCTGGGCTTGTGTGCACAGCAGCTCCCGTTAGCACGGCGCAGTCCCAGCAGGCTGGGGGCTCTCTCAGCCCTGCTCTCACCGCCATTCCCCCACTCGTGTGGCTTCTGTCCAGTCTGCAGTTTGTGCGTTGGTCCTCTTCCTTCCAGGCACCTCCAGATCATCCCCGCTGCTGAAGCACCTAGTGGACCTCGTCCGTGCCTGACTTATAAGACCCCTCAGTGTTCCAAAATGCCCTGATTATGGGCCTGGAGAACATTTCCTGTATTCTACTTTTTGCTCTGCAATTTTTTTTTAAAGATTTTATTTATTTATTTGACAGAGACAGCCAGCGAGAGAGGGAACACAAGCAGGGGGAGTGGGAGAGGAAGAAGCAGGCTCCTAGCGGAGGAGCCTGATGTGGGACTCGATCCCAGAACGCCGGGATCACGCCCTGAGCCGAAGGCAGACGCTTAACGACTGCGCCACCCAGGTGCCCTCTGCAATCTTTTGCTCTTTTATCTTTACTGAGGGAAGAGGAGAGGATGGTATTTGGGACACAGATGCTAGAACTAGGGAGAACTTGTTCATATTCTGGCTCCATCATTTAGTATCTATGGGTCATAGAAAGAAGTTTTGACCTCTGTGAGATTCAGTTTTGTAATCTGTAAAATGGTGGTAATACCTTCCAAAGCAGGGTTGTTATTGTAAAGATGGAAGGGGGCAATGCTTACGAAGCAGACAGTGCAGTGTCTTTAGCTCCTAGCAGGGGTTCTAGAACGTCTCTCTCTCAAACTGCTCTTCCCAATCCACCCTGCCTTAGCATTCCAATGATCTCTCTAACTGGTTCCATTTCCTCTTCCGTGGCTCCCAGGACATGCATTCTTCCTAGACGGAACTGTAGCCCCTTGAAATCCTTCTCTTCTGTTCTTTGAATTCTCTGGAGCCAGACAGAGATTGTAAAACCCACAGCTCCTTATAATGTGATCATGTGACACACCATCACTCCAGCTCTTCGGATGTGCGATCTGCAGAGGCGGCATGATGGACGTGAAGCAATTTCATCTTGTAAGGTCAGAGGTGTGTGTGTACGTGCACATGCGCACGTGCCCACTTTATTTTAGAATGGTCTTTTCTAAAAATCTATATGGAAAAATTTACTGGAGCTAGACAGAGAGGAAGGGGGTACACTTTTAGAGGGAAAAAGACATCCAATCTCTGTTTAGCATAGGAAGTGGGGGAATTATTTCCAAAACCTTTACGCGACAACCACCACCACAAATGGAGCAAAAATGCACTTAAAGTTAAGAAAAAGCAAACAAAGAAATTAGAAAGAGAAAACCTAGTAAGACAATGATTGGCAGAGACAGGCTAAAAATTTAAGGGTAGAGATTTTGAAAATGAATAAAACAACAAAAAAAGAATTTTTAAATGAATCAGTAAATGAATTAAAGTAAAAATTTCAATAGATACCAAGGAAAGCTTTAGAGATAAAAATTTAAACAATTGAAAAAAACCCAGAGCTGAAAAGCTAAAATGAAAATCAAAACCAATTCAAATGTATGTAAGGTAAGGTAGCACGGTAATGAAAATATGAAAAACCAATGAAAGAAACTGGTTCTAAAACTCAGGAGGTTAAAGATTAAATGGGAAAGCAGGTAAATAAGATGAGAAACTTTAGAAAGGAGGATAAAACACACTAAAATGACAGAACAAAAAGGCATTTTAATGTTGAGATATTAATAATAATAATACCAATAATGAAAAGCATAAGCTGGTGGGTTGCATCTGGCGGCGGCTGCCGACTCTTCCAGGCCCTAGGTTGGGTTCTTTAGGGCTGAGACTGAGGTCCTCATGACCAGCCTGTGGCCCAGCTGCTATTCCAGAGCCTGAAGGCCAAGTCCCTTAGACAATGCCCATTTTTGGTTGGTCTGCAAACATGAGGAGGAAACCAGTTGCCTTCTTCTTCTCTCTCCATTTCCCCCGCCATGAAAAATCTTACACTAAGACCCTGACTTGCCATTTCCCTTTAGGTCACCTTCCCACTTATAAGAAATCTTCCTGCCAACGGAGCTGTGATCGGGCTTGCTGCAGTGATAAGGGAGAAGTAGAGGGACATCAGCCTTCCTGGCAGAGGGAGCTGATCTTCTCCCCCGGCAATAGTCCCTGGAGTGGCCCTCAGTGTTCCGGCCCCCATGACCTAAATTCAACGACCCATCCTCCTGCAGATGTGTTCCTCCCACGCCACCCTGCCCAACCTGAGTTCATTCTGCTGTTTAATACGTACACCGTTGCCCTCATCAATGAAGCAAGCGAACTCGGAGTCACTCCGGACTGTTCCCTTTTGTCTATGCCCACATCCAACGGCCACCAGGCGCTGCCTCTTAACCTCCAAATCTGTCTTCTGGCTTTGTCACCTCTGCGCTTGTCAAGCCCTCACTGTTTTCTTTTTTTTTTTTCCTTAAGATTTTTAATGAATTTGCTTATTTTAGAGAGAGTACGAGGGTGGGGAGGGGCAGAGGGTGAGGGAGAGGAAGAGGGAAAGAATCTCAAGCAGACTCTGCCCTGAGTGCAGAGCCGGACTTGGGGCTTGATCTCATGACTCTGAGATCATGGCCTGAGCTGAAACCAGGAGTCGGTGGGTTAACTGACTGAGCCACCCAGGAGCCCCATCAAGCCCTCATTGTGAGAGGAGTCCGAAGAGATAAGCAAGGGCCCGGACACAAATGGCTTTAGGCTCCTTGTGTTGCTGCCAGAAACTTGAGAAGACTATAGTTTACAGGGATGTGTATTATCTCCAAGGCAGAGGATAGGAAGGAACTGGGAAAATTAAGTCAGAAAAAGGATGATTAGCCCTGGACCCAGGTCAATGGGCAGAATCCAGAATTGATTCCATAGCACTGGGCGTGCTCGGTGCTGCCCCACTTGACACACTTGAATGGACGTGGGATCAACTTAAGCATTAGAAGTAGGATGTCAGCTTTTCCGTTGGTTGAAGAGGGTCTGGAGAGACAGTCTTCAGAGTTCCTGTCTTGCTTAACATGTTTTATTCAAAGAAAGACCAGAAGATCTGAGAGACAGTGGAAGGCTGTGGGGCCAAGAGGCTTTTCAACGATCCGATCAGTCCATCTCTGCCTTTATCACTCCACAATGGAGCAGAGGGCTACACAAGTCCCCTTTGTTATTAATACAGGAGGATCCAAGGCAAGGGACCTCAGGACACGGCCCAGAGCCTTTGGCCTCACGGGTCTGATGAGACACACAATCTCCCGTTGCTATCTGACTCAGACCAGCACTTAGACACCAAGGCATTTCTGGGCTCTGGAGAGAAGCACTGGCTGGCACGTTCCTTGGCGGAGGCACTTTGGGCTCAACATGCTGTGAACTGGCTGCGTCTGGAGGGGGCTACCCCGGCGGGAGAGGAAGATGTGGCTGCGGAGATTCCTGGCAACAAACCCTGAACTGGCATCCCCAGGAAAATCGCCGCCACTTGTCTGAAAACCAGCTTCACGTAGATGTCATGCTGATGGTAATCAGATTTAAAATTAGCTTTAACGTGCCTTCATCAAGGGAGGCTTAATTGCAGGGCCCAATCAGTAGACAAAATACGACGACGACAGTTTTGCTGACAAAATAAATCTAAACAAACCAGAGGATTTTGAAGGGGTAATATCTTCTCTGAGGGATCACTCAGTTTTTGGTGTTGCTAAAGCCTGACCCTGGTCAGACCCATCTCCTTATGCTCCAGGTCTTCTGATTGAGAATGTATAAATTTAGAATTTATAAGGTCTCCATTGTCCAAACTGTAGGAATTCTTACTTTTTGTCTGGGTATAGCTTTGTAGGGCGGGGAACCCACTGTTCAGCAGCTCTGTGATCCCTGACTTATCCCCTCTGAACCTCCGTTTTCTCACTTGCAAAAGGAGGGAAATAAGGTGTACCTCGAGGGACTGTTGAGTGGTTTAAAAGAAATAAGATATGTGAATCAGTTTTCCGTCCTTTGTCCTTCCCAAACCTGAACGGCCCTGGGTGCTTGCAGCCCTGATGTCCCTAGGGACATTGCTGCTGACATTTTTTTCAGGATTTGCCAATAGGATCATTCTGTTTGACGTCAGCAGGCAGTTGGGAGTGTCTCCCTGTCCCCATCGTCTACATCTAGTTTGGTGGTTTACGACTGGGGATGATTTTGCCCTCCAAGGGACATTTGGTAAGATCTGGAGATGTTTTTGGTTGTTACAACTCACTGGGGGGGGGGTACTATTGGAATCTAGTGGGTAGGGTCCAGGGAGCCTGCTAAACATTCTACAGAGCACAGAATGGCCCCCGCCACGAGGGATTATCTGACCTTAAATGTCGTGAGTGCCAGGGGGGAGGACCTGGCCCTAGAGGATGGTATACATTCTGATCCCTGAACTCCTGGAACATAAGGAATGTGCCTTACACAGCTTGCTTTCTCATGAAGAAGGTTTGAAGGAGCACTGGGAAAGTATTCAAATGGAATTGCTCTAATTATCGAGTGTAAGGGGAAGGGATCACAATTCAGTCTGACTTGTCCCGTATTTCTTTCCTCTTTGGTCTTCAAGTTGGGCTCTGTTAACATTTCTCTAATATCCTGATCATTTCCTTTGACTTTTCCCCATTTGATTTATGGGATTGACTTGTTTGTTATCCTCATCTGTTAGTACCAGACACAGAGAGATACCCTGGTGTATGACGTTGAGGGTGCTCAGACTGGCCAGGGGACTTCTCCAGAAGTCGTGGGAGAGTGGCCACATGAAACAGATGCCAAACACTAGAAAAGGATGAATAGAATCTCTGGACCCCAAGGAAACTTGGCTAAACTGAGGGCAGAGTGAAGGGAAGAGACGCATTTTCCCTGGCTCTTCCATTCAGTTGCTGATACAAATACATACAAATATACAGCATGTTCTCAATAACACACTATTATCTATCTATCTATCTATCTATCTATCTATCTATCTATCTATCATCTATCATCTGTTTATCTATCTGTTAATATACATAGAAATGCCTGGAAGGGGACTATGTTTAAATATCAATGATGGTTATCTTGATTAGATCATTTTCCCCTGTGTACATGCTTCTGAATTTTCCAAATTTTCAAAAAGTATTCTATAAATTGAAAAACAGTAGATATTATTTTTAAAAGAATTTAAAGAGCCATTTCAACACGTCTGCCTGAACCTTACATTTTGAGGATTTCTCCTTCTCTGTAAATTGCAAGTTAGATGTTGGCAAGCTGCTGCTAAGAGATAAATTGCTCTCCCACCGCCCCAGCTAGGAGCCATGTCTGGGTAACAGCTGCTTCGATAATGACTTTGTTTGGTGATAGATGAATTCATCGTTGCTTTACAGATGCTAAAATGAATTGGGCCAAACAAAATTGCACGTATGACGCTTTATTGCTCCTCACTTTGCTCATAGTAGGTGCAGAAAAGAGAGCTCCACGATGCGGAAGAAGGAATGACATGACACGGCCTTCCTCTTTGCAGAGGCAGAGTCAGCCCTGGGTGCTTGCTCTTAGAGGGCGGTGGCACCTGCCAAATGTGCCAGCCTGGGAATTCGGCCCTACGGCAGGCTCTGCTGGGGCCCAGAGTTCCCTTCCCATTCTGGCTCTTACTCCCCCTTCTGCTTTGCATTCTGTGGTGATAGCATATCGCTCTTTTCCAAATGTAAACGGGAAAACACAAAATCCAGTCTTGAGAAGGAATGGTCTCCTTTCTCAAAGAGCCACTAGTCTGTAATGGGGGGAAGTGCTGGAAAGCCGATTATAGGAAAAGCCACGGATGCTCCTTGTCACAAGGGAATGACCCAATGGCACCCACTGATAGGGGAAGGGTCATTTTTTTTTCTTTCTTTCTTTTTTCTTTTCTTTCTTTTTTTTTTTTTTTTTTTTTTTTTTTTTTTTTTTGCTTTTGTGTTTGAAGCACCTCCTCGCAAGTTTCTGGGCATATATTTTGGAATATGATCTTCATAAAAAGCTATCCTGCTGACTTTCAAGGACCATGATGACCCCAGAAAATGGGGAGGTAGCTAAAGAAGTTATCTAAGAGCAAATATAAAAGACAGAGATGGGCCAAGAGGAGAAAAGTTGGTGGAATCCAGGATAAATAAATCAAGGTTTGTGGGGAAATTCTGAGAACAGTGAGGAAATTCTGTTACAACGAATGACCAGGATAAGGCATTATAGACACCTGGTGAAAGATCTGGAACTGATGCAACTGTGGAGACTTGCTCAGATGTGAGGCTGCACACATGATGGTTTGAGGGATCAGGGACTGCAGGATCCCAGGCAGGCTAGGGGACAGCACACAGTTCATGGGGTTTCTAGAGAAGCCTCGAATTTTGGAGGTAAGGGATTCCATTAGCAAAATGCAATGGCCTGCTTTCCCCCATTGAAGAGAGAACTGAAAGTTAAACTTAGAATAAAAAAAAAATAGTCTGAGTATCAGGGGATAAAGGTCCATCACAACTGTCCTTTGGAGTCAATAGAGCCCATGGAATCAGAGAAAGCCTGACTCAGCTCCAGATTCACCTCCTTCCTTACTGTGCGACCTTGGAGAGTGACCTATATTCTCAGAGCTTTGGACATCTCATCTGGGAGATAAGTAACATTACCAGCCTCCTGGAGAGGGAGATGACAGAATGAGTGGAAAGCCTTTAGCATAACGCCTGCCACCGGGTGGTCAGTAAAGGGTAGCCAGAACCACACAGGCACCACATTTCCCTTGTCCAATAAAGGCAAGGTACAGAGATTACCCCACCACTCCTGGCACCTCTTGGAATACCCCTTAGCTCCTCACCTGGCTTCCATTGTCTGCCGTTGTGTTTGACTCCTGCAGGTTGACTCAGTTTCCACTTTTGGCTCTATTCTTGCAGCTTGGACCACTGGTCCTGGGTCTGGTCCACGTATCCAGCATCTGCCACTACCACACAGGAGGGTGGGGGTAAGATTTGATTAATGAGATGAGGTCTAATAGTAATTCATGAGGAAAAGTGTGAAAGTTACAGTTAACTATGAGATCCATGGGGTCAGCAGCAAGCCTGGGAGGAGGAGTGGAGTGTGACCTGATTCTCAAACTCAGAGGGACCCAGTGTAGATGTGCTTGCCTGTGGGTATCTGAAATGTCTGCTATGGGTATTTATCATTTACTATTTTTGAGAATTTACTATAGTCTAGATACTTTCTTATGAAATTTATAAATATTAATATAATCCTTCAACAGTTGTTATAAAAGGATTTTATAGAGAAAGTTCCACAAATCAGGAAATCACTTACCTTAAGTCACACATGCATTAGAACTGGAATTGGTACACAGGATTCCAAAGCTTGTATTTTCTTAACAACTCTACAACCATGACATTGCACAAGAGTTGGGCTTTTCCTCAACATGCATGTACATTCTTTCTCTCTCTCAAACACACATACAACTAGCTAGAAAAACACTCAGGAGTTATTATATTTTGGGACCAATTTTGTGCATTTATTTTTATTTTTTTTAAAGATTTTATTTATTTATTCGGTAGAGATAGAGACAGCCAGCGAGAGAGGGAACACAAGCAGGGGGAGTGGGAGAGGAAGAAGCAGGCTCATAGTGGAGGAGCCTGATGTGGGGCTCGATCCCAGAACGCCAGGATCACACCCTGAGCCGAAGGCAGACGCTTAACTGCTGTGCCACCCGGGCGCCCCAGTGCATTTATTTTTAAAACATATATTTCATATCGTCAGATCTTGCTAAATCTCTTAGGATCTTTGGTCAATAATATTATGGGGTTCTAAAGATCAAATGAGGACGCCTGGGTGGCTCATTCAGTTAAGCGTCTGCCTTCGGCTCAGGTCATGATTCCAGGGTCCTGGGATCAAGCCCAACAGTGGGCTCTCTGCCCAGCAGGGAGCCTGTTTCTCCCTCTCCTCCCCGTTTGTTCTCTCTTGCTATCTCTGTCTCTTTCTCAAATAAATAAAATCTTAAAAAAAAATGAAATGAAAATAAAACATAGTAAAATAAGTCATGTTCTTAAGTTTTATTCATGAAAAAATATTCTGTGACTTAAGGTCTTTTGTTTGCTGGACTGTCAAAACACGTTTAGAAAACTGGTTTCAAGCGACATATTTTACGTGGAACCCATCACACTAGAGTTTATTTATTGATGGTGAGCTATAATCCATGTGTCTTACTCCTTTCTGGCTGTTATAACAAAATACCACATACTGGGTGGTTTATAACAACAGAAATTTATTTCTGGCAGTTCTGGAAACCAGAAGTTCAAGATCAGGGTGCAGCACGGAAGAGTTCTGGGGAAAGCATTTTTCTGGGTTGCAGACTGCCAGCTTCTCACTGTATCCTCATGGGATGGAAAGGGGTGAGGTTGTTCCCCTGGGCCTCTGTTAGAAGGACACCAATCCCATTCTCGAGGGCTCCACCCTCATGACCTGATCATGGCCCAGAGGCCCGCATACCACCACCTTGGGCGTTATATTTTTGACAGATGAATTTTAGGGTATACAGACATTCGATCCATAGCACTATGTCACATAGGAAGGTTCAAAAGAAATAGGAAAAGACTAAAAAGGACCCTAATAGCTGCTTTCAAGTATTTAAAGGTCATCATGAAGAAGATGGATGGAATGTATGCATATGGCCTTAAGCGGTGCACGCAGGTCTGGTAGATGAAAGTCAGCAAAGGTAATGAATGTTCTTTTATTCTTATATGTACAGTAATCTCCCCTCATCCATGGTTTCACTTTCTGGGGTTCAATTACCTCCACTCCACTGCGGTCCTGAAGCAGATGACCCTCTTTCTGATGTATTATGGGGGTAAGATTTGTATTTGTATTATGGGGGTATTGTATTTGTATTGTATGTAAGATTTGTATTATGGGGGTAAGATCTGATGTATTATCAGAAAGTCAGTGGTAGCCTCATGCTGCTGCCTGTGTCATTCACGCCCCTGCATCCCATCACGGAGGCACTTTGCCATCCCACATCATCACAAGAAGAAGGGTGAGTACGGTACATAAGATATCTTGAGAAAGAGAGAGAGGCCACTTTTACATAACTTTTATTATAGTATATTGCTATAACTGTTCTATTTTAGTATTCGTTATTGCTGTTCATCTTACTATGCCAAACTGATAAGTTAAACTTTATCATAGGTATGTCTGTATAGGAAAAAACACAGTGTATAAACAGTTCAGTACTATCTGCAGTTTCAGGCCTCCACTGGCGGTCTTGGAATGTACCCCCCTCAGACAAGAGGAGGCTGCTGTGTTCGATTTTTCTGCATGAGGAGGGGACATTTTGGTGACTGGTTGGGTTCCAGGCACTCTAGTTTTCCAGCACAGGCTTGCTTGAGGATGGGCGTCTACACTTGGATGGGAGGTAGGATTCATTGACTACTAAGATGATCTGACCCATTAAGGCTCACCATCCAAAAACGTGGATATCCTCAGAGTTGTTGACAGCTTTTGTAAGAACCTGGAACAGGCAGACAAGAGGGGGCGACAGGAGTGCCATTGCAGGAGGGGCTGGTCGGAGGAGGAGTGAGATGAGCCCAGAGAAGGTAGAGCTGATGTCGAAGACAAGGGCAGCTAAGTGAGGTCAATTGCAGCAACAGACAAAGACATGGAGGATTGGAGGAGGCAGAAGAAAGCAGGAAACGAGAATGTATGGGCAACAGGCAACCAGTGATTGGAGTGGATAAAATTAGTTCAGGTCATTGGGGCGCCTGGGTGGCTCAGTCGTTAAGCGTCTGCCTTCGGCTCAGGGAGTGATCCCGGCATTCTGGGATCGAGCCCCACATCAGGCTCTTCCTCTATGAGCCTGCTTCTTCCTCTCCCACTCCCCCTGCTTGTGTTCCCTCTCTTGCTGGCTGTCTCTCTCTGTCAAATAAATAAATAAAATCTTAAAAAAGAATTAGCTCAGGTCATTAATCTACTGGCAATGGGTTTAAAAAAGCAAAATTAAGTTGTTCTTATTTCAAAGGCAGGGCCTATGTATGACAAAAATCTGAAACACAGACTTGGCCAGAAACAAACAGGTAAACAAATTCTCAGAATTCCATCCAAATAGAGAAAACCTTTATAAACACCCTGGTATATATTCTCCTAAATCCTTTTCTATGCATATTTAATATACACATTTACATTTAAAAATAAAATACACGCATTCCTACTATTCTATAACCTATTTTTTTCAGATAACAATTTATTAACATCTTCCGTTTTAAGGAAACATTTCATATAATTTTGAGAGCCAGTCGTGGGTCATGGTGGAAACAGATGTCCCGTAAGTTATTTAATCCTGAGGTTTTAAAGATATATTTTTAAACACCGGAATCTCTTCTTAAAACAAAATCATACACAGGAGCCTAGTGTGTAAAATGGATAAAGCAAAACCAACAGAGCAGCTCTGCTTGATGAGAAGTACAATGTCAGAGTCAGTCATATCTTGAAAATTTTGGATATATATTGCCGATTTTTTCTCCAGCAGATTGTGAGAGCTTGTTTCATTATCCTTTTACCATCCATCGTTGAATGTATAAAAATTTCTTAGACAAAATTCCGTCTTAAGGTATTACCAACATGCCCTTTAAAATTATTTGTGACCATGAACACTTTCTTTGCTCATTGTATATTCATGATTCTTTGAGGATGTACTTATTCCTCTTGTTAACCCACATTTCTTTTGGATTATTCTGTGTTAGGTTACTGTTTTTCTAATTGATCCACTTACATAGTAAGAGAAATAACCTGTAATCATGGAGCCACTTGCCAATGTGGTAGGCCAAATAAGCATCTCGTGTTAATGTGCATTTCTTCAGTTTGTGTGGTGGTGAATATCTTTTCTTGACCTGTTTGATTTTCTTTCCACAGTTTTCAATTGGATCACTCATATTTTGGGTGCTCCTTTTTAAATTATTGAGTTGACTTAATTTTATTACATTTTTTTCTTCTATTGATAGGGAAGTCACACATTTTTGTTTCTAGTATTTTCAGTAGTTACTCCCCAATTTTTAATATGCAGAATTGATTTAAAGTCTAAAGATGGTCAGTATTTCTAACATACTGAAGGTTAAAAGATTAAAATGCTTCAAGTTATATTATGCCCTTTCATTGTAGGTTATGTCCTTGTCATCCTGCATTTTAATTCCATGTTGTTTTAATACACCTTAAATTAGTTATTACTATTATTGTCTTGTACACAGCCCTTTGTTGTTAGATTTGTTCCCAATACTCTCCATTTTCTTCCCACACTCAGAGATCATCTGCGTGTGACAAACTCCCTTGAACCCTGTTAGAAAATGACTTTTTTTTCACTCTTGATTGCCATTTTAACTGGGAATAGAATTCTAGTTTATAATCTTCCACTTATCCACTACAGATGGCTTCCAAGTGTTGTTTTGATTATAAGCACAACTTTTTAATGCTTCTTCTGTGGAAATCCCTCGTAAATTGGCTCGTGGGGGGGTCACACCCAGCATAGTTTTTCATTTCCTTCTTCCAGGAGTCCAGCTCTGCCCAGCCCAGGACCATGTTCTTTGTTAGTCTCTCAAGTGGGCATTCTAGAACCGATGGGGGCAGTATAAATGGGAGCCTGAAACCACAGGAGTCACAGGCTGAGGGTCTCAAGATTTCATGTTATCGTCCTGTACCAGTGGATAGATTCTTTTCCCCTTCTAACCTGCAACCGAGCCCTCTCTTTTACCGGAAGAGCCCACTTCCACCTCTCATCTGGCTTGCACACGACGCCTGGTCTCCTTCCCCACCTGGGCATGAGAGCCCGCACCCCTGTCAAGTTGCCAGCCCCCTCAGCCACAGCTTAGTGCTTCCGATTGAGTTCTCTCTTCATCGTGGGCACCTGTGGGTTTCGCTTTCTTTCCTACAAGCTCAGGTAAAATCATTTAAAATCATTTTTATTGTAGTTAAACATTTTGTTACATTTAGAATAATTTTTGGAGGATGTTTTCTGTATTGTCATGGAGCCAAAAATCCTTCCTACGTACTTCCTATCTTACGGGATAAGGATTTTCTTTGCAGACAACTACACAATTAATTCTGAACATATTCCAAAGATCTTTGAATAATGTACATTTATTGTAGATTATATATATTGAAATATCTATTGAATCCAGTTAGTCGTGTTACTTCAAGCCTAATGCCATTATTTAAGGTCTCTACATAAAGTATGGTGCTCATCAATTCTCTTGTACTTATAATAGTCTTAGTTTGTGTGTTTCAGAGTCATTTTATTTGGCATTAGACATTCTTGTCAGTGATGTCAACATGGTAAATTGCACCGATGTCAAAGAGAATTACAAAATAACTTTTCTTTTCCACAGTCTTTTATCTTCTATTTTACTTGTCTGAAATTTATTTGCTCCTTCCCTGCCACCTCCCTCCTGGGTGCACCACTGTGACCCTGTGTTTGCCGGTGTATCTTACCCATCTCTGTATTGCCAATGACTCCCTATGTTTTCTGTAACCAGCATTTGTCCAGATGCTGCTTTCACAGGCAGTCTGAGGAAGATTTGGTCTTATCTCTATTTTTATATTTATACATTAGGCTTCAAAAACATATTCTTTCGCCTTTTTTTTTTCCTGTCCTTGCAATGATGGTCAAGTTCACCCCTTTGACAGCACCTGTATATAATCCCTGTTGGACACAGTGTGATCCCCGTCATTTGATGGATTGGCACGTTGAGGCTTCTTAAAAGTGAAGCGCCTTTGACACAGGTTCAGCCCAATCTGCCTGCCTCCAGACCCACTCTTGTCCAAACTGTCTTTTGTGCTGCTTCCAGGGACCACGAGGTGATATTAAAATGCAAATCTGGTCATGCCAGTCACCTGTGTGCATGCCAGTGGCCCCAGGTGAGGGAAAGAATACACTTCCAGCTGCCTTTCATGGTTCTTCACTCTGTTTCAAGCTTGTCTCCTACTGTTCTCTCTCCCATGCTCATTTCTGTCTCAGCCATAACACATTTCCTCTCTCTAAGGCCTCATGCTCTTACCTCTTCCAGAAATGCCCTTTAGAATTATTCTAGAAAGTACTGCTGGAGTCCAGTGAAGTGCCTGGCACTGTGTTAAAGGTAGCGCACAAGTGTGGTGGGAACCATTGGCCTGGTTCCTCCTCTCACGGAGCTACCGGCCACTTAGGAAGACAGTGAGAGACTCAGTTACAACAGGGTAAGTAGAGGGGGCTGTGGGAGCACAGCGGAATCTTCAGTCTTGACTTTGAGATCCAGGGAATGCTTTCCAGGGAAAGTGATGACCAATGTGAGACCCAAAGGACAAGCAGGGAGCAAGCTTGTCCTTCTTTCCCCTAGCACCCGATGGCTTCCAGGTCCCGGTCCAACTCTGTCAGACCTCCCATCCCCCAGGCAGGGGAGGTCACGACCTGCTCTGAGTGACAGCTCAGTAGGTTGTACTTTATGGTCTCAGCCATGGACTGTACTCTCTGTCCTGTCTTAGACTATGAGCCTCTTGAAGACAGAGTCCACATCTTATTTTTATATTCCTGTGCAATGTGCTTGGTGCATAGCGAGTACCTGGTTACATTTCAGTGGAATTTGGTTCCCAGACCCCGCTCTTCTCCTGAGCAGCTCCTCTTCTGGCCCTGGCCTTGCTCCATGCTTTCTGAACCTCTTTCTCTAGCCAAGCCTTCTTTGGTTGCTCTACTCCCAAAATCCTCTTCTGATTCTTCTATCACTCTGTCCCTGTACCCACGCCAGCACTCAGATGGCCTCTAGCTCCTGTGTGCTTTCATCTTTTCAGGGGCTACAAGGGCAACCCCTTTCATTCTGCAAAACAGAGTGACAGACAAATAGCACCTGCTAAGAGGTGCCTATTGAAGGTGGTAAGTGCTTTGAATAGCACATCTCCTCCAAAATATGGTGCCTGGGAAAGGTGGTTTTCTTATGGCCGAATAAAATTTGTACTAAGAAAACGAGAGCTATACATCCCGGTTGGCTCCCTTATTTACACTGGCTTCCAGGAGGAAATTTAGATTTAATGTTCAAGTTGACAACTCTCTTTACATGATGTTTCTGGTAGAATTATTTCCTTCCTTCACCTGGATGTGTTCTAATTATTTCTCTGAATTAAAAAAGCCCACTTAACTTGAAGTGTTCATTTTACATTTTAATGTCAGAAAACATGTAATTACATTAGAAGAAAAATTTAGTGTATATTTTCGTATGGGATTATATCATACCTCCTTTTCCCTCAAATTTATTTTAAATTATGGTTTTATTGCAAGTTATCAAAATCCTTCTTTCAAAAGTATGTTAATATCTTCAGTTTTTCCTTTGTTCCTTTCTTTTATTTATTTTTCTTTCTCATAAAGCAGGCTGCATTGGTCGAAACATGTCATTTAGTTTGAGCTGTAGTAGAGATGGTTCACTCAAACCAAAGGAAAGGAAGAGGTGGGAGGAAAGGGGAAGCCATGGTTGGGGAAGGGAGGGGATTTACTTCCTGAACACTGATGGTTCTAGGCACCCCATCCTAGTATTCTTAAGTAATGAGAGTTCCATTTCATTAACAAGGTAAGAAGCTCACAGTGGTTAAATGGCTTGCCCAAGATTTTATTTCTTTGTTTGGAGAAGTCCAACAAACTCACAGTTTATGATCTCATCTCATTGTCATTTCCTAAAATCTCCTGTTCCTCTTCTCTTCCTGATTTTAGAAAAAAAACAGCTCTGTTATCTGCTTACTCATTCCAGAAACTGAGGAGTCACTTGTATTCTCTCTCTGTCACTTGAGAGGCAGCTCGTCCTGCCTCTTTAATACCTTTGCTCTCCTCCTCTTTCCCATCGCTTGTACCAGAGTCTGGGCTCTGTGGTTCTGGCTTGGAACTATTTCCATCACCTTCTTGTTAATATCTCCGCTTTCAATTTCTCCCACTCCAGTCTTTCCCCCATCTGGGTGTTTTGTCATTGTGATATTTCCGAGTGGCAAATCTGAACAACATTCCTCATCTGACTGCACTCTCTTGTTCTCAAGTAAAAGTCCCTTGCCAGCTATGTCAGAATTTTCAGGATCTGTGCCTCGCCTCCTCTGCAGTACTCTCTCTTGAATGCATCCTACAGACCAGCCACGCCGAGCAACTTACAGATCTGTGAATAGTCAGTCGAGGGTTTTCATGCCTCCACGTCCTCCACACTTTGCTGTGCATGGAGTGTTCATCTCTTGCATGGTGAACATCTGCCGTCTTTTGAGACCTAACTCAAAGTTCTATTCCTTTCTTGTTTCCCTTTATTCCATTATCAAAAATGTTGAGCACAACCTCTTTCTAGTTCTCTACGCTGTACATATTTATATAGTACCGTTTACCATACTGTGCTGCAATTAATTGGTTTTATGTTTCACCAACTTATTTGATTATAACTCTCCTGATTTCATAAATTTTGTCTTTTTTTTTCAAACTTTAGATTTACATATTTTATTCTTGTTGCATTCCTAGTGCTTAGCTGTGAGCACATTTTTTATTATGGCGTGGGTATTTTATTTCCTTCAAGTTAAAGGTTTATGTTAATTGTAAAATATTGCATAACTACAACAAAATAGATGAAAGGCGTGTATGTCATCGGGACACCTGCTGAGCTCATTGTAAGAGCAGGCGGTAGGACGTGCTTTATTTGAGAATTGGAAGATGGTTTAGGATGGATTTGCAAATAGAATCAAGAAACATTCAACCTGGCACTTTTCCTCTGTAATGACTGTTAGGTTTTCTTACCCTTATAAGTAGTTGAGTTTGAGGGGGCCAATTAATTACCCTTCCCCCTAAGGATTCTGAATGAAAAACTAGACAAGAATTAAAAATCAGCAGTTTCAAATGCAATGCTCAGTTTTATTTCAGGTAAAGCCAAACTGGAGAATGCAGCATAGACCTGATGACAAAGTCAACCTCCTACTTCACTGCTCCTCTGGCTTTCCTGGTTCGTCCCAGCTTGGAAACCTGAGGCAGCAGGAGCTGAGCTGAAGGGGCAGGGCTCAGTCTGGGAAGCCTTGGCAGCTGAGACATACGAGATGAGCTGTCCAGATATGGACAGCAAGCCTGCAGCATACGGCTGCAAAATGAAGGAATGATGTCACACTTTCCAGATCTCACGCGTCCGTAGACGGAGGGTCTCAGGGGGAGGTAGAAGGCTCTCTTCATCATCTGGAGAGGGTTAGTTTCTATTTAATGCACCAAAGCACGAGTGCCAAAAGGGAGAGGGGCTGGTTCTTCCCAGCAAGGGTTACGGATAGGACAGATCAGTCTCTTAAACCCAGAGTCCCAGGACCTCAGATATTTTGCTCTGAAGAATTTCCCTCTCCAGGACAGATCTGAAACTCCGAAGTAAAGGACGGTATGACTCTGTCTACTTTCTTTTACCTAACATTTGTCATCTTATCATGTCGATGGGCAGATCAATAAGTGCTCCTGACAAGAAGGACATATGGGTTCACATCATTAGAGCTTCGTGATAAGGGACACATCGACTTGACAGTCAGGTGTGAGTGCTCTGATGGAAAGCATAGTGCCTGTGAATTACTATGGATTAGAAAGGATTTTTTCCCCCTGCAATTTATGGAGGGCTCTGGACCATGTCATCTCAACTCCAGTCAGTTTGTAATTGCACATCCTGATGACGGTCCAGAGCAGTGACCTGAAGGCATCGAACACTTCTGCGTCGAGTCCGGAGTGGCTTGTGCTGCAAACCATGCTTCATCTGCACGCTTGGACCTTTCTGACATCCCCCGCAGCCCTCAGAGTTTATGATCCAGATACGCCTCCAGTGGAACTGACCTCAGAAAAATTCTTTGCAGGGCTCTGACCCGTATCTTATTAATTCGTAGTTAGATTTATTTCGTTTTTGACTTAATTTATTTCTGCTCCATGGGTCTGCATTCTTTTCCGTGGCTAAATGTTCTCCCTCAAAGTGTGATGTGTTTACTTTCGTCAGTTCTGTACATCATATAATGGTAAGGGAGAAGAAAAAAGGAACGTTCCAGTCAGGAGGCAACAGTGAAAAATAATCATATTTTCATGTAGTGGGTCTGATTTTCTCCGTGAGTTGAGATGGTCTTCTTAGAAGTAACATGCTTTACTGATGCTCGGAGTCTATGGTGACCTAGCAGGGGTTGAGTCCCCTAAGCCAGCACTTCTCAAAAGTTACTGTGCACACCAGTCACCTGGTTCTACGGGTCTGGGGTGGGGCTGAAGATGTTTCTGACAAGCTCACCAGTGATGCTAAGGACTGAGCAGCAAGCACCCAAGTCACCAAATCAAAACACCAGCTCCCCAACTCATCACAATTCATTTTATTCCACAGCATGTGTAAGGGAATGTTATTCTCAGGAAGATGTTTAGGATTAAAATAATTAAAAAAAAACCTTGAAAGTACACACATTTATGTATCTCTTCTCTTCATTAAATATATATCTGTTTGGCAAAAAAATGTTAGACTCTTTTGTACAAAAACAAAGCAAAAAAAAAAAACCAAAAAACAAAAAACAACCAACCAACCAACCCCAAACCCTTGCAAATTGTCAATACTTGTAATAATTACAGTGATGTAAACTTGGATGTCTGACAGCTTCACCATCCTGTGGGGCCTGTGTTGGAGCAGGACCCCCAGAAGAAGGTACCAGCAAACCCGTTGAGGGGGGCTGCCTGCCACAGGGGCGTTAAGGTTTAGTATCTTAGAGATGGGGTGATGACCGACTTCACCATTTGTGCTTTTCAGCTAAGGGGCTGGAAGGGCGTGAGGCATGAAGAAGGCAGGTGTGGGCTGGGGCAGAGAGAGGACACCCAAGACTAGCTGGCGAGGAAGGAAGTTTGGTCACAGTCACAGTGCAGACTTGAAGTGGGCACAGGACCTGGGACTGTGTCCGGGAGACCTGGTGTGGGCCACACCTAGAACGAGGCTGCTGCTGCTGCTCTTGGAACCGAGAGGAACAGCACAAGACAAAGGCCTGCATGGACGAGGGAAAGGATTTGAAAGCAGATTTCAATTCACAGGGAATTGGGGGTGTGAGCGGACTCTAGAGAGAAGGAGAATGAGGAGGTGGGGTTTGATCTTCTCCAGCAGCTAGGCTGTTTCTTCCAGACACAAGCTCTGGGGCACTCCCTTCGGTCTGACGGGCAGGTTTTGGGGCTTGCGCCCTCCAGGGAGGGAGGACATGCCTGCTGGGGGATTAGGATGGAAGGGCCCTTTGGCTCTCTTGTTGGCAGTGGGTTTTGCTCTGCTCCCACCAATAGACTGCAGCAGTGTGAAGTGACCTAAAGCAACGGAGTCTAGAAACAGAATCAGGGCAGTGAGCAAGATGCCAGGATGAGGCAGAAGAATGCTGGGGCTAGAGGCGAGGCCAAAGACAGTGTTGACCCACAGCTTCTCTTTACCACGAGAGGGCTCCAAGGCGTGGGTGTGTTTTCATTCTTCTCTCCCATTAGCTAGATTTTCCAGTTTTGGAGGGGGTGCTTCTGGACCCGGCCACTTCAGTTACAGTCATAGACGAAGTCATAGTTGCTGGGCTCCTTGGGGATGGGTGGGGGTGCGTCGGGGATCTGAATGTTTTCCAGGTCGAGGAGGCGGAGCTTGATTTCCATGCTGAGCAGCGTGTCCAAATCGTTCCGGGTCAGCTCACTCATCATGTCTTTCCCCAGCAGCGCATTCAGCCCATCCGTCCAGATACAGTACTAGTGGAAAAGGAGGTGACAAGGGTAACTACTGATGACAATGACAAGAGTAGTGATAGTGGTTAATAATGACCACTCAATGTGTGCCGGGCTTTGTGCTAAGTGCTCTGCCTACATCACCATTTAACAAAGTTGACACTGCTGTTATCACCTCTGTTTTGCAGATGAGAGAACCGAGGCGCTGAGAGGCCGAGGAAGCTGGTAGCGTGTGGAGGGGTGGAACTGGAACTCAGGCCCATCTGACTCTAGTGCACCTGTCTTCTTATGTAACAGCGGGAGGATCTGAGTTCTGCATGACCTTGCAGCATCATACCTCCAACATCTTACCAGCGAGTCTGCTTTTAAGCTATTGGTAGGTTATATCCCAACATGCCTGGATTCAGCATTAGGTCGAGCCTGCTTCTTTCCTGACTCCAAGCACGATTTCTAGTCTAGTGGCTAATGTCTGCCTCTCCTCTCTGATTCCCAATGTTCACGACGATAGTACATTCCCAACCTGGAGCCGATGGTAGTCCCACCTTGGCATTTCTCAGCAAAGGGCTAGGAAATGATGTTCTGCTGCCCGGTGTCTGGTGGACAAAATGGCTACAATTATTGGCTGATCTTCATGAGAGGTGGGCTGGCTGCCTGTCTCTTCTCCCTGAGTCTCCAGTTTCCAGGTTTTTTTTCTCCTCCGGGTCTGGGAAGCCTGGTTCCTGGGGACATCATCAATCTTGGGAAGCCCTCCAGAGCACTCAATTAAGAATCTGGTTCTTCCTTTCTCATTAAAACTGATGATGCCTTGTGTTTCTCCCGCAGACTATGAACTCCTTGAGGACAGAAACTCTACCTTGTTTATCTGAGGACATGCTTTGCTCTAGTCATTTTTCCTCCCAGAGGCTGTAGCCCTGGAACTTGGCATTACAGCCATGATACCTGGTGGCCGAACCAGCTTGTGTTGCCAGCATCTGAGAAAACTGCCTGCATTCTAGAAGTTGTGCTCCGCTCACCGTTTAGGATATCCTCATCCTCTGTAAGACCTCTGTGATAGCATTTTCTCTGTTCTTACTGCCAGACTAATCTTCCTAGAATGGGCTCTAGATTCTCCCCTTTTCTGCCCTCATTGGGTCAAGTTACAATTCCAGACCCCACACTTAGCCTGTCCTTTGCACTGTTGTTACATGGGTTAGGTTCTGGAATATAAGAGCAGATGTCAGCATAAAATGTACTACAGGACTGTAAGCACTTTACGAATCTTAAGTCACAGTGATCTGGAAATCTCACCATAATGCACATCAGTGGCACCACTTTTTAAGCTGAGGAGATGCACTGTGGGTATATTATGAGGGTGTATGTCTGGGTAGCGCAGCCTTGAAGCTTGAGGCGTAGAACTTTGCCTTGGCTGTGTGATCTCTGCCAAAGCATTTAACCCATCTAAACACCAGCTCAGTGCTAAGAGACATCTGGAAGTATTCATGTCCTCATGAATCCCTTAGACGGATTCTGAACTCATCTAAACATTCCTTTCCACATAAATAACCTTCATAAAAATAGATACTAAGATCCTACCCTGGAGATCCTGATCTTGTAGACCTTGGGTGAATAAATTTTACTTAGAAAAGCTTCCTGCTAATTCTGATATACTTCCAGATATGGGGACCACTGACCTCCATGCGCTCTGAGGCCCTTTCCAGCTCTAACGCTGTTTGACTGTAAATCCTTAAGTACTGGGATTACTGCTTTTTGTGCAGCTATCCCAGTCCTGGCCAGCTTCCTAGGACAGATTAATCTAACCCACAGGAACACATTGTGGTGCCTTGCTTTTGAGAAGCAGCAGGCACAGGAGATTTTACTAAAGAGTACATCACCCAATAAATAAAAATTCTGTACAACTGATTCTGAGTTGAAAGTATCAAGATGAAAAAACAGTGTATTTTATCTTTAAAGAAATAACGTAACTCCTAGCTCTGCCCATAAAAAGGCCTAAAAATAATGATCAACCAAGTAATAGTAACCACACCTAATGCCCAGATTCTGGTTGCTAAGTACCATTTTCTACCAAAAGGGACCATGACTCCACAGAGAAAAGGCAGGAAATGTGCGAGGTGAGCCTGGCATATTTTGTCACAGCAGAATGACTGAAAGTTTGTCAAAGACATCTGGGGTCATGTCACTAGGACTCAGAAGCCAACCAGAAGGTGCTCCTACTTTCTCTAGACAGGATACTTTGGACACTGATCATGACAATCACTGCAATCCATTAAAACACAAATATGTTTACATTTATTACTTCATAATGATACTCAAACACCAAAACCACCTTGTTGTTCTCACTTGGAAGATGCACATTATTTTGAAGACTGACAAGGAGAATAAAGTATTTATCCTGCTTATTATATATAAACTGTATAACCTCAAATATGAGGCCAGTTTCCCACTAATAAATGAAGAAGGAGTGACTGAATTGAGATATCAGCCTTTCCAATGTCTAATGGGTCTAAGGATCTAGGCAAAAATCATCAATGGCCGCTAACATCCCCCAAAGAGAGACAACCAGACACCACAGAAGAATACAATACCACTGTTGCTTCAAGTTGAGCCTCAACTCAATGAATCCTCTAACTGCCACTTAATAGGAAATACGGGAGACAGATAACCATGTGAAATAACAGCACAGGTTGCGGCAGGCAGAATCACCCTCCTCTGAAGGGAAAGCATGTCCTGGAGCCTGTGAGTACATTAGGGTGCACGGCAAAGGGAATTAAAAAATTGCTAATTAGCTGACCTGCAAATACGAAGGTCTTCTGGGATTGTCCAGGGGGGACTAACGTAATCACCAGGGTCCTTGAAAGTGGAAGAGGGAAACAGGATAGGAGTGAGCTAGAGAAGGGAGAGAGAGGGAGTTTTGACTACGGAAGAGGAGGTCAGAATGAGGTGGTGTGGAGACTTGACCGCCACCACTGTGGACGAATGGAGGCCGTGGCCAACGAATGCCGGTGGCCTCCAGAAGTGTAAAGGGCGAGGAAATGGATTTTCCCCTAGAACCTCTAGAAAGGAATTCAGCCCTGCCAGTACTTTGATTTTAGCCCAGAAAAGACCTGCGTCAGACTTCTGACCTCCAGAATTGTAAGGTAATACATTTATGTTGTTTTAAAACCACTAAATTTGTGGTCATTTGTGGCAGCGGCTACAGTAAACTCATGCACATAATTATAATCAGCAAAATCTGGACTCTCAGCAAGGTTACCAGACAGATGACCTGGTTTTTCAATGAATAAATTGCAAGAAAAAAAAGCACAAGCAGATGCTCCCAAGGTGGGGGGGGGTGGGGAGAGAGGGAGAGAGAGAGAGGGAGAGGAACCCACAGATTCAAGGAAAGTGAAGAAACATGTTGACCAATTGCTATGCATGGATCTTATTTGGATTCTGATCTGAACAAAGTACAAAAGAAATAAAGCACACAAAGGAGACAAGTGGAGAAGTCCGAAAACTGACTACACATGGTGGTATCAAAATGTTAAAGAATCAGCTGTGATAATGGTATTGTAGTTGGTTTCAAAAGGGATGCTATTATTTAGAGATGCACACATATTTACAAATAAAAGATGTATCTGGATTTGCTTTGCTAGGAATCTGGAGGGAGGCAGCTGGGTGTGGGTGTGGGTACAGATGGCGCCGCTTTGGCCCTGAGGTGTTTAACTGCTGACACTGGAGGATGGGCACAGGCAGGAAGCGAGGAGGTCGGGTCCGGCTTCCTACCTCCCCAGCTACACAGTGCAGGGGCCAAGAAGACAGGGTTCCTGGAGCAAGGCTCCACGGTTTCAATTCCGGCTCTATTACTTACTACTGGTTTGACCTTGGACAAGTTTCTTAACCTCTTTGTGACTTACTTCCCTTCCTTATCAAATGGGTGTTAATAGTTTGTTTCTCTCAGAGGTATAATGAAGATTAAGTGAGGTGAAGTGCATAAGACACGGGATGGTGCCTGGCACACAGAAATCCAGGCTAGTGCAATTACTGTTATCTTTACTAATGTTGAGGTCTTCAATTTTGGGAGGCCTCTCTCCTTATGTGATAAATGAAGATATCTGTGACAGGACTTCCTATTTTATTGAGTGATTATGCAAATAAAATGAGGTAATACATATGAAAGAGATCTGAAGAAATTAAAAGTGTTCACAAGTGTATGGCATTTTTCTCCTCACCATATCAATAAAAGGTGGCAGTTACAAATAAAAATTTGGCAGTCCGAGAACATTTATCCTTATCTGGAATTAATGCACACTGGATAAAACAGCCTTGAATAGATCTGAATAACACCCACAGTTCTACTTTCTAAAGTAGTTTTCCATACAGCTGTGTACTTCTTAAATACGGTGGCCTGCCTGTGTATCACCACAATTTTATTTAAAAAGAGAAGCGGTAGGCCTCAGTATCTATTTTCAGAAAGATGAAGACAAAGTCATACCCTTTTGAAAACTAAATGTCAAGTAACACAGAATTACATTTAAGCACCATTCTAAATGCAGGATTTGCATCTAATCTTTCCTCTCTCTTTGGAATGTACAACTTTATTCAAAAGCTTTAAACCAGTGAAAAGCAGATACTGAACAACTTCTAAATGAGCAGAGTCTCCTAGGGGAAATGGGAAACAAAAGTCAGATTCTATTGAAATGTTCCCTTCCTTTCTAAAAGCTGTTTATGCAACCGCATGTAAAACAAAAATTTGAATGGTATCATCTAAAAATAAGAGTTTCGAGCATAATGTTGGGCTCTCGTTTACAAGAGAGCAAGTTACATCAACCATAGCTGCTATTTCACCTTACAAATACATCTTCCTAGATCTATGCTAAATATTTTAAATATAGCTGACAGGCATGCTTCAAGAAGAAAAACAAATTATACATATAATAAGATGTCAGAAAGGAATAAAATCATCTCAAAAATAAAATTCCAACAGCAGAGACAGCCCTAAATCTCTTAAAATAACTTAAGGAAACATGGTAGGAAACCTACTCCATCAAATGTTTTAAAGAATAGAGACAAGTTTATCTTGGGAGGATCCTGACTAAAAATTCAACACTCAATGAAGACCAAAGCTTCATCAGGGCTGGTTCTTCCTTGGGGTTGACAAAATTATGCCCTTGCTGCGTACAAAGCATTTGTTCATTCTCTTTCTTTACCATGAACTGTTAGTCAAGCTAGTAAGAGGTTGAATCTGTTATAACTGGCAGTTTTTAAAGAAGTTTCCATTCTATTCCAAATCAATGAGATGTTCCTTTGTTCATGATTTTTCTTAGGCAGGCTTTTTTTTTTTTTTTAATGAAATTTCTTTCCAATATTTCTCTCTTGCTTGTTTTTCTAGGGAAAAAAAGTGACATTCTCTCACAAATTAACCCCACAGAGGCCCTTACCTCATGCTTGTCAGGAGCTATGAAGTTCAGCTGGCAGTTTGAGTCATATAAGATGGAGAAAGCAAGTTCCAGCACCTCCTACAAGAGATCAGAGAAAACACCACAGTGAGGAAAATGGGCACATTCATTCTGCAGTTACAAATGGCTGCGGACTGAACACGGAGTGAGTCCAGACACGAGGGGCAGCAGTGAGGCTGATGGGAGGAAGGAGCGTTTTTTGTTTTTTTCAAGGTTCACAGCAAATGTCCTTCTATTCAGGGCAGGGCTGCATGAACCAACTCATTTACTTCTCAAGATAGGCCTTGTAGCAAGTGTGATCATTCCTCTTTAATGGGAAGGAGTTTGGAGAAGTTAAATGATTGTCCAAAGCCATATAACCCCTAAGCCACGCCACTCTCCTTTCTTCAGCTTCTCCCTTCCAGGTCCAGGGTGACCCTGAGAAACAGTAAACTCTTCTCCAACCAGCAGATGAGGGCTACTCTATCTTGATCAGCCCCAAACAGATAGATGTCCACAGAGGTATGAACTTCCTAAAACATGGAAGCTACGTGGGAGCCAATGAGGCCTGTGGGTGAACTCATTATCTTTAGATCCTTTGATCTTTGAAGTACTATAGAGCAAGGCTACATAAAACTTAGATATTATTCAGAAGCTGCAGAGCATAAAGGAGAAGCAAGGGCCTGATGTTAGAATACGTAGGTTCATTCATTGGTGAGTGTCTATGTAGTGTGGGCTGTGAGCCAGACCCAAAGGGCCAAGGACTAAGTGACACTGTCATTTCATTGTAGCTATATGAGCTTGGCTGAGACACTCAGTGTCATGTCTAATATGTATGTTAAAATACACTTCTTAAATTATATGTGCTGTACATTATTGGGTACAATGATTCTATTGGTTTGAGCAGTCAGCAGGATACAACATTTGGAAGACTAGAGTCATGGCACATCTCAGCACCCTAAAAGCTCCACATCTGGAGGGAAAGGGCCAAGTGTACCCACATTGGTGCTCTGCATTGTTACAACACACACATACTTCATAATTTCTTAGGAGGGCAGATCTTTCCACATCATTCTCTGCCTAACAGCTGTCAGAGGATTTGCCTTTCTCCAGTAACTCACAGCAAGAAGGCCCCAGAAAGAAGTGGAAGGCAGACAGATGAGGTCAATGCCTCCAGATTTCAGAATTTCAAATGGGTTAGAGAATTCTTGCCAAGTGAACTCTAAAGGCCTGCCATTCGCTGGATGCCTCTCCTGACACAGTCAACTTTCCGGCTACTTGGGCTCTCGTGGGGTTCGTCTGTGTCTGACTTGCCTCCAGCTGTCCCCTTATTAAGAGGGAGCAGCTCTTGTTCTGAGCCTAGACCTACTGGTATCTCAAACTCTTACGGCCTCCTCACTCTGCCAGAAATAGGAGCAAGTGAAGGAAAGATTGCCGAGTCAGGAACGGGAGCTATTCTGTAAAACTACCTTGGTTTCTCATTTTCATTACTTCTTCCTTAGGCCTCCATCCAGGCCTGACCAGTGAAGATCGATAATATTTAAAAAGAAAAAAAAAAGTTCATCAAAACAAACAAAAACATTTTTTTTCCATTAACTTTGGCATCTCTCTTGGGTCTTTTAGTTTGTCATGGGCCCTACTAGTGGCATCATAAATTGGTATCACCTTTTAAAAAAAACCAGTCAGGCAATCCATATCAAGAACCAGGGATCCCATTCCTGGGATTATTCCTCAAAAATCGAAAAGCAAGCAAATGCCATATACATTGTTACTATAAAAATATAACATGAGAACTAAATAAATGTCTTCCCCAATTTGGGTAAACCATTAAAGAAATCACAAATTAGCAGAGAAATATATTCAGCCAGCCATTTAGTATGAGATTTATGAAGATGTGATCTGTAGGGAAAAAAAGCAGGAGAAATGAACATTATTTACATACTGATCAAAATACGAACCATGTCTACCTGTGGACAGAGACAGGAGGCAAATAATGAGAAATGAAAATAATTATGTTAATGGGCTAGGATTATAGATGATTATTTTTTTCTTTTAAAAAACATAAAACTTTTTTTCCCATAAAATGTTAAGCTCCGATCTCATAAATTCATAAAGATTATTTTTAGATTAGGAACATTGATATAAATGATGATTTCATACCAATCCCAGTGTCATTCATTAGGAAAACTCCCTGACTCATTCTTGAGGGGCTGGGGAGAAAGGAGAGGGTGGGCTTTGCTGTGAATGACCAGTCAGTATATGGCGACAGCTGTAGGCGACCTTTGGAGGACACTAGGAAAAGAGGAGATTCAAAAATGGATATCTGGGCTGACACTGGACAACTGGTGCTCGTGTGAATCATCCTCTTGCTAACGACAGCCAGTGCGAACACCACTAGAGCCCAGATGCAGCCTCTGGACTGACTAGGTGTTGAAGTCACCTGAGGCCAGAGTGTCAGTGTGGCTGTCTTTGTGACACTTTCTCTTCTGCAGAGGCACAGAGAAGAGAAAGGAGGGGGCCTGCAAACTTTGGGTTTTGCCCTCCTAAGGTGCAAACCAGTGAGGACGTGAATGATCGGAGTTGTTATGACCTAGATTCCTGATAAAAACAGGCAGGAAATGGGAAATTCATGAGAATGTCAACCCCCACTTTCATTTCAGCAAAGCTGCCTGGGAAGGGTGGGAGGAGTTAATTCTCTGAACCACACGTCTGCATTAAAGGCTGCTATTGCCTATAATGAGTTTTACTGACATCCCTGGGTTGTTGTCATTGAGTGATTGGTGGAGGTCAGCTCTTCAGCACTTCGAGCACAGAGGCTACAGAGCTGGGAGCGATGGCACCTCTCACACTAACACTCCAGAAGCTGCCACCTGCCCAAACCGTCTGTGAGGGATAGAGGTGCCAGGAGCTGGTAGAGGAGCAGTCATGGATATGGGGCAGTGTCCCCCTCAGGGGTTTCATCACACTCCACAGCATTCAGACATCTGATACTCTGGGGCTTTGCTACACATGACCTAAGGTCCCCTATTCCCTCTGGATTTAATTCCGTGAAAAATTATGTTCAGGAGCTCCTTATTTTCATCCTCTATTCCATTAATTCACAACTCTCAGCATGTGGAGGAAGGCCCAGGATGGAGAATTCTTGGGGTAGAGGGGGCAGGAGAATCTGAATATCCCTCCTCCAACCATGCCCTGGGGCCTCGGACCCCAACCTCAACTCTTGGGTCTGTGAGCAATGACAAGGCATGCTGGGTCAGGGGAGGCTCAGAGAAATTCTAGGCATGGATGGCACCTTGTTTTGAGGACTGCCATTTTCCAGGGGTCAAATGACAGGCTGAATACAAGAGTAGAGTTTTATGCAACATATTTTCAGTATATGGCACTGGACACCATTCCTTTACTGTTTTGGGGTGACAGGTCTCATTTGACCATTTTTGCCAGCATTCCCTTGAACTATGTTGGTTCTCCACCATCTATTCAGGTCATCTTGAGGGCAAAGAAACAGTGTATAACTTGGCATGTGAGAGTGTTAAATGTGGCCATAAGCATAGCAGTAGATTTCATAGCTATAATACACTGCTGCTCATCTATAGATCTATGAGTTTGAGTTTCTATTTTAGAAGGCAAAAATTACTCATTTCATGTAGTACATAATAATAGAGGATACTGCCTTCTTCGGGCAGATGTAACTTTCTGGCCCCAATCTATCCTAGCATTATCAGCCAATAGTTCTCCAACCTATTTTCATTTCTCGGTCCTCTGTCTCTCTGTCTTCTGTCTCTCAATCCTATACTCTGAATTCAATGTTTCGCAATCAGAGGATGTTCTTTCATATGTTGGAAAGACCCTGTGCCTTTTCACATACTCTCTCCTCTTCCTACAAAGTCTTCCTCTCACTTCCCCCCTTAGCAATTTCTTTCCAAAACCTGGATCAGACACCCTTTCCTTCAGGAGCCTTTCTCAAGTCTTCTGGGCTCTCCCTGTATTTAAATGTCCCAGAGTATAGACAACATTGGATTACTATTGCATGTTGGCACATAAATCTTCTACCTACCAGACACTCAGGGCCAGGAGCCAGGTTGTGTTATTCTTTGAATTCCTAGCTCCTGGTACTGACCTGGTAGAAAGAAGACACTCAATCTCATATGAGTATGAATGATGAATGAAGTAAACGTCAATAGAAGGCTTTTGGGTTAAGACCAGGGTTTTCAAGCTGATGCTAGAACATTAGCTTCTAGTATAATCAGCTTCTTATTTCATGAATCACACTGGAAAAATAAAAGCTGGATTCTAGGACATGGTGAGATGGAAGCTTCTGCTATGTCAAAATAAATTCCTATCTGTATCAGTGAGATCTGGTCAGATTGGTTCTTTTCCTTTTTCTATTCTTAGGACCTTGGACAGTGCATCTCAGTTGAATGAGAAGTCCTGTCAGTTACCAATGTATTGCTATTAACGAAGTGTCTCCATTATGGATCCAAATGTCTCAGTTTGCCTTGCTCATCGATTAAACTAACCAAAGTCCCATGGCACAAAATGTCAGAGCCTACCCTCTAGTTGGAAAAACTGTCTGAAGAGCCAGCAACACATGTTGGGTACTGTCCACTATCATGTACCAACTGACCTCCTGTGGACAAATTTTGGTCAGCTCTCCTTTTAAGCTGCAGGCTACCCTTTTCTACCAGAAGTCCCAGAGGTAGAGAGCAGCAGGCCTATGGAGTACTAGGAGAAGGGGTGTGGGTATGGGGGATTGAGGAAGGAAATTCTTAGAACCATGGGTTTCCTTTCTGCCTTTTGATGTTTTGCCTGATGAACCAGGTGTAAGAACACTCAAAACATTGCAAGACAAACAATTTTCATGTGCATGCAATGAAAGCACCAGGCTGCCTGTCTCAGCCCCCAAAGTAGCCTGGAAAAGCTGGGGGTGACTGGAACATCTTGACCAGCGAATACCAGGGAATAGCCTCCACCTGCTATCTTATCTATGTGTTTATATCAGTGTGCCCCATTTATCCATCCACCCATCCAATTTTCCATGAGCGCCATGACAAAAAAACAAAAACAAAAATAGATGGGAAAATGTCATTTACACTGTTTTGTTGGTCTCCTCTATAGGGAGAGGAGTCTGACACAGGAAGGCCACATCCATCCACACATATCATATGCTCAAATGAGATCATCATCTCCATACCTGTTTCAGTATTGGTAACTTGTGTCTTCTCCTAATTTTTTGTTTAGTCAGGCTCGAAGTTTATCAGTTTTATTAATCTCTTCCAAAAACCAAGTTTTGCTTTGTTGATTTTCCCTGTTTTCAGTTTCACTAATTTCAACTCTAATAATTATTTCTTTTCTTCTGTTTGCTTTAGGCTTAAATTGCTCTTCTACACCTTGTAAGGTGGAAAATTTATTGATTTTAAATCTTTCTTCTTTTCTAATATATATGTGTTTAATATTATAAGTTTCCCTCTAAGCACTGCTTTTGCCCCATGCTGCACATTTTGATGTTACATTTTAACTCTATTTAGTTTATTTTGTAATTTCTCTTGTGACTTCTTTGAACTATGAGTTATGTAGAAGTGTATTCTTAAGTTTCCAAATATTGGGGAGATTTCCCAGCTATCTTTCTATTACTGATTTCTAGCTTAATTCCACTCTGGCCTGAGAACATACTTTGTATGATTGCTATTCTTTTAAATTTGTTAGGATATATTTTATGGCCCAGAATGTGGTCTGTCTTGGTGAATGTCTCCTGTGAGTTTCAGAAGGATGTGTATTCATTCTGCTGTTGTCAGGTGGATTTTCTATTAGTGGTAATTAGGTCAAGTTGACTGATGGTGCTGTTCTAAATAATCAATATCTTTACTGATTTTCTGTCTGCTTCATCTATCAATTACTGACAGAGGTGTATTGAAATCCCCATATAATAATGGATTTGGGAATGTCTCCTTTTAGTTCTTTGTCTTTGGTTTTCTGCAGTTGGAATATGACACATCTAAGTGTTGTGGGTGGGTTTTTTTGTTTTGTTTTGCATATTTATCTTGCTTAGTGTTCTCTAAACTTTCTGGATTTGTGGTTTTATATCTGTCATTAATTTTGGACTGTCCTTAGCCATTCTTGATTTAACATTTCTTTTGCATCGTTCTTTTTTTCTTCTGCTATTCAGATTATACATATGTTATACCTTTTGTAATTGTCTCTCGGTTCTTTGGGGTTTTCATTTTTTCCCTCTTTACATTTCAGTTTAGAAGTTTCTGTTGACTCATCTTTAAGCCACTAATCCTTTTCTTGGCACATCAAGTCTACTGATAAACCCAGTAGAAGCATTCTTCACTTCTGTGACAGTGTTTTTATTTATAGCCTTTCTTTTTGATTCATTTCTAGAGTTTCTGTCTCTTTGCTTAATTACCCATCTGTTCTTTCAGGTTGTCTCCTTTTTCCATTAGAGCCTAAGACACTTATAATCTAGTTACTTTAAATTCTCTGTCTGATAATGCCAGCATCTGTGTCATAATGGAGTCTGGTTCTGATGACTGTTTCTTCAGGCTGTTTTTTCTTGCTTTTTGGCGTGCCTATAATTTTTGTTGAGATCCAGACATGTTGTGTCAGGCAACAGGAAGTGAGATATACAGACCCTTATGGTGATGATTTATGTTAATCTGGAAAGGAATTAGGATATGTTTAATATTTGCTGTAGTTTTAAGTGCCAGAGACCTCAAATTCCTCTAGTGTCCCTGTTTTTGTCTCCTCTATTTACTTTGGGCTTCCCTAAGTACTCCTCCTCAGAGTGTTTATGTCTTGCAGATCTTTCAGCCCTAATCCAATGTTATATTATCTTGGAGTCTTATTAGTGTGGTGGTAGGATATGGGTGAATAGCATTCTATAATTTCCCAATTAAATCTTCATCTTTTAGGGTCACTATATCTTCTGGCTGTCACTGTCTCAAATGGTATAGGCTTCCCCTTCGCCTCCCACCCTCTCCCCTTTCTCCTGGCTGTAGAGTTTCCTATGGATTTCCTTGAGGCTCTGACTGCTGTTGACTATGTCTCCCCCACCTGCAATCCCACAGTTAAGACAGAAAGGCTAAAATGAGATAAAATGGGAGAAATGCTCTTCCCCTAGATAGGAAAAGAAGGTCAGAAGAACAGGACATTGTTATGGAGAAGGCTCTGACATATTTCATGATTACTCTTCCTTTTCTGCTGCTGGAGATACAAGGGATGGTTCTTCCCAGTTCTTCACTGTGAGAATCCGCCAGGGCTACTGGAGGTAAAGCCTATGAAAGTATGGCCCCTAGGAGACTGAAACCCTAAGTTTTTCACCCTCACACTAGCCCGTACTCGGCCTACAGCAATTAGTCAGAATTGTCATTTAAGTGATCCTACAGTTTATATAGCTCCAGTGGATTCTGCTCCAGGTGAGCAGATCTGGCTGTGATTCTCTGGATGCACTTGACTCTCTAGATTCCAGGGTGGCCATGTGCCCAGCAACCTCAGTTCCCTGGTAGGTCCAAGAAAATTGTTGACTTTCACTTTATTCGGTTTCTTCTTACTACAAGGATAGGAGTGACAATTCCCAAGTGCCTTACATGTTGGGACTGAAACCAGTCTCTCCACACGTATTTTACCTAATTCTCTCTATCCCTACTCAGAGTGCATGAGTCCTGGCAGTCTGTTTTGCTGCCAGCTACACCCTTCTTGGCCTTCTTTGGGTTATAAACTCTTGTTGCTGCCGATTGCCCCACATTGTTTCCTGCTCAGCTCCAACTGTCATATAACCATGGGGCTGAGTGGAGCCAGTGCTGGAACTGAGCAGAGCCAGTGCTTCCTGAGACTGTGCTGTGCATATCAGGTGGTAGAGGAGGCAAACCATGAAGACTGGGAACTCACTGGTGTAGTTAAGGATGTTCCTCTGAGATGTGATGAGCGCGGTACATCCCTGTTTCCCCATATCATGAGGAAGAGATAAGAGCTGTGTAACATGTGACCCACAGACTCAGAGGCATGCCCTTATATCATTATGCTTGTCAGTTAAGCGCATTATATGATGGTGCTGTGACAGGCGTGACAAAGAAGGAATTCATATAGAGTTGAGGTGAGTTATACTTACGTGACTTAGAAAGCAATGATCTTGCTATCGGCCTTCTTGGCTGTATCTGCTCCCCTTTATCTTCCTAAATAGTACTCCTGCAGTACAATTGATCTATGGGGTATTTTTGGTACCAAGGTGGCTGGAGCACCCAAATCAATCTAGATAATTTTGTTCATGGATGGTTACTATGTATTACAAGACGCCGCGAGGTAGAAACAAAGAATTGGCCCCCTGGTGGCCCTTCCAAGGGCAAATATCTTCAAAGTGGGGGCAAAGGAAATTCTTCCATCTTTTCAGATAGTGCCTCCTCCCATGCCCTCTAGTATGGAACATGGGCTGTTATGATGAACAGCTGCTTGGTAAACTGGGAGGGGAGGGTGAAAAATATTGTGATATGAAGAGGATTTAAGAAATATTCACCTTTGGGGAAATTTTCTCCTTTAAGCTGGGTTTTAGTTATTTTACAGTATTTCCCATGATGCGGAAGGCTATCAGGCCCTTAAGTTTTCTAAAATGTTTTGAATCCTCTGGTCTCTGCTTTTCCCTGGCTTCACAGAGACTCCAGAGAGGCTACTGGGATGGTAAGGACAGCAGGAGAAATGGAAGAGATTGGGGTGGAAGTTAGGGAATGGAGAACATGAACATAAATGGGAGGTTAGGAGAGACCCGGAGAATGGATGGGGATAAGCGGAGAAGGCTTGAGGGTGGCTTGGGTGACAACAGTGGGGGGGGGTGGCAATTCTTAGGGCTGTCAGGAGACAGGAAGGGAGAGAATGGAAGAGGTGGTGGTGGGGGATTTGGAAGTGATCAGTGAAAGCATAAGGCTAAGGCATGTAAAAGCAGTCAGGGAAGGGGAAAGGAGAGCTGAGTAAGTGACGTGCAATAGCACGGCACGCACATGCACGCACATGCACACACACATGCATTGCTACTAACGCGGGACTGGGCCCCCCCGCCGTTGCGGACTGCACTGTGCAGACAGCACTATTCACAAGAATTTGGAAATCATACCTTGTTTTGTTTAAGGGCACCTTTCTCTTTCATATGAGGGCAGTCCTTCCCCGTCACCACAGCTTTGATATCTGCCACCGGCACTGCAATTCATAAGAGAAAATGAAAGTCACTACACTGTGGGAGAGCTGAGATGTCAGGAAAGAAGCAGGGCTGAGCATGGAGTCTGCGAGCACAGCTGTCATTCCTGAACTACTGCAACACGAGGAAAGAAAAGAGATAAAAAGAGAAAGAGAAGTCAGGCAAAATCCCAAGACCAGAAACTAAAATGGATTCTCATATTCTGCTAAAAAACATCCCTGGGGAGAAAAATCTATGTTCACAAGCAGAACTTGGTTCACTAAAACAAATCCCTAAGAAAACCCATCATCACTGCGTAAAAGTGATGGTATCAGAATCAGCAGTAATCATCCTACTACTAGCAGTACTAGTACTGGTATTAGTTCCTGCTGCCAGGAACACATGAGGTGCTTTGCACACACTGCGATCTCCGGCTACAGTAGCTGCATCTATTAGCTTCTGAGTTTTGGATAATGAGGAGAAGCAACCTTACCCCTCCCCCCCCCAAATCGATCTGGATCTGAACACTCACTCTCCAAATTCTCGCTCTCTACCATCTCGTTAATTCTCACAGCAACTCTGTGAGGCAGGTATTTTTTTTTTTTTAATCCCTATTTTACAGACAACGAAAGTAAACTCAATTAAAGAAAGGGAACATTCTTTTCTGATAGGGAAATGGTAGCTGGTATTTATCTTGGAGATTCTGAGAATAATGCAGTTAGATAAAATGATGTTATCTCATGTCTTACTCAGGACTTGGAGGAAGATAAAAGACATGGACACGTTTGTGCATTTCAAACTTTTGTCAAGATCATCTGAGAGAGAAGACAGTAAGATGGTTTGGAACCACACTTTAAAAAACTGTGAAGTCACCTGTCCCTCGTCAATCCCTAATCTTTTAGTTCCACAAGGGACTGTGAATTTAGGGACCCACTTAGGATCTGCAGAAACTTGGAGTAATCAATGCCTTAGTCTCCCTTAATGAGGAAGATGATGAGAGATTTCATAATTAAAGTTCACATACTTTTACTGATGAATTGTGTTGTGGGGGAGAGATTTAGATGAAGATGAAATTATGAAACATATAGAATATAAAAATGATACAACAGGAAGGCCCTTTAAAAGCTAATATTTTCCAGGTACCCTAAAATTGCTAAGACATTGTTCAAATCTGTTGACAGCCCTAGAGCTTTCTCTAACCCTAGAGAAAAGTAGGGTTGTAATGAACTCTTCAGGAATCTCTGCACATACTCCCTGCTCTCTGTCCCATCACATATTCCTTCATCTTGCAGTCCTGATTCTAGATCATGTTGGCAGGTATTACTTGTGCTGACCAATATCTGGCTTTCCTCCCTTTCTGGGTGTATGAAAGACTACACTTCCCAGCAACCTTTGCATTTATGTGGGGCCATAGCATCAGGTCTGGCCAGTGAAATGTGAAAAGCAATGGCATGCATGTCTCTTCCTGAAGGAGGCAGTAAAAAGTCCACTTCCTCCAGCCTCTTCAGAAACTGAACAGGCCACACATTCCATCCAGATGGCACAGGTGTGGGATGGCACAGCAGCCACTGGCCTGTATCCCCGAGGGACTGTGTGGCATAGTCCTTTCAAAGCCCATGTCAGTTATGTAACGGGAGTGAGAAACTCTTGTCGTAAGCCACTGAGATCTGGGCTTGTTCCTGCAGCAGAACGCAGCAATGTGGCCCATCTTGAGTGGCGTAATCCTTTACTTGGGATGCCTTTCCTGCCCCTTTGGATTGGCAGCTTCCTATACGTGGTCTCTATAATTCCTGGACCTACTTTGACCACAACATTCACTGACTTCAGCTCTCCTGAAATCCTTTTTTATAACCAATAATCAGCCCTGTTCCCCTCGGTGGTCAATCTGGTTGCCTAATCACTACCCCAGGAAGGGGACATTTGGGCACCTCAGGAAATTGGGTTGACTCCGTGTTTACTTTTCAATTGGGCCTCCAGCATCGAAGTGAATTTGTGAAAGAGTTAACCTACCCATTTAAAAGCCTTCTCAAGCTTCAGATGGAGTTCAAGTCACAAGTACCTTACGGAAAAAATCTTTTGTTGTATGCTATATAACACAGTCAACGAACTAGAAAGAGTTTCTACAACCTATAAATACTAAGTTACCCTTTGGCTTTGAAAACCTATCATATGGAACGGGACAAGAGGAACACAAAGTCCACAGAGGGAGTAGTTTCAGAGTCTCTAACGAGAAGGCTTCCGGGGAGGAAAGGCACTTCTCCGCCGTGCTTGTGGCAGTACATATTCTGTTTTTTATATGTATTGTCCCCTGTCAAGGAGACAAGCTGCTGTATTACTCACAGGATTATGGCTAAGAGGAAACACAAAATTCTAAAAATACAGTGTGGCTTTTAAAGGTTGTTCTTTGCATAGCTTGTCTCTAGATGCACTGGAAGATTAGGCATCAGAAGGGCTAGAACGCTGTCCTTTCTATTCCCATGAGCAGAATCAGACTCATGTCTCTTGAAGCTACACTCTGAGGAGGCAGAGGAGGGATCTTGATTGCTTCAAAGTCAGGGTACTGTTTCCATTAGGCTTTTTTATGTGGGGGCAGTATAAAGAAGTGGTGCCCAGAGACAGGAGAGATAAAAGGGTCCCTGCTGGCACCCCACCCCCCACTCTAAATCCTTGGGGCATGGCCTCATTTCTTCCAATCCTTTTCTCACTTTGAGCCGGACTGAGACAATCTCATTTAATACTACCATTTTACAGATGGGAAGACTGAGGTCTAAAGAGAGGAAGTAAATTATGTAATGTCACATAGTGGGGGGCAGAGTTGGGACTTTTTTTTCTTCCACTCTATGCTCTCTAGCTTGGTCATGGCTTCTCCTTATGTTTGGAAGGTGTCAGCACCCCAAATCATGCTGAACACAGCCCCAGATGTGGTGATCACTTCAGATACTCCAGGAAATTCTGCGACCGCTAATATCTGTGGAAGGCACTGGAATTGTGATTTGAAAGAAAAATACATTTGAAAAAGGAAGTGGGGCCCCCAAAATAGTTTTAGGTTTCACCACTGGGAGCCCGACTGAGGCAGAAACTACCCCAGGAAGTAGCTAGGAAGCCATGAGCACTTGCTGTACACACAGCTCCACAGACGCTCCTGTGAGTGGCGATACAGAGGGGCACAGTTGGGTCCTACCCCTGCACGGTTCAGTGAAGAATCTGATCTCTAACTTGGCAGCACAGAGCAGTGGGAGGGGCGTACCTTTGGAGTCACAGACTGGCTTTGACTTCTAGATCCACCCCTGGATCTGTTCCACTTTGGGCCGAAGCGCTTGGAGCCTAAGCCTCCTCGCCTGCCATGTGGAGCTCCAGCAGCAGCTGCGTCCCAGAGCTGCTCCAAGAATGATGTCCTAGTGCTGGAGCGGGATCACTGTTGGCTTTTCATCTAGGCAGGACAGGGTTGTGGGTAGAAGCCGGGGCTACGGAGCTGGAAGGTAGCAGAGATCTCTGCTCTACCGTTTACTAGCCATGGGACCATGAACAGGTTATTTAAATTTTTCTGTACCTCAGTTTCCTTGTCTGTAAAGGAAGGGCAATGATGTCTACCTCTCCAGGTTGGTGAGAGGGTAATTTATGTAGAGCTCTTAGCACAGTGCCTGGCATATAGTAAGCACTCAATAAATGTTGTTCACAATTATTCTCATTATCAATAATCAAAATTAATTGTCTCTGTAGATCGAGGGACCTGAATTATTCACTGTGCTTCGGTGACCCAAATTGCCCACTTTGCTTTGCTGTTTCAGCTGCTCCTCTCATCCTCTATAACAGGATTAATCGCCTTGTGAGGGGTGAGCCTTCTCCTCCCTGGCCCCTTTGATGTGGGAGTGAGGAGGTCTGGCCTAGATTCTTTCAAAGGGCAGCACTGAGGGGCCTGGGGCATGGCTGGAAAGCTGCGGAGTCTAGTGTCTAGTGGGGGTGATGAGAGCCTGTAAACGTGGTGATTGGGATGTGGGGCCATATCTCCTGCCAAACAGAAGTAATATGAGAAGAGATTTCCTAAGCCTTTAGGGGTGACGACAGCTAAGGAGAGGCCCTCGATCTCCACTCACCCTCTCTGTATTAAGAAGATTCAATTACACTCTTTGATTCATCAATATCTCAATATTCAGCACTGATTAACTCAAGGGTCGGAAGACAATTTCCCCCTTGGTCTCAGGAGAGGGCAATCGAACACGGCAAGAGTGATGGCACTTGATATTAATTAAAGGAACATTTCATTTTTCTAGTGGAATGAGGTTTATGACTTCTAAGGGCTCTAAGAGGATGGGCAGAATGCAGAATTGGAATTAAATGCAAACCAGTGGCAGGTCTGAAGCAGCCAAATTGAGTTTCCTAAGCTGGGGCCTGCTTATCCCAGGCACATATTAGGTCCATTTTACTTCTCACATGAATACACACCCTCCCTGGCTCATATGTGCATACAGATACAATCTCACCAACACACGCACACACCCCCCCTCCTATGTGCATACACCCATACCGGTATGCATTCCTGGTTTATCCTACAATGGATAAACTGTTGAGAGAGCAGCTCTTCTGAACTCTGAGGTACGGGCTTTCAAAGGCTGCAGTGGAAGGGGAATTCTAGAGTTTTTGGAGCCATTGTCAGAGGGGACCATTGTAACCCTTTCCCAGAACCAATATCACTCCATGGCCACAACCAAAACCTGTGTGGAGATTTGCAGCTCTGGCCTTGCTCTTCTGCAACCATTCTGGCAAGCTGGTTCTCCCCGGCATTGCCACTCTGGGTTTATAGCTAGTTACTTTCACCCTGGGCTCTTGGGGGTGCAGGCCTTGCTACAGCTGGGGGGTATCTGCTTGCAGGTAAGCCCAGGAACTTCCCCTACAAGACTCAGGTGTTGTCTGAGCCTTGACCTTCTCTAAGAGTAGAACTACCAATTTCCTAAGCAACAGAACCAGCTAGAATGGGAGTGCTGCATATAAAACCTGCAAACAGTGCCAACCAAATGTCTATCTGTGGGTTGGGAAGAGGATTATGTCCCTATAAATATAGGGATAAATAATATGTCCAGTGAGTGGGAGAGCCGGTTCACTGGCCCACGTGGGGAAACGATGACTCAAGCTCTGGGTGCATGTGCATGTGCGTGTGTGTGTTCTGCTCAGGCCACTTTCCCTATCTCCTGGGCAGGTTAAGAACAAGACTAAGGAAGACTTTGTATGGAACTTCTGGTTGCCTTGAGCAACAGTAACCTCTACCTCTTCATTTGACCACTGTAGAGCAGTGATTCCAAATTGCTGGCCTCTGGACAGCTCCAAGTTCATGAAGGAGGTTTCACCAGTGAGTTTTTACCAGTTAATAGCAAAGAGAGGAAAATGAAGACACAGCTGTGAGTTTTTAATAAAGCTAATTTAATTTAGTAGACGGGACTGTCCTATATTCCAAGATTAGGTCTTTCAGGTCTTCCTTATTGTTTTTCATGATCAAGAGCCCTTTTTTTAATGAAAGGAATGTGATAATAAATTTTAGTTGGATCTCATTTTTTAATACTTTTTTTCCCCCAAATTAACCCACCATCAATTCACTTTTTTTTGTTCTTTTAAAATATTTACTTACTGGTGAAGCCAACTTTGGGAAATCACCATGAAGAGAAGAGTATCAGGCAGTATCCAGCTCAGGGGTTCTCATTTTGGGTGTGCATCAGAATTGCCTAGAGTCTATGAAGACCAAGATTGCTGGCCCCCACTCCCAGTTTCTGATTCAGTGGGACTGGAACTGAGGCCAGAGAATCTGCATTTCTAGTAAGTTTTCAGGAGATGCTGCTCATAGTCCAAGGACCACCCTCAGAACCACTGGTCCAGCTTGTCCATGGTGGAAAGGGGAAGGCTTTCTGAGACCTGATGGGGCAGGGTCCTCGTTACTGGCAGAGGCCCAGAACACCGCCACAGTAGGGATGCACAAACGCCGTCCCAGACTCTGCAGTTGTGCCTTTCGGATTTCCTGCTCTTCCCACCAGTGGGGCCAATAATGTGGGCCAGGGAGGCAGTGCTCTTATGACAGCAAACAAGATAGCTTTCTGAACTAAATGACTCTACAAAGACCAGACTGTTTCATTTTGAAGCTAGAGGAAGGGAGAATGTTCCAGGCTATCTGCCTGACATGTCAGCTCAGAGTCTGAATGTGTCAGGAATTTCTCACTTGTGGTTACTTGTTGCCTTTGGTGGCCACGGGCTGCAGGGAAGGCAGTCCAGAGCTGACTTCAGTGCGCCCTGGGGTGACAAGCGGAAAGGTGCTAGGATGTAGGGGTAAGGATTTGGTCTGGGACATGCTTATATGACCCATGCAGGGTCAATGTGAATTTTGAAGTCTATTCAAAAGTGTTTTTATTTCTTTTCTCAATCTCTCACTCGTTGGTTTTTCTACCTGGGATATCCTCTGAGGTTATGTTCATTTTATCTCATTTCTTTTCCAAATTAATTCATCACCCTGTGTATTTTAATGTTTCTATAATACCTGTTTAATTTGTACACTTATTACAGTCTAAAAACCTGGAACCTGGTTTGGTGTTGGGCTAAAATAGTCTAGAAAATTACTGGCTCTCCAAAACATACACGTTAAAACAGACATCATACAGAAACAGCAAATAAAAACAAATAATACATATTTCAGGGGATAGTTAGCTGACAGTAGAATGTAACTGATCATGGATTTTTCTAAGTGTCTCAGTTACTTCTCTGAAGTAGGTTAGCCATACTGGGGTCTGCCATTAGCTCTGCATTATAATGATGGGATACACTAACCTATAATGAACAAATGAATAAATGTGAAATTATTTTGGGTCACGGTGCCCGGGTGGCTCAGTCAGTTGAGTGTCTGCCTTTGGTTCGGGTCATGATCCCAGGATTCTGGGATCGAGTCCCACGTCAAGCTCCCTGCTCAACAGGGAGCCTGCTTCTCCCTCTCCCTCTGCTCCTGCTCTCTTGCTCACTCTTTATCTCAAATGAATAGATAAAATTTTATTTTTTATTTTTATTATTATGTTGTGTTTGTCACCATATAGTACATCATTAGTTTTTGATGTAGCGTTCCATGATTTATTGTTTGCGTATAACACCCAGTGCTCCATTTTTTTAAAAATCATTTTGGGTCACCAGAAAAAGACAACTGACGGAGTCAAGTTTATATCGTCTTTGCTCCTTGAAACAACACCTGGAAAGTAGTGCAAAAGTGGATGTCTGAACCCTAGGTTTACGTCCTTCAGGAAAGATATGTGAAGATTCCTTCTGCACCCTCCCCTCTTCAGTCCCAAATCCCTAATCCATCAGGGTCTCATGCATGATGAGAATGTGCAGGCTGGGACTGAACAAGATGAGACATGCCCAGTGGGTTTTCTAATTTGGGTTGGTAGCTTTCCTGCACGCTATTTTGTGACCAGGAAGCTAAACCAACCACCCAAACTCAGTCCTCCTACACAGGAGAGCCACTTACGTTTGTCCTGCAAGGAATCGTGGGGCACTTCCCCCTGAGGACTCTCTTCCAAGTCTCCATAGTGTAGGACCTTATGGTTGGGTGAAAGCCGACAGTACCAAAATTTGTCTGAAGGGAAAAAAACAAAACAAAACACACACACAAATTTATAAGGTAAGTGATTCTGATTTCCAAAAATATCGACAAATTTATTTCCTAATAGTCTTGCCTGGAAGAACAAGCAAAGCATCTGATTTTAAGTCTTCAGGAAGGAAGGAATTCTAGGGCCCTGGGTAGTAAGTCCTCTTTTGATGTTGATGTTTAGTTAGCACTGTCCTGTTAACCACTCAGGAGGTTATTAAATCCTTCAGGAATAATGGCACCAGGTTTTCCAAGGTGGTGGTTTCCAGAGGGTTATTTCATCAGTATCTGTAATGACTATGGGAATGGACTCCTTGTCCATGTAGGCCTGGCAAAAGTGGGGAGGGAGATGTAGAAAAACCAAGTTTCTTGGAACTCTTCTGCTTCCACAGTCTTCTCTGAGCTGTTAAGACTGTTGAGATAGCTGTGTGCCATATCTGAGTTGGTACACCAGACCCCCACCCCTGGGACTAATACACATCAATTAATCCAAGAATGAATTGTTAGGATGCTAGTGATACACACAAGGAGTGGAATTCATGAGGAAATCATCTTAAAATAATTCAGGGATTTGGGATGCCAGGGTGGCTCAGTCGTTGAGCGTCTGCCTTTGGCTCAGGTCATGATCCCGGGGTCCTGGGACAGAGCCCCACATTGGGCTCCCTGCTCAGCTGGGCGGGTCTGCTTCTCCCTCTGCCCCTCCCCCAGCCTGTGCTCTCTCTCTCTGCCCCCCTCATGCTCTCTCTCTCTCTCAAATAAATAAAATCTTTTAAAAAATTAAAAAATAAAGTGATGGTGAGTGTAATAAACCTGTCCCACTGGGAGAGATTCCCACCCCTTCCTGCCAGGATGTCTTTCTAGGGCAGTTCCAGAGACTCCTCCTTCCAATCATATGAGACCATTCCTATGGGAAAGCCTTGTTTATTCCAATTCCAAAAGCACACTTCTTCCTATCTCACAGGCTTATACATTTTTATTACATTGGAATGCACGGCAGGTTAAGTTGAGGGAGTTATTTATAAGAATGACCCTAAGGCCCTGGTCATGTCTATTTCTTTGTTTTTGTCTTAAGTAAAAAAAATATTTTTAAATTTCAGGTGTACAACATAGTGATTCTATACTTCTGTATTTTACAAAATGGTCACCACAATAAACATAGTTACCATCTGTCACCATACAATGTTACATCGTGGTGTTTCTCATTATTTGCCACAAACCTTAGGTAAGCGACTTGCCCTAGCACGTGTACTGTGAATAGTTACTGAAGGAAGAGGACTCAGGATACTCATGAGCCCGGACAGTGTGGAGAAGCCAGGGCTCTCTAATGACGGCCCCTGTCTTCATAATGCTACTGTCCCAATCTCTTGGCACAGTGCCTGGCACATAGGAGTAGCACAGTTGGTGTTGGCTAAATTGATAAATGAGGACCCAAGGGGACTTAAGACACAAAGCATGTATGACCTTGAAAGCATCTATGACCTGTAAGCCCCTCTGTGCAGTTACACAATTGGCGAACATGGTGGCCTTGGTCAAGTCACCTCATTACTGCGTCTACAAACGTATTGTTTTGAAACTACTCTGATCAGAAAGTGCTCCGTAACATTGTAAGGAAAGTGTTTTCCTATCCAAAATTGCCTTTACTGCAAAACTTATGTCTTAACTTGGACTCTTTCAATAGAAAAATAAAGTATTAAAAATGGAAGGAAAAGCCACACAATGAACAAAGAAAACGCCCAAACTTGATTCACAAAAGCAAAATGCCTCTGTGATTCCCATCTTCCTCATCTATAAATAGGGTTTGAGAATTCTTGGATGTAGTCAGAATATGGCAATCCATATAGTTTAAAAAGAATCTGAACTCTGCTGGAAAAATTTGAGAGGAAAGGAAAAGTTATTTGATGGCTAGGGAAACATCTGGCATTGCTCAATTTTCAAAATCATGTTATATCTACACATACAACACAAGTCACTTTCCTGACAGACTATTTCAAAGGGAGAAAATAAAGTTACTCCCTGACTAATCTACAGTCATTTCAATTAGGCAAACATATAATCACCAGTTCTCCATGAGGAGAACACATTTGGGAATCGGACTCGTGATGCACAATAGGAACTGTGAATTGCAAAGGAGCAGGCGGTGCTTTGGCCATGACCATCAAGAGTGCTCTCGGGGGGCCTGCATGACAGGCTGTGTCGGTTCCTCCTCCCCAAAGGGAGCTCTCACCTTACCTAAACGGCCTGCTGAGACTGCACAAAGTAGGCTGGAGAGATTTACTATGAAGCTTCCTTCCCCTGAGACATCGGCGGTGGGATTTTTAACTAAGTGAGCAACTGATGGGTCACAGAAAGCTGGCAAGGGAGTTGGTGAGCTGTGCACTGGGACACGCTGGTCTTATTCGGAGTAAGGACCCACACTGTTCTTTTCAGGGGTTCCTCACTTCTTAAGCTGGGATAAGCTCTAGGGGTAACGGTAGTAACGTAAAGCCCAAGGGCCAATATGATGCAACCAAAGATCATTCATTGTCAGGATACTGGCGGAGCATAACAAAATTGAAGTAGTGCAGATATGCTGTGAAGTAAAATGCACGACTCATATGCGTTTGTAAGACTTCAAGAATTTCTGCTGCATATGCTTTCAAGGGACGTTTTCTTATCCAATGAATATTTGCCGAGTGCCCGCCATGCACACAGCACTCTACTGTGTACAGCAAAAAATTACCAGGGTGAAAGGCAGACACGAGAGACAGAGCCAAGAAGTTCGAGGATGAGGAGCTCCCTCGGTTCTTGGTGGCAACTGAGAGAAACATGGTGGAAACGCTTGTTTTCCTGGTTTGGGAAGTACGCACAGGGACTCAGCAACTCTGACTCTATGGCAGGGAAAATAGGAATAGGGAAGGTGTCTTGTGTGGCGTGTTCTTCCTTCTACTCAGAAACTCTGAGAGAACAGTGGCTATTTATCAGGGTTCCTGCAAGGAAAGCAACCACCGTCTTTGCAAAGTTGTGGTGGATGTTCGCTGAAGAGAAACACAAAAAACCTCCTGGAACCCCGCTGTAACAGCCTGCGGTGTGTGGCTGATCGATGTCCTCCTACCTCCGGCTAACTGCTTTCCTGTCCTATATGAGCTTCTCTTTCTCAGGCCACTACTGAAATAGGGAGAGAGCGAAAAGATCTGTACATCATGCATGTAACCAATTGCTCCATTCCTCCCCATCAAACAGCAAGTCTTGGATGGATGACGACACTGGAGACAGGGCTGAAAAGTCTTGGGGAGGCTGTTTTGACTCATAAACAAAAGGGTAGATGCCATGACAGGCCCTTCTCCTCAGTATAAAGCCTGGAGTCGTTAGCTCGGGGAAGGTTTAGAGGCATCATAACTGGTGTGTGTCTGTCTCAAGGACAGTGGAACTGGCAGCTCCGAGCGACAAACCAGGCCGGCTCGTCGCGTGAGACAATTTCTGTGTCAGCCAGCAGCAGCAGCTTGATTTGCAGTTTTTTATGGTAAGAAAAATGTGTATTTCTTTTCAAAACCCAGCATGATGTTACCAGTTTCTCAAGCCCTCTGGGCAATGAATGAGTGGATTGTGTCACTAAAAGCAATTAGCAGGAAGCAGTGAGAACATTATCAAAGATTGCTTACTAGCATTTAAAGAATAAACAGTAGTTAATATAGGGGTCTTCCAGTCAATTACGAGTGTTAGCACGTTAATAGCCATTTCCTCATTTTCCAAATTAAAAAACTGACAAGATGGAGACAATTGTGTGCTTCACTTTCTTGGTCTGTCTCTGTATAAGTGCGTGTGTGTGGGCGTGCATGGATGTGTGTGCACATGTGTGTGTGTGTGTGTGTGTGTGTGTGTGTGTGTGTGCAGGATCAGAGAGAAAAGCTGGTTTCAGAGCTCACAAGACTGGTAAGGTCTCCAGGGCTGATTAAAGCTATTCCCAATGTCGCGCAGATCATTACTGAGCTAATAACCACGGACAACTGTTAATTCTTGCAGCACTGTTTGAAAGAACTTTCTGCAATGACAGAAATACTCCATAGATACTTATCAAATAGTAAGAAAATAAGTTTTAAATTGTATTTTAGTTCAATTAAATGAGCCATAGGTAGCTATACCCAACAGTACGACTGACCGTTAGTCTTCAGCATTCAAGGCTAGAGACACGTCTGGGGCTGGCCAGCGGGACTGCAGGGCAGTTGGGCAAACTGAATACTAGCTACCATTGTTGAGTGTGAAACGCTGGGCGGGTAATTGAGACACAGGGCACAGCAAGAACGGAGTCTTGATCGGCTCTGCCGAGGACTCACGGGGACATCTTTGTCTTGGGTGCAAAGCCCCCAGTTGGCAGGTGGCTGCTGGCCCAGGGAGCCCTGAGAGTTCTGTGTTTGGGAAGCAGGTGGCCTTTACTGAAGTAAAATCTTAGAGCACTTCTGTTAGGATTTTGGAGCTTTCGTAGGTTAGCCTAAAATGTGCAATATCTTTAGTGTGTTCAGTTCTTTTTCCTGCCTAGGCCTGAAGCTTTCCGAGTCATAAAACACGAGGGACCCCAGCCATGTTTTTAAGGGGAGATGTCTTCTTTGAGGTGATGAGATACCAGATTGCTCTGTTGGTCCAGTAAAGGAAGACAATGAATATAGACCGAGACAGAGGTCATCCTGCCTTCCAAATCTTCATTGCACTGGAGAATCTTTAGAACGAGGGATGGTTTTCTGATTCTGAATTCCGGCCCCCTGCAGACTGCTGCTTCCTTTCACAACAGAAGATGACTCCAGAGCTCCAAATCCTTTCGAAGATGGTTTGGCCTAACTGCTGCTTTGGAGTCATAGAGACCTGGGCTCCCCACCCGGCCCTCATACATCAGCTAAGCAGCCTCGACCAAGCTGTAAGAACCTTAGGGATCCCTATTCCTGTTTTGTTAAGTAATGTTAATTACTATCTAAAACATATATAAAATTTCCATTTCTGCACCCTGCACAGAGCTGGCTCACAGCTTTTAGCATCTTCCTGTGCTTCCCATTAACAGTAACCCCTCTTGTCCACTCCTGCTTCCTTCACCTTCTGAGAACAACGATCATCTCTTCTTTTGAGCTACTGGAAAGTACGTTGTCCCTGAAAATCAACTGGATTTTCTTCCTTTGAAAATATGTGATTTATCCCATTTTTTAAAATAAAAATGAATTATGATAAAGTTTAATTAAATAGTAAACAAAAATTTCAATGGAGGATAGAGGAAGAAACAGCCTGCTCTTAGGGAAGGTTCATTTGGTTACTGTGCCTGAATATACCAGTTGGCTCTAGGTTTTCTGAGAGAACGGAGAGACCAAGGTAAGGTAGATCACCCCTGGCAGTGACACGGAAGCGCCAGTTCCTCGGGGCACATGCTTTGCTCGCATCCAAGTTCCAAATTAAGTTTGCCATGTTAGTGCTTAGAGAAGGTTGCTGTGTTACTGCTCAGAGAAGGGATGCTGGCCAACAAAATGGACAATGTTTTCAATGAGAAGCAAACGTTTCATGCGATCATTTCTTGTAATGACACTCCAATGTGTAGCCCTGGGCTCTTACCAAGAATATTCAACATGAAGGATCCTGAAAGACTCTAATCTCTGAAATATAAGGAAAATAGGGAGTAGTTCCTGATCCTGCAGATTCTCACGATGCAAATAATGGCTCTACCATAGACAACTTCTGGAATTTCATCTGAAGTCGGTCCTGCAGAAGCCCAGAGGACACAGAAGCAAGCCAATCGATCTCATTGTAAAGGAGTCTGACAGGCACCTTAGCTACTCTGTGGTGGGAACAGAATGGAGTGAGGTTGGTATGTGACATCCATTGCCACTCTCCCACCTATGTTTAAAAACCTCTATTCTGAGGATCTACAAGCTAAAATTAATGCTAAATATCACTAAAGCATGTTTGACGATGTGCAAAGCACTATGCTATAAATGCAGGATTTTATTTAACCCTTACTTACAACTGACATCACTTGGCAGATGAGGAAATAGGAACACAGAGAGATCTAGTAGGTTGCCCAAGGCCACCCAGCTAGCGAGTGGGGAAGCAGGGACTTCAATGCCGCTTGATGTGTCTCACATGACTTACTGCCTCCAAGTTTTAATGTGGCCAGAATTCCTAGAAACCCAGATTTGCGAATATCGACAACAGTCTAACCAAGTAGCAGAGCTGCGAGTGAGGCACGCAGAAGGATGGGCAGGTATTAACCTGGGTCTTCTAGCCAAATATGGTGTGGTAAAGGACTCTGTCTGCTCCCCTGCTTTCTGGTTTTGTGGGACAGAAAGCTTTTTCATATTATCCCCTGTACAGTTAATGCTTAAATCGGGCTCATCTGTATCTGACTCACTGCTGAACAAGTTTAAATGGAGTGTGGCCGCCATTCCTTTATAATTCGCTTGCTCTTTAACCTGGGAGGGCATGTGTCTGTTGCCTTCTGAGAGCTCCTGTGGAAGTACACATCTTTCGAAGGGATTAAAATGATTTTACGGGGGTGCCTGGGGGGCTCAGTCAGTTAAGCGTCTGCCTTCTGCTCTGGTCATGATCTCAGGGTCCTGGGATGGAGCCCCGAGCCAGGCTCCCTGCTCAGCAGGGAGTCTGCTGCTCCCTCTGCCCCTCCCCCTGCTCATGCTCTCTTTTACTCTCTCTCTCTCAAATAAATAAATAAAATCTTTTAAAAAATGATTTTACGTCATATCCTCATTAATCTGTGTAAATCTAAGTGGAATGTTTCAATGGGGTGGTAAGAAACAAATTTCATCACCGTCTGCTTTGAATCCCTACTTTTATGCACACAGATTTTAAATCCATTTACCAAATACCAAAAGGCCTTCCGTTCTGCACCCAGAAGGATGATTTTATATTAAACACAGATGGCCAGCCTCCCTATAGAGCTTAACTAATGAATTCATAATCTAGGTGCTAATATTTTTTTGTTCATTAGGTAATTCGTTTTTACAAAACTGGAAAAATTTACGGATAATGGGCTAATACTTCTTAAGCCAAAAGACTGTCATTATTATATCTAGAAACAGTATTAGTCTAGTAGAATCTTATCCATTTCAGCCTAGAAAGGGAAGACTCATGGTAAAGTAGACTAGAAGGTTAAGCTGAGCTCTTTGAATTACGTTCTGGAGGGTTCTAGCTAGACATCAGTGGAGGCGTTGGATGGTATGTATCCCTGTGCCGTCTCCTCTCTCCTCCTCCCACTTCTATGTCCTTTGCCCATGCCAAGTAAATAAAAACTTTATAAATCATCTTATGGGAGCAGTATGTCCTGACTATTGATTTTTCCAAAGGTGGTGAAGAGATCAAGCATAGAATCGACTATCTGGCTAAGTGAGCTAAGAGATCATCTAGTCCAATTCTCCCACTTAATCGATGGGAAATTGTAGTCCTGAGAGGTCACGTGTCTGTGTAAAGGCACTCAGTTGGTTACTTAGAGTTGTGAAGCCTCGAGTCAAGTCTACTCACTCCCAGCTCATTGCTCTTTTCCTACACAATCTCCTAGAAGAGTAGCTACTACCCTTTGTTGTGGCTTTCTGAGGGCTACATTCATGATCACCTTCCCTCCTCACACTAACTTCAGGACACAGGCACTGTTATCCCCATTTCTGATGGGGAGACTGCCCACCGTCACACAGCTGGTTGGGGGAGAGGCAGGACTGCACCATTTCATCTGGCCCCAGGGTTCTTGCTGTCACCACCATGCCACACTATCTTCTGGAAAAGCATTTGCCCTGATGACCAATGTCTAGATGCAAGGAATGCGGTGAGAAAGGAGGGAGCTGCTCTCCCAACGCCAGCCTTTCTCAGTCCCAGCTGGAACTCAGCTCTTATTATTATCCTACCCATTGTCCTCTCCCCTGAGGCCCCTTTGGAAGCTCAGTGCCATAGCTTGCCATCCTCCAGGAACAACCTACGTGTTCATTTCTCAAGGAAGTTCTGCCTTTGGAAGTTCCTTAACATGATTTTCAACCGTAATATTTGAAATAGTTTGAATTTACTCAATATTCAGCACAAAGCCACTAAAGTAAATGGCCAGGGGAGGGGTTCGGCATAAACACGAAATGATGTTTGTCATTAGTGGGTGAGCTCTGCATCTGGGCAGAGCAGCCACTGATTGTCAGAAATATCTGCCAGAGTTTCTCCTGGGCCGTAACGGGTGTTCTTCCTGGTAGAGGTTCTACTGCTTAGACTCATTCCTGGTTGTCCCTCAATCTCGTCACCTCTCCCCAGATCTTATTTTTCAGTTTTATTTTCTGTTTGTTTAGAGGACAGTATGATATGAATCCTGTGACTTTGCAATCAGCAGCCTGTCAAGAGAGGAAGAAAGCAATCAAAGGACTTTACATCCCTGACTGAGAACCAGCTGGAAGTGCCTCCTGCCTCTTGGAACTAGTCTAATGGCACCCATTTGGACATGGTATTTTGGGATTAAAATTCACTGAGACAATTCAGACGTTCCTCTTGCAAGATTATGAAAACCGATTCTATCCCACCTTGGTTCACTGTTGCTTCTATCTCCAGATAAAGTAATTTTCACCTAGGAGGGAATCAGTATGGGGATTTGAGAATTATGGCCATCCATGCTGGAAGTTCCAAGATCAAGTCCAGCTATGGGGGCCAGCTCTCCTGACAGAAGAGTGAGTCATTAACCCATAAAAAAAATTTTTTTTTAAATAAAAATAAAATGAAAGAAAGGGCCATAGAGTTGCTGGAGTATGAATCCTTGCTCTTCCACAACTTTGGGCAACTTATTTAACTCCTCAGTGTCTCAGTTTCCTTATCTGTGAAGTGGGTATAATCACAGGGTTACCTAGGGTTACCATGAGGATGAAATGCATTAAAATAAGTAAAATGAGAACCTGGTACATGGTAAGCTCTCGATACATGTTGGCTGTTCTTGCACACCTACTAGCAGACTTGTGGCACCAAAGAGCTCAGGTGGCTTTTCAGTACCATGGGTCTTCTGGTAATTCTTTGATTTTCCCCAGGTACGCATGGGGAGTCAGAACTTACCTGGACTGCTATACCTGTTCTGAGTCCAATGCTGCAAGGCCTCCTCTTAAACCGGCACCCATGCGCCATGCTTCCCCATGGAGCAGGCCACCGCTCACCCTAGCTGGGGGCACAGTGGCCCCAGACACAATACCTTGCCTCCGCCGGCAGTTGAGTTTCCTAAAGCAGGTCCCTTCTACAAGGCGGTTCAGGCGTTGCTGCTTGATCAGCTCCAAGATTTCTGGCTGGATCTTCTCCTTTAGTTCCCTGTGAAGGACAAACACGCAGAGCACAGCATGCCTTGAGAACAGCGCCTGGCTGAAAGGGCATCCGGGCAGATGGGGCAGGGAAGTGCAAGCTGCATCTTCCCACGACCATCCCAATACCTCCCAAGGCAGTGCTTTAGAGAATTATTTATTAAGAGTTAGTGGACAGGGTTATCTGTTAAAACAACATTATAGATTCTCTGACATTTACAGAATACCCACCAAAGCATCAGCTGCTTCAGTGACGTTTTGCTACACCAAAGTCTCCTGAGAAATTTCTTCACTTGTTTCACAGAGCCACAGATATAAGGTCATGCAGAAACTCACTTGGCTTTGCCAGGACAATAAATCTTCAGTCACATGTCCCCCCCAAAAGCACGTAAACTCCCAGGCTACATTTGTGATCTGACCAAACAGCAATAACGGGCAGCCCTGTAATTACTGATTCCACAGCAAACCACAGGACCACATTTTGCTCTCCACTCTATCACTTACAAATGGGAGCAACATGTCATCCCCCATTCTAGCCCACAGAGATTGGGATAATGATGGGATAAATTAGGGATTATTTGCATCTTGAGTCAAGCTAATAGAATATAATTTAGTTTTAGATGTACTATGCCTTAAAGATATCAGAACAGAGAACAATTATTTTTAAATCTCTTTTTTTCTAAGAGCATAGTTTAAAAAAATTTTTTTTTAAAGATTCTATTTGAGAGCGAGAGAGCGAGCGAGCAGGGGGAGGAGCAGAGGGCGAGGGACAAGCAGACTCTGCGCTGAGTGCAGAGCCCAATGGAGGGCTCGGTCTCACAACTCTTGAGATCATGACCTGAGCTGAAATCAAGAGTCAGACAGACACTTAACCAACTGGGACATGCAGATGCCTCAAGAGCATAGTTTTTTGTTTTTTTTTTTTAATCATGTGAAATTTTATGTAGTGCTCTAGCACTTGAGTCTAAGTAAAGCTAGAGTTGTTCTAGTTGATGCTGGACAGGGAGAACCTCAGTAGTGTTAAAGTATTGATTAGAACATAGATCTAGAACTAGGAAGACTAGGGTTTTGATCTAGACTGCACATGACTCACATTTCATGTAGCTCATCTAAGTCTCAGTTTCCCCACCTGTAAAATGGGGATAAGAATCTTTTCTGGGAAACTGCTGTGACTCCCAAAGGAGATGGTATGAATGCAAGTGCTTTATAAGCTCTGGGCAGGAATGCGAGGTTATTACTGAATTTGCTTTGATAATATTCTCTCCTTTCCTCAGGCCAACTCTCCATATGCCCACATTTCACTGTAGTCAGGTAGTGGTACCATCCGATTTTAGCTCAGCTAACATCCCCTTCCCACTCCCCCTCAAAAACCCCCAAGTTTTGGGAATACGTATTAGTGTCATTAATAAATGGGTAATATTATTTTCATTTTACAGGGGGGGGAAACAGCTCACAGGGGTTAAGCATGGAACTCAATCTTCTGCATACAAACTGCTTCTATTTACATGTGAGATAAAGAGAATTAAAAAGTCACATCAAAGGATCTGGCCATCTAATGGGTGTGTCCGTACTCTGCTAATACATATTTTAAACTCGAATGGCTTCAAACCTCCTGCCATTTCATACTGTTGCAACTGAACATTTATAAAGCATAATATGGAGATCGAGCCCTAATAACACACCTTGGTACATTTGTAAAGCTCTCCTGTGCAGACCTCCAGCGTCTCACCTCGGGCTTTCAGATCACTAAAACTATTATCAGTGTTCACCTTTTATAAAATGAACTTAGTATATTGCAACTTTGATGAACCCTGCTCTGAATGGGAGAAGAAGGTGGGGGGGGGAATGCCAGGGCAGCCACATGCGACAATAAATCACTGCTCCTGACTTCCAAGGCAGGGTGATGGGGCAGAGAGGACAAGACAGCACCAAGGGATGGAGAAATCCCTGGAGAAAGGGTTTGGGAATTTCACTGATTCTTAGGTTGTGATGTATTTATAAACAAGACTTTGAGTAGGCTAGAGTTGAATTACTAAAATGGAGATAAAGATGCAGGAAAGAGGACCAAAAGGAGGAAATAATTGAAAGTACTTCCTAGTCATTTTAGTCGATGATTCATGACATCTTAGTGTAAGACCCAGATGTGCACATCGTGACACACCCTGTTATGGAAACATTCCTGGGGAGGCACTTCCAGAGTACGTGAATAAGCTGCTCCAAGAGTTAGCTGTCCTTGTTGTGAACCCCACAGGCCTCCAAAACATGACTGAGCAATGAGAAAAAGAGGACAACTTTTCTTTTTTCTAAGTGATTTCCTCTTCTTTCCATGCAAATGGACCCACTTGCTATAAAATGCACTCATATCAGGAAAACATATATAACACCTACATGGGGTGTCTGCAGATGAGGCTGGACCTCAGCGTAATCCAGCCAATAGCACCATGGGCTGCAACTGGGAATAGAGATTCTCAGCTTGGGGTCAATGAGGCCAAGGTCATGGGTTCACTGCCTTTGTTTTGATAGATAACCTTCTAATTCTGTCTAAAGGCCTTGTAAATAAATAAAAGAAGGAAGATTAAAGGGGGTAGGGTAAATGAGTGTGTGAAGAGCAATTCCAGGTCCAGCACCATTTCTGGGAGACAATCTCAGGTCCAAGGCCAGTGAGACTAGAGCCACACACAGAAGACAGGCGGCACCACTGGACCGGTGAGCTGCCTCCCTGGACCAGCGATCTGCCCCACTCAGCTGCTACTAGAGTGTCTGCCTAGAACAGAGGTTGGCACACATTTCCTGTAAAGGCCAGGCAGCAAATATTTCAGGCTCTGGGGGCCATAGCTGTCTGTTGCAACTACTCATCTCTTCCATAGTAGAGTGGAAGCAGTCGACAGCAGGTAAACACATGAGCGTGGCTGTGTTCCAATAAAACTCCATTTACAGAAACAGGTAGTGAGCTTGATTTGCCCCAAGAGCTATCTATACTATGCCGACCTCTGATCTAAAAGGGTTCTGTGAAGACTTTGGGTGGGCTGAGGGACAGTGTCTGTTCCATGGCACTCAATCTGTCTTGACACCAGAGGGCCTTCAAATTCAGTCCTTATATTTCTTCTATTCTTTATATTACAGGCTCAAGACTTTGAATATCCACTTTATGCTGACAGCTTCCCAAATTTATATTTCCAACATGGACCTTTCAGCTGAACTCCAAATTCATCAATCCAACTGTGAGACATGCCAGATCTGGATGTCTCACCAACACCTCAAACTTGACAGGTCCAAAGCTGAACTCCTGACCCCCTGTCTTGACCTCCTCTACTCCTTCTCTCCTTTGGTTGTTCGGCTCAAACAAAACCATGAACTGCTCCTTGACTCCTCTCTTTCTCTTATCCAATCAATCAGGAAATACCATTGTTTCTTATCTTCAAAATCTATCTAATCTATAGTAGAGACTTTAATCACTTGAATCATCTCTTGCTTGTATTATTGAATTAACTTCCTTACTGATCTCCCTGCTTCCAGACTTGCCTCTCTGGAGTCTATTCCCAATACAGTGAAAGAGGGATTATTTAGAAACCCAAGTCAGCGCACATCAATTCTCTGCTCAAAACCCTCCAATGGCTCCCAAACAAGTCCCTCCATAATCCACTCCCAGCCACTTTTCTGGACTCAACTCCTATTGCTCTCTTCCTTGTTTAGTGTTTTCTAGCCACACTGGCCTTCTTATTCATTGAGCACCCGGACCTACTCCTACCTCAGTGCCTTTGCACTGGTGTTTCTCTGTGCTGGAATACCCTTCTCTTAAATATACACATAGCCTGCTCCCTTAGTCCCTTAAGCATCTTAACTCAAATGTTTCCATCCCAACTAGAGGGATCTACTCTGACCACATTACTTAAGGCTGCCAGGTCTCCATTTCCATTATCCTGCTTTATATTTCCATTGTCATTATCCTCTTTTAACATGCTATAATCTTATTTACTATGTTGATTGTCTGTGTCTCCCCACTAAAATACAATCACTCCAGGGCGAGAACTGCGTCTGTCCTCTTCACGGCTGAATCACCAACACACAGAACAGTACCATGTACGTGGCAGGCATTTGATAAGCATTTGTCAAGTGCACTGAACACTGAAAATTGTGTACCTGACCAGACCATCCTGCTGGAACCTGCTGAGGGAAGGCCCTGCGCAAAGCTTGTGGCCAATCTTTAGTGAGGAGGCAGGTAGGCAGGGTAGGCGTTAGCCTGATTTCTGGCTCCGTTTTTACTTTTCCTTTCTCACTATACTTCCACTGTACCTTCTGAGATAAGGCAAGGCATATACAAATAGATTTATAGCATCAGTTTTGGCATTTACGTATCAACAGTGTGACAACATGTCCCATTCTGGTTATCAGCTAATGATAAGAGGGACCATTTCTCTGAGTGGGTATTATGTGCTGGGCATATATGCTAAGTGCTTTTCAGGTACTATGTCATTGAATCTTCATAACTGCATGACGATGTGGACACTTTAATCATCTTCTTTTTTAGACGTTAGAAAAACAGGCTTAGAATGGGTTATGTAACTTGTCTAAGGACCCACATGTCCAAGTAGTGGCCTTGGAGTCTAATCCTAGATCGGTTAGCTCCCTGGGTGTGGATTTTCTACCTTTTGCTACTATGCTTCACTGGTGTTTATCCTTGCATCTCTCCTTCCCCCAAGTATAGTGTTAAATGACCTGTTTTTGGACTGTTCAAGATTTTTATATCCATTAACTCGGATTAATTGTGTGGAGGGCCTTATCTTCCCTGTAAAGTCATGCTAAGTGGAAAATAACAAATACCTCCTCTCTGAAATAATCAGTCAAGAGCTAAGAAATACAACAGAGCTTCTTGAACCCACCAAATATTCCCCCCAAAATTTGCTCACACAGAGTGTGCATTTTTCCTCTCAGGAAACATAAACAGTTTATAATAATGGGACGTGTGCCTCAAAAGATCTGTGGGGCACTTAGGTTTGCCACTGTGCTGTGTGCAGCAGGCACAGGGGGAGCCAGGCCATGGGGAGAGCGCTATGGGGGTCAAGAGGCTGGTGAGGGTATGGCCAGCAGGGTTCTGCATTAGCAGGCAAGCCCCAGCCAAGTCACTGTCCCAGTCTGCAAACTGAGAAGTTTGAACTAGATGACCTTAAAGGTGTTTTTCGGTTCTAAATTTCAAATATCCTAACTCCTGAGCTTGGGGAGATGTGTCCCCAGTGTGCTCTCATGACAATACCTACCTGTGTTTCCTTCACCTAAGCACGGTCTGTGCCAACCCTCCAACCCCAGTTTTACAACTTGGGACAAGGGAGGGGGTGGTCAAGTGTCTCTGGTTCTCTGCCTGTCCACAGCACAGGGCCTGGCGGGCAGGAGTCACTCAAGACATATTTGTTAAATGAATGAGTGAACGAATGCAAACCATCATATATGTGCTGTCCCTTTCTCTCTGTTGACGTGGGTTTGTCCTGTGAGCCAGGTCGGCAGCCTTTAGGCTTCATCCGATCCCACAACGAGTTCCTGTCTAACAGGTCATTCTAACAGGCAAAACATCACTGGACAAGCAGCTGGAGGCTGGCTCCCCCTGCCCATTTCGGAGGCTGGGATAATGATCAGGCTGGCTCCTGGCATCCCTCTTAAATGCTATAGTTTCTGACAAGTCTTTATTGCAACAACGACAGGACTCCAGTGAGCCACGGTGCTCTTCAGTCCCGTGGCCGAACGACGATGCCAAAGCAACATGCATACAGAAGACTTCCTTTATATTTGCGTTGTTTCTCCTCACATGGTAAACGTAAACAGAAGAGCTTCTTATAATCAAGGGGAAAACATCAGAATGTCATGGGCAGAGCCTCAGGAAATAAAGATATGAAGCCAAAACAGGAGCAAAGTGTTCACACTTCACATGCAGTTAACATTCTTACTTAGAATCAAGTCGTGGTCCCACAATGATTTGGGATCCCTTGGCCTTGACTGAAGTGGTTCCTCAAGTCTCCCTTTAGGTTTTAAGAGCCTCTGTCAAAAGCATAGTGAAGTCCCGTGTGTTTGCGCGTGTGCTGAAACACCTCAGGAAATACAGCATTCTGGGGCTGTCCTCTCCGCAGGTAAGAAACGGTGTCTCTGAGGAGTCCAGCATTTGTCGGAAGGGCTCTCTGTTTGGTGTTTCTAGCTGTACCTTCCGGCTGAGGACCCACGCAAAGCCCCAGCAGCGCCTGCTGCAGAGCGGGCTGGCGCTCAGTGCAAGTCCGGTTCGGGTCTCACCATGACGCAAGCCAAAGAGGCCCGGGAAGCACTTCCCCCCCGATGCCCGGCGTCACCCTCACTCAAGTCTGCGCTTCCGCTCTGCAGCCTCTGACCGTGCTTCCCAGGGCCTGAAAGCAAACGCGCTGTAGGGAGCTGCAGGCCTGCGAACTTTTTTACACCCCATCTTAGTTTTGCACTTTGCAAAGGAGCTCTGCTGGCATGGACAAAGCATGAGGTGAGGGATCCGTGGGCTGGAGTTTGAGTCCCAGCTGCTCCCCTCTCTCCTCTCTGAACTAGTCCTGCTCCTTGAATGGGAATAAGATTGACCTGCTTCCCATAGATGTGAGGAAACGAAATACCAGGAGGGGCTGCTTTGCAAATTGCCAAGCATTAAAAATGTCATATATATAAGCGTAAAGGACAGAAAGAGGGGCAGAAAGAAAGAATCAGAAACAGAGAGAGCGGGGGTTAATGTCATAATGACACCTGTGTTGTAAGTCGGCTTCGTACAAAAGTTCAGAAGAAGCCATGTCCAGTCTGCTGAGGGACGAACGACGGTACATATCACACACTTTCCTCACCCCCGCCTTCTCTCCTGCTTCCTGCCCTATAAATTATAAGGGTAACAGAGCTGACCTAGCTCTTAGAAAAGGACAAGGGAAGATAAATAGGCCAGTTCTAAGAAAAGACAAAGCAAACCAAACGGTCTTCGTGTTGGAGGTTCAGAGCATTCTAAAGACGGAGGTACTCGACATGATGACTGTTGCAAGTGGCCCCTGCTGCGAAGTCCTATAAGCAGGGGCCCTGCTGCTCTCGACCTCGGGCCTGTAGGCTGGTAGTCACGGGGGCGATGCAAGATGCCCTGGGGTGAGGCAAAGCCGATGGATGGGGCAGGGACAAGTAGATCTCTCTCTTCCTCTCAATGTCTCTCTTCCTCCCACTCACTACTTCAATGTTCATGTTGCCTGAATTACCAGTGGGCCTTGCTCTGGCTGGGCGGAGTATCTTGCCACTCAAAGGCAGCCCCCAAGAAATAGCTTGATGGGCAAAAAAAAGTTTATCCCAAGTGTTAGGAAAGGTCCCCCCCCCCCCGCTTTTCATTTACAAATTCTCAGGGGACTCGTCAGTAACCAGGCCACTTCCTGGTTTAGGTCCTGCTGCCAGCACCTGTCCCCACTTTCCCCTCGGCCGTCCCTGCGCCACCTTCCTCAGGGAACTGCTGAAACTTCATGAACCCAACTGAGGTCTTCCAGAGTGTCTTCTGTTGGCCTTGTAAAGAGCTCACAACACAGCCCACTGCACTGTGTGTGATAGGCCTTCAGACCAGAAACGGTACTTACAAAATTGGGCGAGACTGGAAATCTTCCTGGTTCATCCTCTCAGACTGGCGGATTTTCAGGATCTCAGTGTAGCTCAGGTTCTGCAGTTTGCACTTGAACTGGTCCAGGGAGCTAGGCTTGGTTGTAAGAGCTCTCATAACCTGCTCCTTCACCACCTGCATTACCTGTAGATGAAAGGAAGACCATAACTTTCCTGGGGGGATGTCCTTGCTCATTTGGAAAGATCTTCTAGAGTGAACGGCTCCCTGCCTTCCTGTTCCCCAGCCCCCTGCTTCCCTTCACCTGCACTCTCCGCCCAACCCTGAGAGTGCTTTTCCAAAGAGTAAACTACCATAATGTACATCTTCCACTTTCTCCTGTGCTGCTGGAACCACAAGGAAGGAGACGGACTGACAAACTTGGAATTGGGGGGTGGGCAGGCCTGGCTGGGGGAGTGATCCATTTGCTCAACATATTACGGGACTACTGCTGAAATGACACTGCGAATAATGCAAACTTCAAAAGCGAAATTAGTCCAAGCAACAGCTAGGAGTCTGCATCACCACTTTTTTTTTCTGGAAGAAGATCGCTGAGATACAATTAACTGTGGAAGTCTGGTTGGCACTGGTTCAAACGAACATGAAATGATACCCACACTCACCCCTCCGAAAATGCTTTCCCCATGTAGTGAAGACCTGAGTGTTTATACACGTGAGGGACCTGAAACTGTGCATGGGCTCTTGCCTTCTTGAGCCAGGCACTAAAAAAGAGGTCTATTAAATAGAACAGACATATCCCATTGGAAGCCTCAAGAAAAAAGAACATGGTAATATCCTGCCTAAGGACAGGTCCAGCCCACAGGAGGCAATTAAACATTGCCTCTATTAATGTGGATTCGTCTTCATCAGAATTTATAAAGCAGGAAAAGACCAGAAAACACATAGAGGCATCCAAGGGATGTATAGTAGTCTTCCTGCTTCTTCTTTTTTTTTTTTTAATCCTCCACTGCAGAGGAGAACACCACCACTGACGAGGTATCTACTATGTGCCCTATACTGTGGTGGAAGCTTTATGTATGTTCCGTCTCTTAATTCACTTAGACCTAGGAGTTAGACGTGGTCATCATTCTATCTACATACAAAGAAACTGAGGCTTCGAAATGTTAAGTAACTAGTTCAAAATCATACCACTGGTTGGTAGGTGGATGAGCTGAGATTTGAACGCTACTCCACTGCCAATCATACCATCACTGTTGGGGTCACTTAGTAATGTAAAATGAAAGAAAATCACAAATGCACCTCAATTATATGCTAGATCCTGTGCCAGACACATGTTTATTCATCATCTCATTTAATCTTCCCTCCAGTACAGAATAGGTGTTATTATCACTATTTGAAAGATGAAGAGGCTGAGACTGAAGACTGAGGACTAACCCAAGGCCACACATATCTAGCTGAATTCTATGACACCGAGTGGCCCCCCATGATGGATGCTGCATGCACTTGATGTTGAATAGCCTGGCATGCTGTTTATCCTTTATCACTGTGAATATGATCCCACTATACTCCTTATGTCTTCTCATCTGTTGTTCGTTGAATAAATCACACACGGTAGGTACTCAGCAATTGCTCATGGACTGGTCTTACCCTGGGATGTGTTTTCAAGAAGCGTTACTGTAACAGAGGGAACACTTTTACAGCGTGGGAAAGACTGTGGCAAACCTGAACTTCCAAATGTGCCTGAGTGCTAGGTGATGGGAAAATCTCACCAACTTAGAAAATATCAGGCAGACACCTGATGACTCCTTGCGCTTGCTGAGCTCTGTTTAATGGTGCTGCCCCTCTCCAATGTGCAGGTTGTTAAGCAATCCACTCAGGTTTCTTTCTCCAAGTATCTGTCTCTCTGATAGCTGTCCTGTCCACATAAGGGCCCATCTAGTGACCTGTGGGGGCCTAGAGGACACTGGGAGGTAGAACATCCTCCTTGGTAATGAAATTAATCTGGCCTTCAGGAAAAGCTGGGTGCTGCCCAGGAGGCTGCAGGTGAACCCCTATGTCAGGGATGCCAGGTGCTCTCACGCTTTGGTCATCTGCTGACCCATTGCTTCCAGTGCCCCCATATTCCAGGGATCTTGGCTCAGTCACGTTTTCCTTTAGTCAACTGAAAATGACTGAACTAAAGGGATGATGAGTCATAGGTGACGGGAATAAAAACAAACCTAGAAAATAGTTCAAATGATATCAACCCTCACTTTTCCTATTTATATGCTTCTGACATTCAGGAACCCAAGTTCGCAGTAAGGATACCCTCCACTAGGTAACATATTTGCATTTTCAGGAGGGCTTTCTGGGAGGTAGTGTCTTATCACAAAAAAATGGATCTAATGGCAGGAATCTCAGGAAACTACAGAAGAAAACTTGAGGGATGACAGATCTCTTTTACGTCCTCATGGATCTGCTTTATCCAAGGACCCGTGTGCCATGCCTGCGCTGTCCAGGGGTGGTTGCTGGTGATAGCAGCGGTGTAAAGACATAAAGGCAACTGTCCTCTTGTCCTCTGATTCATGGGAGTTTTGAGGACCATGGCTGGGTCCTTCAATCCACTGGTTACCAGCTTACCATAAACCAGACAGTATTTGATAGAAGGAATTAATAAAAAGTTGCTTGAGAAGCATTAGCTATGAAGTCAACACAACACATATCACTGAGTACTTACCATGTGTCTATACTGGGTGAAGCAGTGGGAACTCGAAGGTGAATAAGGTATGGCCCTTGCCTGCTGTGAACTAGTGGTCTAATAAGAGGGCCAGACATGGGACATGAGCAATGATCATGACAACAGAAGAGTGAATGTGATAGAGAAGACGGACTGGTGGCCTTTGGTGGCAGGTGGGGAGGCATTTCAAAGAAGACATGATATGGGCTTTGCAGGGAGAATGGGTACTTAACCCTGTGGGAAGAGATGAATAACCTGAACACGAGCCCCCATTAACCCCTTTGAACCTGGGCTGCATCTGAATTGGAACCAGTTACATAAGCATTGTTTCCTGCCCCCAGCATAATGGCATCAAGGAAAATTTCCAGTTGACCTTCCATCTGATCTGCTGCTTTTTTTCACTCAAGCAAAATGCTAAATTTGGGATGCTTGACAAATTTTGAAATTGTGACCATCCTATATCATGTGGTATAAATGGTGGTTAAATTTAGTCAAGGCTGAACTACAACACTTTGCTGTTTCATGAGAGGGACATCACAAGAACTACCCCTTTCCCCATTTAGAGAAACTCAGAGTTGGGTCAAGGAGATAATTATCACCTCCCAATGTTACTTGACCTTCATATGGGAGGTAGGACATGTAAGAAAGACAAAGACAGAGCGATCAGAATACCAAAAATGAAGAAGCAATTTTAAAATAGAATCAGTCAGGTAAGGAGGCAAGGCCAAGACAAAACTGGCTGGGACTTGAAGGATGGATGGGAGTTCCTGAGGTGAAGCAGGGAAGGGAGTCCAGGCAGAAGGACCAGCAAGAGCAAAGGCTGGAAGGAGGGAGTGCATGACTCAGGCATTAGACAAAATATGCTTTCGGAGCCCACGTTAGCAGCTTTCAGCAAATGGATGCTACTGGTTGCAGGATGACTTCTCAGCCTGTAGGGCCCAACACACACAACTGTAAAGCCAGGCTGTGACCTACCTTCCTCGAGATACTCAGTCCCTCTGAGACTCAGTTTTATCATCTATAAACCATAAGTAGTAACCATTTAGAACTCATCGAGGTGTTGCTCGTTAGATAAAGCCTCATATCCTTTATGGTACCTTGTGGATATTTAGCACACATGAATTTCCCTTCCTAAGCTTTAGTTTGCTCACTATAAAGTGGAAGTAATAGTTCAGGGTTCATAGGGTTGTTGCGAAATCCAAACAAGATATTACTTGAAAAGTACCGATACACTGAATGGAACATACTAGAAACACAACAAATGTGATGTCATGTTCCCTTACCTTCTGAGAATGAAATGACTTATGTCAGTGGTTTCGCCTATAAAAAATATCCTCGACAGTGTTCCCAGACCACATCCGTATCACCTAGGAACTTGTTAGAAATGCAACTTCTCGGACTCACCCCAGACCTACTGAATCAGAAACCCTACAGTCAGTGTTTCAACAGCCCCTCCAGGTGATTCCAGCGAGCACGCAAATGTGAGAAGCACTGGTCTCAGCAAAGGTCCAGCACCACTTCTCAGCCTTCAGCATGGTGTCTGTGGTGATTCTTGTCATATCACAATAAAGCAGTTAAGTTGGTTATTTACAGTCTACGCCTAGACTGTAAATCCCCAGGGGGCAGGTACTGTTTCTTATTTACATTGTGGCCCCCAGTACTTAACAAAGTACCTTCCAGGCTGTAATAATGATTGACATATTCAATGCCCAAGCTTCTTAGGCTCCCACCTGTCATCTGTAGAATTAAACAACTACATCCGTAACAGAATTATAAGACTGTTAACATCGTTTTCAAAGTGCACATTTACAAAGCCTAAAAATTAAAGTCTGTGCTTTTGAAATGCTATCTTAGGGTTTGAGAGGTCATTTTGGGCTTCCTTTCCCAGGCTGAGCTGGAAAAGGCTGGTCTGAAGCTGAGCAAAGGGTTTCTGGAGAAGCCACTACTGGGCATTGTTGCTTAAGGCGGCGGGGGGAGGGGTGGTGGTCAGCACTTACAAAAATGTACAATCTACCCAATCAGTAGCAACCCATTAAACGGATTTATCTTCATAATAAGAGAAAAGGCTGTCTCGGGGAAGACAGATGTCAACACAGTCCAGCTTAAAAATGAGTCGTGTGGGAGAATTTTCATTGCTGGGCTTTGGCACTAGACCATTTTTCTTCCTAAGAATGTTCCACACAAGACAACATGACTGAAGACTTGTAAGGACCAAAAAATGGGAAGGATGCTGCCTGGAGAGGGGTCTAGGTGCTCATCTACAGACAGGTAACTTACCAGAAGCCAGGGATCACTTTGAAGAGCTAACTCTCCAAGCTTAAGATGAGGGGAGAAGCAGCCTTGCCCAGAGAGAGTACTAGAAGTTCGGGTAAAAACTGGTGACATACGTGTCAGGGACAAGTATTGACCTAGATGCAGGCTGCTGATTCCCCTCCAGCCCCCTGAGGTCTTTAAAATTAGGACACCTTCTGGAAACTAAAAATGGCTTTCCTTTATACTTCTGCCACAGCTGGGGTGTGGACTGCCTAGGTTTGTCCACGCAAATGAGAGTTTTTGCTGAATGGTGTCAAGAGTATTAAATGAAGGGGAGAGAAAAAAATGCTCTCTGGACCCAAGGAGTAGCATCTAAGTTTCCCGTATTTATTCTGGGGTGGTGTGGGCATGGAGCAGAGGTTGGCAAATTTCTGTTAGAGGCCAGATCATTTCTGCTGCAACCACTTAGCTCTGCCTGGACATCCTGAAAATAGCTGCAGACAAGAAGTAAATGAATGAGTGTGGCTCCGTTCCAATAAAACCTGATTACAAAAAACAGGTGGCGAGCTACATCTGGCCGGTGGGCAGTACTTTGGCAACCCCTGGGACAGAGGAAAAACATCCGGCTTTAGAGTTAGGCAGTACTCATTTCAAAGTCTGGCTCCCTGACCCCCTGAGCCAGGTGAGTCACTCAGAAGCTCTGAACGTGTTTCCTTATCTATAAAGTGGACGTGATCATCTTCAGTCAGGATCAGGAGAAGCCCAAACATTATACCCATCAGTATGAGGGCTCCTGTGAATCCCAGTCCTAAAGACAGCTTATCCAAAGGAAAAATTCCTCCCTGCAGCATGCAAACCACCTCATGACGACACAGTGTGTTCTTAACACGTGTAAGGCGGTTCAAGGTTATATTTAAGTTGCACTGTGCACAGAACAGATTCTGATATTTTAAAGTTTTTGTTTTTTTCAAAAACAGTGTTCTCAACTGTCCTCCCTGAATGGTTTCAGGGCCTTGAAGATGTTTTGGCCTGCCCTTTCTCCCTCCTGCCATGTCTCCTGCTGGGATTTGACCAGTGCAGTCGCCTGGTGAGGGGCCCTGTGGGGTCAGGCTTAATGGGAGTGGACAGAAACTGTTCTGAAATCATGGAGGATCAGCCCAGCTGGTGTGCCACCCCCAGCCCCTCTCGATTCATCATGTGTCCTCGATTATACCAGAAGAATTTGAAAAACTTGTTCATTAATAAATACAGAAAAGCTCCTTTGCATTTCACGATAGACATGATCTGATCTTCGCAGGCTATCATAATAAGAATCAGCAAGTCATTTAACTTCTCCCTCCCTGCCTGTTTCTCTAGTGGGTCCCTAACAGCTCTCCAAGCTCTGAACTCCTAGGGTATCTGTCTGAGGGGGTGATGATGACTGAATCCAGAGCCAAAGGCCAGTGCTGTGTGTGACGTGGGCAGTGAGGTTACTGCCATTTTTCTTCTCTGAGATGGTATTTCTCAACCCAGCACAAGCTAGGCTTGTTAGGCATCCCACCACAGGCAGGATATATACCCCAGCGCTGAGAGAAAGAAGAGTTCAGTGCAGACCCAAACTTTCCACTGGTTTGACTCCTCTCAAGTTAGAGCCTGGAATGCAGACTGCTGAAAGTCGAGGTCTGTTCTTCCGGGGCCATATATCTGTACTTGTGACCGAAATGCAACTCTGAGTTGCATTACCTTCAGTGAGTGATGGAAAACTATGTAGCAATGATCAAAATCACAGAATCACTTGGGCTTGGAAGTGGGAATTTTGCTCCGAGGGTTATACTGTTTAGGAGCGCTGTGATATTGACTCACTTCTTGAATAGCTGTTCTTTTGTCTACTTTGTGTCATTCTCACTAGCCCCTCCCTGGGCCTCTGACCCATCATTACCTGTCCTGATTTACCCATATGCCTCTGACTTTAACTCTGCTGCTTCCAGCCCCTGCTCCCAGAAGCTGGACTGTTTCCAAAAATGCAAGTCTGAGCACATCATTTACCTGCTTAAAACCTCTGACAGTTCAGCAGCGCTTGCAGATGAAGACCAGCCTCTCTAGTGTGACACATGGGCCTTCCAACGCCTGCTCCAGCAGACTTCTCCTCCTCCATGATCTAGCCACACTGAGATCCTTTCAGTGCCTTGAACTTCACCCCTGTGCCTTCATTTGTGCTCTTCCTTCCACCTGTGACTAAAATCCTCCTAGTACCTGCTCATTCTTCAAGTCGACAAAATCCTTCTCTGACCTGCTGTCCTTCCCCCGAAGTCGGTGTTGGTCCCCCATTCTCCCATCACGGGATTGTACTGTAACACCATGAACTGTGTCCTTTGTTGACTATTGCATATCCAGAGTCCGTACAATCAAATCACATAGTAGTTACTGAGAAAATATCTATTTAGGGGCACCTGGGTGGCTCAGTGGGTTAAGCCTCTGCCTTCAGCTCAGGTCATGATCCCAGGGTCCTGGGATCGAGCCCCACATGGGGCTCCCTGCTCAGCGGGAATCTGCTTCTCCCTCTGCTTGCTACTCCCCCTGCTTGTGCTCTCTCTCTCTGTCAAATAAATAAATAAAATCTTTAAAAAAAGAAAATATCTATTTAACTTATGACCAATGGACTCATCAATAATTAAAAAAAGAAATAGGTTAAAAAATCAGTAATTCTCAACCCTCAGTCTACAGTAAAATTTATTTTTTATTTATTAATTTTTTAAAAGATTTTATTTATTTATGTGACAGAGAGACAGCCAGCGAGAGAGGGAACACAGCAGGGGAGTGGGAGAGGAAGAAGCAGGCTCCCAGCGGAGGAGCCCGATGTGGGACTCGATCCCGGAACGTCAGGATCATGCCCTGAGCCGAAGACAGATGCTTAACGACTGCGCTACCCAGGCGCCCCTACAGTAAAATTTAAAGCATACCTTGACCTGGCCTCACCCTCCCCGAGATTCTGATTTATTTGGTCTGCAATGGGTTCCAGACACTGGGCATGTTTTACAATGCCCCATGGGGATGCTAACATGCAGCTGGGCTTGAGGTCTACTGTCTAAATGAGAAGGCATATGAAGAAAGGAAGGAGCGATGACCGCTGCCCTTCCAGGGAATAGAGAGAAGGGACATGCTTGCCTTCTCATTAAACTGTCCAATGCAACCTATAGATGAGGAACCAAGACCTCAGCTTGTTACTGCCTATAGTTCCCCCAAGGCTTGGTCTTCAGATAGTAGCTACCGTGTGGGCAGGATGAGTGTTCTCACCTGGGACAGTCAGAGAGGTGGTCAGGGGACCATGCTGGCTCTGAGCACGTTTTGAGAAGCCACCTTTACCCAGGAGACAGACCACTCTCCTTATCACGGAGGCAGCTAAAGCCACCATGGTGTGGGCAAATGCCTGCCTGGCTCAAGCGCTGTGTAGGGACCCCCTGCAGCAAGGGCAGCCACCGTCTTCCCAATGAGCCCACAATCCCCTGGGCAGCAATTAGCATCCGTGTTCCCTGACACAGGGCAGCAGCCCTGCGTGCCAGCCAGAGTAGGCAACCTGCAGCCGGCAGGGTCCACAGGGGCCTGGGGAAGCTGAGGGAGCACTAGTATTAGAGAGTATGAGAGGTGATTTTTCAAACGTACCCTGAGAGCCAAGCAGATGGCACTGGAACTGTTAGAAAGGAAGCTAGCTGCTCAGCACTGTTCCCTTACTTGAGAACTTCCTCTGGTTTTAACTGCTAATAAAAGAGGAATTGGATGGCAGGAGATAGAGACACACTCAGGCAGCTTCAAGCATCCTGAGAATCTGATCATAATCCAAACTGAGAGCTTTGAGGGCCTCGGTGTTAGTCCCCCAAATAACTCGTCAGACAAGGCCTGACCCCACAGTCCCGTGCAGGAGCTAACTGGGTGAGTTCACATTCCGAAGACTGAGGCACATGGCACTAACAGCTGTCCTGTTCCTCATGAGAGGGCATTTAACTTAAGACTTAAGGCATCTTTATGGCCAGTAAAAAAAAATAAACCCTTCAACCAGCAATTCACCTTAAAATCAATTAGCACAGGGTCTGTTGAAGAACAATGGATATGGAAACAACACACTTCTCACTTTCTTCAGCAGCCGCAGGAAGCCAGCTCAAAAGAGGAGAAGCAAAGGTGAAGTTAGGGATCACAACCTTCTCTTTGCAGCCTGCCCTTGAAGGGATAGCAATTAAGAGACAAACAGCGGTGTGACCAAACTTCCTTTCTCCACTGCAAATAGGGAGCCAAATTAGTACAGTAATCAGGGCAGATTTGCTGGTCAGCTAATTGAAGAGCCTGGTTGACAACAGGAAGCTATTTTCACCAGTGTCTGATGGAGTCAGCCTCAGGCAAGCAGGGTCTGAGCAAATCACATTAGTGGGTGACATTTAATCCACAGCTTTGAACAAACAACATGTCAAGCAAATCAGTCAAAACATGGGACTATGTGAGGAGAAAGAGGCAGAAACCAATGGGGCTAGTTTGCTTACAAAAGTTGAGGAACTCTTCCATAGGGTTGGGAGAAATGGTTAAGAATTTTTTTTTTAAATGAGAGTTTGTTTATTTATTTATTTTTATTATGGCTAAGATTTTTTTAAATAATTATACTACTGTTGGTTTTTTAATGCTCATTCACCAAAGTCAGCCATACTGTGTCAAGCATGGATGTGGAAGGCAAAGTCTTCTGCAAGTCTTCTGCAAGTCACAAACAATGACCTTCCCAGTGGGAAAGTCTCCCACACTGGAGTCCCTACTGAGGTGTTGTTCTCTTGCAGCTGTGGCTGCCATGACTAAGAGTGGTGGTAGATTGACTCTCCTGGGAGGTCCCCAAAAGCAGAGAAGGAATTTCTCTGGAGAAATAACTGAGCCTCAGAGGATTTTCCTTTTTTTTTAAGTTACATAGTCATAAGGCCAAAATACACACCGCTAAATGATGAGCAATTCCCGACTGTCCTTGTTAATGGATAAATGGCAACCACAGATATCCCTTTAAACACTATGGACTATTTACCAACAAATCTGGGATCAACTCACTGCCCCTTCCTCGCTCATTCGTTGCGAGGTGTGAAGGGAAGGAGTGAATGGTAGTTAATGTCTGCTCATGTGTTGATCTACCCTGGTGTGTCTCAATCTCTATGGATGGTGGGCTTTCACCTAATTCATCTCTGTGTGTCCAGGATCAGCTTCATAAATATTTGTAGAGTGACTGAATAGGTTAAAGGAAGACGGAGATTAGGAATATCAGTGGGCGCTGATGAATTAAGCCTCAAACTACTCTGAAATTAGATGCCATTAAGAAATAAATGAAATGTCTACTGTCCCAGGTGGAGGTGAAACCAGAAGGTCTGCACATTGAGATTTCCCCGCATGTTTTGCATAACCTGTTACACAGTGACAAATGAAATGGGACAATCTGCCCCGCTGGAAGGGAGATTTAATAAACTTTTCATAAGCAGACTGCTCAGGCAAGACCACAGGGGATCCAGGGTGGGAAAAATGAGGTCTGGTTCCCATAAATGAGCTCAGCCATCAGGCAAGGCTGCCGAACCTCAGGGAGATCAGAATCATTGCTTCAGTGAGTCACCCCAGAAGGACAGTGCCACCAAAATGCAGGTGTTGGTAGATTCTCCTCAGCAGACAGATGGGGCAGGGTAGCTGGCCACACAGTGGGACTTAAAATCTAGCAGTGCCCGTTGGTCTCTACTCTGTGATATATATGGGGAAGGATTGTTCTTTTTATCCTTCTCCAAATACTTTCTCCTTTTCACTACTCATCCAACTAACAGTGTGACATTTTGAGTGGACCATTCTCTGCTGAGAAATTTAAAACCCCATGGTATGCATTTTAATTTCCAAATAAATTCATCTGAATCATCAACAGAATATCTTAAGAGTAACTGTATTTTGATTTTCTACGTTTTACCTAATAAATTGTCAATTTCTGGTATTACATGGTATTACAAGCTTTAGAAGTATACATTCAGTCCTGTACTTGCTCAGCTAACATTTATTAGGCACTTAATATGGGCTAATCACTGGGTGAGGTGCTGGGAAGACAAAGAACCAGACCCAGTGCCCACCGTGCAAAACTCGCCCTTAGGGGGAGGTAGATGTGCAAACAAATAGTAACGTTGGACTTTAGTAAGTCCTATTATAGGTATGGGCTAACAACATAATCTGGGGGCAGGGAAAACAAAGTGATTATTAAGCACACGACACTTTTTTGCACATATAAATGTATTTCTACTGTATTACTACCCTATTGTTTCAACAATGGCACTTCTCAGAGTGTATTGAAATTATGTATTCACTACTGGTCTCCCAATAGGACCTTGAGCCTGCAGAAAGAAGACACTATACCTCATTTATCTTTTTATCACTAGTGGGTTTTAAAATCCCTCATACCTGGAAAATTTCCCACTCAGTCCAGTAAAGCAAAGGTCAACTAGACTATATTTCTGAGTTGCATGTTAAAAAAAAATGATTTCTGGTGCGTCTTTGTGAAGGCCAGGGATGAATCCCTGTGATAGTTTTAAGCAGAAGGAAAGAGGGGTTTATAACAGTAGCAATGATAGATTAACTCTGGTTAACACACTGCTATACCAACGTCCTGCTGTATTTTTCCCAGATGGTTGTAAATTGGGACACCTCATAAATCCCCAGGCCTTTTCTTTTCCATGGCTGGTTATTACAGTGTCCCAGGGCAGAAGAGCACTTTCCAAACTAAAGTAATTGTGAGCCATTTATTATCTTTAAAGGAGAACCTGTCAACCACCACGGCACAAATTTCAGACAATTAAAATAGCCCAGACTGCTCTGATTCTGCAAAATCCCAATAGTCACTTGGTGGTTTGGATCCAATGAGCCCAAAGATCTGAAATGGCTCCTATTTTCTCTGCTCAATACCTCTCCCTTTTTTGCTCATTTGCTATATCTCTCACAGCTGGAGGAACATAACTGTTCCCACGGTTTCCAAAAATCCACTCCATCTGCCACGCTTCACTTGTATGTGGTCCATTGCCTACTGATGCGTCCTTTGGAGGAAACCCCATAGAAGGTAGTTGCATGGCATATGTCAATGTCTCCTATGTCAATGGTGGGCATCACTAATATATTAGGGCACTTTTTTATTCCCTGCTGAACAAGGACTCTGCCTGCAGGCAACCACCTTGACCAGCTGAATTTGGCATTCACGATGGCACCCATCCTCCATCTCCGAAGAAATCAATGTAGATGATCAACAGTTAATCTTACCTAACACATCCAACTGTTCAATAACTTTGGATTAGTTTCTTAAAAGACCCAAGGTCCAGTATCTTTGAGGATTGGCCCAAGTCCTTTCAGGGCCTGGACCTGTGTTCAATTTTATGTACTTGCAAAAGTTGTTCAGTAACTACACAGTCTTTCTATCCAACTCACCATCTTGGCGATTGAAATGAATACTAACACTTCTGGAAATGGCGTACTATCTGCAGTAAGGACTTGATCATTCATCCTAGAATAGCGCCAAACACTCAGAGCTGACCTATTTGCTGACGTGGTGAAAGAGTGGGGAGACATGTGTTTCCTAGGTCAAATTATAAACCTTCTGATGTTGAACACAATCACCTTTTTCCTTCTTTTCAAATTTCCATGATTTTTATAACTCTGGAAAAAAATTTCTGACTACAACCAATGTTTAAGGAACTTTCCTAGAATTATAATTTAGGTGAAATCAACTGAGGATTTTTGGGGAGTAATATCTGTTTCTATATCACAAACCCTCTTGCTACTTATTTATTAAAAACAAATGAAATGATTTCCAAGAGGATATAATTTGTATTAGAGTTCAGATATATTGAAGAGTCAATGTTCTGTTGAGTTTTGTTATTTTTTTTTAAAGAAATTGTGATCGAAGGTGAAAAAAGGCCTGAATCATGTAAAGTGGTACAAGCAAAGCAAGCTTCAAAAAACAAAAACACATGAAACTATACCTATGAAAGTTTTCAATTTCTCACCTAAGAAATGTACGCATGTTATATTGGATCTCACCATGCATCCCACCATGCATTCTTGAATTAGAAAATATAGTTTTAAACCGAAAACAAATTTAATATCCACCCTCTCCCTTACTTAATCAGGTATAGTCATAAGGGTCAAATGGGATAGGTACTCATTAAGCACATTTTCTCTATCAGAGGCAATGGAAAGGTGACTCTTAGTGCTTACCAGTGGTTTACTAAGTGGAGGTACAGTGCTTTAAGCTTGGTATCATTAATCTCATTGTTTCTTCATAACAATCCTACCACATAGGGACCCTTCATTTCTTTCAGTTCCAGAAACTACTGGTAAATAACAGGGGAGAGACTTGAATCCAAGTTCTGAATTTAGAAAATCTATGGTTTAGGTGTCCCTGGGTGGCTCAGTTGGTTACATGTTCAACTCTTTTTTTTTGTGTGTGTGTGAGTGCATTTTATTTTATTTATTTATTTATTTATTTTTATAATGATTTTTTATTATATTATGTTAGTCACCATACAGTACATCCCCGGTTTTCGATGTAAGGCTCGATGATTCATTAGTTGCGTATAATACCCAGTGCACCATGCAATACGTGCCCTCCTTACTACCCATCACCAGTCTATCCCATTCCCCCACCCCCCTCCCCTCTGTAGCCTCATGTTCAACTCTTGATTTCAGCTCAGGTCATGATCTCAGGGTCATGAGATGGACCCCCAAAGCAGGCTCCACGCTGGTGTGGAGTCTGCGTAAGATTCTCTCTCTCTCTCCCTCTCTCTCTCTGGCCCTATCCCCACCTGCTCACGCTCTCTCTCTCTCAAAAAAAAAAAAATTAAAAAAAGAAAGCCTATGTTTTAAATTATTAAAATGGAAATACCAAGGTGCAGCTGATTTCAGAATATGAGAGTTGAATGAAAGATGTTGGCAACTTTAACCTACAGTTAACAAATGCTACCGCACTAAGTTGGTGAAAAGACTGGCAAGCAACACATAGCTCCTGCTAGCTAGTAAGCACTCAAGTAGTAAGCAAACTCCTGAGGTGTTTATAAGTAAAATCCAGGTGAGAATTTTACTTTTATTATTATTGTTACAAGGGCGTCCGGGAATTAGCATAAACATCTGACAAATAAAAATGGGGTCCAAGGAATTTGCTGAGGCTTTGGGGGGAGGAAGATTACATCTACTTTGCAAAATGGTGTCTGCTGATGGGATAAGCAGAGCTGCCATCTGCTAAAATGAATGTTTGAGGATTTTTGGGAGCCAAAAGGGACAAGTGTTACTAAAGGTGGCATAGAAGATGATAGTCCTTGGAAACCAAACTTGAAATCTGGTGACTTCAACTAATTGATAACCAACCCCCCTCCCATTTTTGGCAGGTTGGTAACTACAAGCTTGTATGTACAGGTGCAGAAGGATTGATGAGATGCTGAAAAAACTCGGACACTGAAAATGTTAGCAAAGTGCTTATTGGTATTTGACCAAACTTCTTTTTTCTGAGCTCTCATCCTGTCAAAGTGACTTTTCCTTCTGTTTTATCTGCTTTGGGTATAAAAAAATGAAAAGTCCTTGCCCCCAAGGACTTTATTCCAAAAACAATAACTCTATTGTCTAAAGGGGGAGGTGAGGCCTCTAGAAGATCTCGGTGCTTCTGAGATCAATGCTGAAATTCAATCCTCGGTAAATAAATGAATAAATGACTAAGTGAATAAAAAGATGGATAGGACTCAATGCATATAATAAATTATATATATAATACAACTTCAGAATCTTAGCATTTTGGCCTGGGTGGGACTTTAGGGGTCAGATTGCAGCATATGCTAAGATAAAATTAAGTGATTTAATCAATATCACGCAGTAGATACTGGCAGAGCAGGGATTTGACGCCAAAGCTCCTGACTCCTACCCGCTTCATGCTACCTGCTCTGGGGCACTGATGTCAAATGTTCATTACCACGTACTCTATGGTTCAAGGGAAGGAAGACCACTTCTAGTTGGGGGATTAGAAAACACTGTAGGATAAAAGCAGATTCTGGGTGGGGTCCTGCAGGATGGGTACAATTTAGATCTGAAAAAAGGAGTGAGGGGGTTAGGGCTTCCCAGGTCAATAGAAAGGCAATTGCTCAATATCACTTTGAATTTAGGGAAAGGTCAAAGGAAAACAGCAAGCCCTGGGTTTGATTCTTGGCGCTCTCACTATTACCATCTATGTGTTCTGGGGCAAATTTCTGAAGCTCTCTAAGCCTGAGCTCCCCCAATAAACTGGAAATTACAGTATAGACTTCACAATGTGATACAGGATTAAAAGAGTATTTGCCAAGCAGCTTTTACAGGACCAGACAAAAATGATAGCTATTCTTTATGCTTATTCACTTAGGGAGAGAGGAAGGATATAGTGGAAAATAGACTGAAATCAAACTATGGAAGCCTGTAACTGCCAAGTAGAAAAATTTGTTTGAGGGGCGCCTGGGTGGCTCATTCGGTTAAGAGTCTGCCTTCGGCTCAGGTCATGATTGCAGGGTCCTGGGATTGAGCCCTGTGTCAGGCTCCCTGCTCAATGGGGGAGTCTGCTACTCCCTCTTCCTCTGCGTCTCCCCCCACTTGTGCTCTCTCTCTCTCTAATAAATAAATAACACTTTTTAAATATTAAAAAAAAAGAATTTGAACTGTATTTTGCAGGAAGTGGTGGAAATTTAAGATCTTGAGAAGAACTAAGTGATAAAGTCAAAGATTAATAATTAAGCCAGGTGTTTATTTGGCTTTGCATCTTTCTTCTTGTGTTGCCTCCCGTGTAACCCTGGGCACATCTTCCCACCTCTCTGTTTTTTCTCCCCATCCCCAATGGCTATGGGCATCCTCTTAACTTTTGAATTGAGCATTCTGGTTGGGTTAGTGAAAAAAAAAAAAAAAGCCCTCTAAACAAGTTGTTATTTATCTTTATGAAACAGATATTCATAAAGTCTCTACCTGGGAGTTGCCAAGGGAAATTTAGATAAGTTTTCCATCAGTTCCCTGTCAGTAATAGGGAGAGTCTATTCTGGAAAAGACTACAAAAAATGTGTTGTGCCTAGTTTTGGTATGCAACTGAAAGTACAGCACCCCAATGAGAACTGAGACATTTTCTCTACAACTTCAAGATCAACATATCTCTCTTCATTGCCCCACCCGAAGAATGAAAAGAGGCAAAAAGGAGAAAATTTGAGTAAAGAATAGATGCCAAACCAACATGGTGAAAAAGGTGAATGGAATGAGAAGGAAAAACAAGAGATAGGAAGTACGTAAGTCAAGATAAATACTACACTTAAAACCTTTTTTTTCCTCCCAGTATAAGATTCAGTGGGTACAAAAAAAGTAAAGCTATAAATCCTTGCTCTTTTGGCGTAAGATCCTCAAAAAAAGAACATCTCAAGATACTTTACTGATACAAGGGCATTTTGTTTGAAGGTGACTGGGAAGCAGGTAGGCTCTGGTAAGCAAGTTTATAAATGGTGAGGACCAAGGCATAGAGAAGGATGTGGCTGGATGAACACATCAATGACACGCCTTACACCTTATCCTGGGGTGCATATCAAGAAACCAGACCCAAAAGCATCATCGACTACAAAACCTGTCCCTCCCCTAGTTAGGATAACCAAAAGTCATACTGGTGTTTCAAAATGACTCCCCTCTCTCAAAAGCCCACCTCCCATGCTCTCAACAGCCAACTTTCAGCTATTTGTCTTTCGCTAACTGGGTTTCTAAGGTAGCTCTGCAAACTGCTCACTCCCCGCACATCATTAATCAGTGCCAAACTAAACAGGCTCCAGGCCCAGCTGAGAATATAGTGGCTTGCCTCATCACCCCAAGACCTAATGAACACACATGAGTGATGACTATTGGGTAAATAGCACACAGAGAATGCGAACAAGCTAAGTGACTACTGCTTCAGATGTTACACCTAGGAAGGTTGTGTGACAAATATTGATATCCAAATTGTTTCAGACATATAGTAATTTTCCAATGCACTGAAGCTTGCTGGCATTTATTTAAAGTGTTAAATTGAAAGGGGGATAAAATTTGGGTCATTTAGGGAGTAGACTCAGCAATTTCTACGATATTGGATAAATGTAGCCGAGCTGTAATAATTCCCATCCAGTAAAGGAAACCATACCAGTGAGTTTGTTAGTGGTTTTGTTAAAAAGGACATAAGACGCCCTGAATTACAAGAAAAGGTACCTGCCATGTTTATGTCTTATTTAAAATGTTCATGCTTTGGGGCACCTGGGTGGCTTAGTCAGTTGAGCATCTGACTCTTTTTTTTTTTTTATTTAATGATTTTTTATTATATTATGTTAGTCACCATACAGTACATCCCCGGTTTCCGGAGCATCTGACTCTTGATTTTGGCTCAGGTCGTGATCTTAGGGTTATGGGGTTGAGCTCCACCCCTGTGCTCAGCACAGAGTCTGCTTAAGATTCTCTCCCTCTGCCCCCCTTCCCCAACTCTGTCTCTCTCTCTCTAAAAGAATAAATAAATCTTTTTTAAAAAAATGTTCATATCTTGTTAAAAAAGAAAAAAAGATGGCATGCCCATGGACAATCATCCTGTAAAGGCAGCACACTTAATTATCTCTATTATTAGTGCTATCTGGGATTGGGTAAATCATGGGAGGAAAATAGGGGACAGTTTCTGAGCCACATCCAAAGGGATCTTTTTTAAATTACCAGGATATTAATAATAGTTAGAGCTGGTAAGGGACAAACCCTAAGGATGTTCCAGGGTATATACTTAACCATAATGGGCAGGGGGAAAGAGACAGATGAAGTTAAGAGAAAGTGGAACACTAGGTAGTAACTAAGTGGGTCATATCCTTTCTTACTTTATTATTCTGATATATTTCCTAAGGTTCTTTAGCTATATAAAGTAGAAGTACATGAGCGTTAGAAACAAGGAGATCTATGGTAACTGGCTTATCCTCTCTGAGCCTTAATTTCCTCCTCTGTAAAATGGGGATAATACTTGAAAACATAATTTGGAATATTCAGTTAGAAAATGTAAATAAAGATTAGTTGCCCAAAGAGCCGAGGGTCCATTTCTGGGTTCTCTATTCTGTTCCATTGGTCTATGTGTCTGTTTTTGTGCCAGTACCATGCTGTCTTTGTGATCACAGCTTTGTAGTACAGCTTGAAATCCGGCACAGCTTTGTAGTACAACTAATGAATTATGGAACTTTACATCAAAAACCAGGGATGTACTGTATGGTGACTAACATAATATAATAAAAAATATTATTATAAGAAAAAAAAAAGTCTCCTGTGGTTTGGAATATTACTCAGCCATCAGAAAGGATGGATAGCTACCATTTGCATTGACAGGGATGGAACTGGAGGGAATCATATTACATGAAATAAGTCAAGCAGACAAAGACAATTATCATATGGTTTCACTCATATGTGGAACATAAAGAATAGCACCAAGGACCACAGGGAAAGGGAGGGAAAAACTAAATGGGAAGAACTGAGAGAGGGAGACAAACTGTGAGAGACTCTGGACCCCGTGAAACAGAGGGTTCCAGAAGGGACGGGGTTGGGGGGCTGGGGTAACCAGGTGATGCGTATTGAGGAGGGCATGTGATCTGATGAGTACTGGGTGTTACACGCAACTAATGAATCAGTGAACACTACATCAAAAACTAATGATCTATTATATGTTGGCTAACTGAACATAATAAAAAGAAAAAAGAAAATGTAAATAAAAGTACCGAAAATATTTCTTGATGCATACTAGGTATTCAATAATTGTCATTTCCACTTTTCTTCACATTTATGGCATGTATCACATGTAGCTTCCATTGTAGCTTATTTTGTCTGCCTTTGTTAAGCTGTGGAAGTTTTTCAAGTTCAAGATTTGTCTGAGTATCTACCTCCATAGCACCTTGCAGCTTGCTCAGGAGACGTACAACAAACGCTCACTGCAAAGCGCATCAGGCAAGGGATAGTACAGCCTGTACAATATGAACCCCCAGGTCCCACTTCTCTACTAACACAATGATCACACTGTATATGATTTATAAATCCACATTTGCTTCATTCATTAGACTGGATTCCTCAATGGAGACCTCATACATGGCAAGTACTGAATAAATACTAAATGAGAGGATACTTTAATACCTCTTTGTATTTGTTTGGGGTACTCTGCCGATGTGAAAGACTACTGCATTAGAGGAGAGAATGTCAACAAGGTTCATTGGGAGAACAGAATGTGTGAAAAAATGTATTTCAGAGGAACATGTAGGGAGCTTATAGGAAAACAGTCAAAATATAGAGGTGAAAACTACAGAATGTAGTAAAAATGAAAGCGACTTGAGTTCCGGGCGCAGATACAGTCTAACCAACTTGAGCAGAGGATACAGTGGGAGAGAGAGCTGACTGTCCTCATAATAGGATCCTCACTGTATGACAAAAACAAATTGTAACAAGAAAGATCACAAGAACCTCAATAAATAGCAACAGAATCTGAATATGTGTTCTACTAGTTCTGCCTTGGAGGAGAATCTGGGGAGGAGTTTATGCCACAGGTGAAGAACGGGGTCATAATAAAAAGATATTGAGTAGTGAATGGAAGAGCTAAAATGAGCCTGTGTGCTACAGTTTCTGGGTACTGACTGCCATTGTTGGCTGATCCTCTATTGATTTGTGTTGATAATAAACCATGTGGCTGTAACTGGACTCCTCCAATCACACAACAGCGGCAGAGGACTCTTGATAGACTCTCAACGTATGACTTGGAAGCTCAGAGATTTGTATGCAGTTTGAAAGCCCCACGTCCTATTTAAAGTAAAGATTATTAACCTGGAGTTCTTCGAACTACCTGAAATGGTGTGTCACATCTCATGAACATGCACAAATGTGTTCTTCCACCCCCAGGGAATCTGTCGCTTTCCTTATTCTCAAAGTTGGTCGTGATCAAGTCCATAAGAAACGTTGATTTAAACAGGTAGCCTGAGAAAAAGAATTATGAAAACCAGAGCCAAGCTGCATTTCTAGTTTTGGGCTACAAATGGATTTCTTTGTCTATGGAACATTTTCTTCTAGAAGTGTTCCATGAGCACCTCTCACACAACATTCTAAAACTCAACATATTATCTTCTTTTTAAAATGTCCTTCCTGGAACATTTCCTATAAGGTTTTATAGTATCCTCCTTTGGACCAAAAATAATGAAGTCATCTTGGACATGTTTTCCTTTCTCGTGCTCTGTATCTAATCATCGAGTTACGACTCTACCTTCTCAGTGTTTCTGTTTTGTCTTTTTTCTTCTCCTCCTCCTTCCTCTGCTTACTGAGGCTCAACGCCCTTATCTGGACTCTTCAGGAGGCTCCTAGCTTATCTCACTCCCCCTGTGTTCAATCCTTCCCATCCCTTCTCCCCAGACAGACAGTGTGATGAGCTGAACACAAATCTGACCCCGTGGATCCAGGTGCTCAGCAGCATAAAAGCCAAATTATTCAATAATGAAAACAATGTTCTCTATCACTGGGCCTCTGCCTGTGTCTCCCTGTTTCATTGCCTTCCATTTCCCATCTCTCAGTTCAGATGCTGCCTTCTAGAGACCCCAGCATACTGGTAATTTCCTTGTTCTTTTATGCTGATTTCTCTTTTTGAAATGCCCCCTCTACCGGGCTCACTGCTCATCCTTCACTCAGGCAGGCTTGTCACCCCATCACAGCCTGATCCCACTGTATTTAAAGGCTTAATTTAAGCAAACAACCCCATGCTCTCCACCATACTGTTATATTCTTTGGGCAAGGACACTTCCTATGAATCACATTACCCCCAATACCTAAAATATTGCCTAGTCTGCTGAGAATTTGTGAGGGTATTCATTTTCTTCTGGTTGGGTTATCCTGAAAGTATCATGGCTGCTCTGGAGTCTTGGCCAACAGCAGATAGCAGCAGGGAGCTATACTGAAAGGAAAAGGTGAGGAGCAAAACAGTTCACTCATAAAGGTCCTGACTTTTTACATGGAGAATATAAAGCCCTGCTTAATTCCATGAGCCCTGTAGCACCAAAACTCTAACCTGAGAGTCAGCCAGCTGCATGACATTTCAACCTTATTCAATTTTTTATATGGATCGGTTTTCCCTCAAATCAACAACATTTCTTCATCAACGCAGCACCGTTGGTGGCAAAAGAAGCTAATGATTTGCACGTGCCAGGTCTGGGTGACTCTGATGAATCTCTGTGCATACAGTTGTTTTTCAAAATGAATGCTTTATTATAAAGCTTAAGGCTTTTTCATCTGAATGTGCTGATGTGCAGCAGGGATGATAAGACCTGCCCTGTAGAGTCATTAAAGGAAAACATGTAACATGTACGAAAACCCTTCATAAACGATTAAGGTGTTATACAAAGAATTGTACATTCTCACTCTCCATTGTTTTAGAATGATCAGAAACATTCGAATAAACTGGCTCTTAGTGTAAAATGCAAGATTCCACAAGTTCAAGTTGTGAAATCTGGAGAGCTTTAATTTAACAGAGCACAGTTTATTAAACTATTTGCCCTCATAATAAAAGACTAAGATTAAATATACCTATTTGAAGTGAAACTACTCAACAGTATTATTTGATATGTTTGTTCTTCTCTTTAAGAAATAGGAGGGGAAAGGATGATTTACTAGTTGGAGGGATTCCCACTGGAAGCGTGGCGACAAAGGTAACCACCGCATTCGGCCCCCATGTTTGTCCCTGATGTGCACCCTCCTAGAAGAGAGAAGAATCTTTCAAACATGCAAACCTTCTCAGCTTGCAGCACAGAAAGAATTCATGAATGAAGAGAGAAAGCCAAATCGAATCAACAACTTGGAGAGCCAGAAGGCCGGACTGCTGTTTTCCCAATCTTCCCATCCGAGGCAAAACCCAAAACAGCATGAGCTGGTGTTGGAAACCCAGGAAATCAAAGCAAGGGAAGATGCTAACAGCTGAGTCATGGCAAGTGACCTCGCCAGTAAGGAGGCTGAGGGCAGCTACAGATGACAGATGATGTGGCTTGATCCAAAGCAGGAGGTTTGGACCTGAGAGAGGGAAGGAGGGAGAGGACGGGGCCGTGAATACGATGCCTGGCATGACAGAGAACTGCTTAAGAACTTCCTTCCAAAAATAATAACTGCTTACATAAACTTCAGGGAAGCTACTGTTTAAAAAGATACAATGCTTCTGTGGAGGCGTTCTTATGCAGTGGACAAAGTCCTGGTTTGGGAGCTGGAGAACTGTGGGCTCTGAGCTTTTCCACTTAACCCAACATGGCTCAGTTTCATCACCTTTGAAATGGATACAATAACACCTCCCTCCCAGAGTGGCGGTAAGGATTAAATGCAATGAGGCTTCTAGCCCTGGGACTAGACCAGAACACGAGGTCAATAAATGGTCTTACCCCCAACACACAAGAGCCTTTAGTGCAGGTAATTCTTTTGATGTTACTTTCTTCTCTAATCATTTCTAGTGATAACATCTCTGCACAAACAGAGAGATTAGAGATCATCTAGCTCTGCCTTCTAGCCAAGCTGGTGATCATCTCTACCTACCATCTCTTGACATATGGCCCTTCAGCCTGCCTGCAAGAACGGGTACCGCAATACGGAGCTTCAATTGTGGGAAGATTTTGTGGCAGCTGTTAAAATATGCCTACCTTACAAGGTTTTATAAATTCAAATCATGTTAAAGTGTTTTTCAAAATGTAAAGCACTATATAAATGTAACACAAGCCGAGAGATGAAAATGTATCAGTTTATATTAAGTAGTCTAGTTCTCCGAGGCAGTGCTTCTCCACCCCCCACCCCCGCCGCCCCTTTTAAAGCAGTAGAATCCTTTCTCAAGTAGGTCTTACATATTATCCAACACATACAACAAATAAAGGCAAAGCCTGTATCGGGTTCAGTTGGAGGAGGGGGTCTGGGCTCAGCGTCCCTCTGGGTCCCTGACTTCCTCCTACCATTCTTCTCACACAGCCTGTGAAGACACTTGAGCTGCCCCTCAGGGCTCCTTGGAGAAAGACAGCTTGAAATTCCCTGCTCTGCGGAGACAGAACTCTGATATCAGCCCCTGTACTTTCCTAGAAAAGGCAGAGACAGCACAGAGAAAGGACTGGCTTATGGTATTTATTTGAGTGAAATGGCTCAATATGAGTACAAGTAGTAATTAGCTTAATGAAGGCCAAAGCTGTAATTACGACCAGCCTGGTTGTAATGCAATTTGAGACACTTTGTAAGAATTTCAGAGCAGAAAGGAAAATTCAGTGAAATCTGACAGAGAGGCTGTAGGTTGCAATTTTTGAAAGCTTGCTTGTTTTTAGTGCGAACAATACTTGGTCGCTTTAAAAGTGTTGTGAATACCATGATTTAATTTATTAACAGCTAATTCATTAGTTGTTTCCAATCACACTGCCAATAATGTGACCCTGAGCAACAACACTGGGATCCCGTTTCCTTGTCTATATAAATGTGAATCATAATCCTTACTCTAAGTGGGAAGGTATCTCATAAAAAAGGATCTTAAAATCATGTCCCATAAAATGAAAAAGTGTTACAATTGCCCTTTTTAAGTAGTAAGGATTTTTGTTCAAATATAGAAATTATTCATAAGTTATCAAATAACTAACCGGGAGTTAATTATTGCAGCAGCTAAAGCTGACAGAGGAATGTCTAGAATATAAAAAGCAATGGAGAAGTAGATAAAGAACACAAAAAGGCAATCATCAGAAGAGGAAGTCCAAATATGTAAAAGCCACGTGAAAAGATGCTCAAACTCACTAGTAATCCAAGGTATAAATATGAAAACAACAATGACTCTTAGCTATCAGAGTGATCAACATTTAAAAGATGGTTCATACCAAATGTCGGTGGGGATGCAGGGACATGAGAACTTTCATGTACTGTTTCGATTTAGACGACCAATCTGCAATTAAATATGTGTATATCCTATGACTCTGAGACCCAACTCCTGGGCACACATCCCAGAAATCACTTTCACACAGGTCCCCGAGGATCACAAATTAGGATGTTAGTTGCAGAATTTTTCGTGACAGTGGGAATCTGGAGGTAGCACGGGTGTGTATCAACTGGGAAGGATATAAATCAAATGGAGTGAACGTAGACAATGAAGTACTATGCAAATGTTGGAAGTCTACATAGCAATGGGGATATATCTGAAAACATAATGCTGAGTGAAAAAAATAACAAAAATTCTTACTTTTTTATAGTCTATATTACAGATGTATCATTTACATAATGATCAACATACACATACAAAAATAAAAAGATATATTTTATAGGGACACATGCACATTTTAGTTCCAGCATACTTAGGTAGTTCTCTACTGGGGAAGGGGAGCGGGTTTGGGGAGCAAGGGGAAAGAGGAACAATGACAAAATAAGGGGAAAGTCTTTTAGGGACTTATGATAATAACGAGCTATGAGCTGAAGAGTCTGCATGACTCAACTCTATATCTGAGGACCACTGATTCTTCAAATTTTGTTAAGTTCTGTGAAGATTACATGGAATCTGTAAGCCAAATTTCCTGGCTAAATAAGAGGTGCTAAATAAGATATAATTTGCTTCCTTCCCCCATGACTCTCAGAAGATATAGAAAGAATGGAGTTCTCTTTCCTTTGTTTCTCTAATAATTTAATAGATTAAAATAAATGAGGGTCTCAAGAAAATGGGGTAAAAGAATAGCACTCAAACATGGGTATAGAGGTCGCACATCAGAATCCTAAGGATTTACCAAAAAAATACAGATAAACAGCCTCCCCCGTCACCCTCCAGAACAATGTGGATTATCACCTCTAGGGGTGGGAGGCAATGGGGACCTGGGCTGAGGTCTGCAGAGCAGAATTTGAAAAGCACTGCATTGTGCCTGAGGGTCTGTCTATTGTGATCTCAGCCACTCATGTCTTCTGCATCATTGCTTTTAAAAACTTCAACGGCTTTTGCTAAATAAAGCAGAACCAAATTGCTCAAAAAGAAATGTATTTCAAAATATATGACTAGTGTATACAGTATGGTACTCCATCTGTTCTTCCAAAATACTTGAGTTTTAGAAAATAATGTGTAGATAGGTCTATAAATTGCTACCTCCCACAAAACAAAGTAGACTCGCTTTAGAGGGTATGGGAAAATATTTTTTCCTTTGGTTTATCCATTGCAAGAAAGCTAATCTATAAGAGCAAGCAAACGTGCCTTCACTCATTCATTCATTTCGTCATTCAGCCAACACCTGGGCTAAAATAAAGTACTGAGGATGTACTGAGGATGGTTCAGGTAACTCTGCTGGATGTCACTAGGTGCTTCAAGGAATCCAGCATTTGGTTAATATGGAGTAGGACAATCATTCACTTCTATTTTATTTCCCATGGAATCTCTGACTTTTCCAGCACTGCTCAGAAGCAGGCTGGAACCGTGGAGGCTTAAGGCTATCACCAATACATTCCTGAACCAATCTCCCTTACCAGTGGCTAAGGCTACAACTAGCTTGAGAGAAGCAGCATTTAGTAAAACAGAAAAAATGCAGGCTTTAGAGTCCACTAACCCTGGGTTTGAAACCTGACTCTGTTACCTGCTGGCTGAGTCTCTGCCTCTTCATCTGTGAAATGGGATAATGACATCAACTTTGCTGGGTTGCTGTGAACATGAGAAAATGAATGGACAGTGCCTGGAACAGCATGGCCTGGAAAATATGGAAGTGAAGCTATTGCGGCTCCAGGGGGGGTTGCTACAAAGTCGGTAGCTAGTCTTTCTGTGAAAGCTCTGGCCCCCCAGTGCTCTCAGAGCTCCAGTTTATATGTCTGTGCTCTGTGATACATGCTGGGCTCATGGGGAAGAGTTTCTGCAATCCAAAGCTCTTGTGAGAATGGAACCCTCCCTGAACCCACTCAATGGCCAACATGGTTGTAACTGGAACAACCCATCTAACTCTTACCAGCCACCTTTCCTTGGGGTCCTAGTTTCTAACATCACTAAATCTCCAGACAATGTCTGAAATTGATATCTTAGATTCTGTGGACCATCCAGAACTAAAATGTGCCCAAAGTAATGAGTAACGTCTAATACCGTTCTCTTCCAAGGGCCAGCCTAAGACCTCATCTTCTAGCCTGGCCTGCAAGACCCAGATCCCACCCTTTTGGCTTTGGGTAATATGTCCCTTGGCCAAGCCACTCAAGAGTCAACATATAGGGTTCTGAACCTACTCAAAAAATATTTGCTGAATACGAGTCATTGAGTCCATGAAAATAAAGTGATGGAGTGAATGAAATGTGTCACTCTTCATTTCTGAATGAGTTTTGGATTGATTGGGTGGTTGGACTGTTGCCCAGTGCAGGCAACCATCACCTGGCATTGCCTCTGGAGAGAGACACTGACCTTGTATAGCTCTGAAGGGCTCATGTTTTCCCATTCAGCTGATGTGTGGAGATTCAAACAACTGCCACAATGTCCAAAACTATATGGTTCTTTAAAATCTAATCACAACGTGGTGCTTGGTTTCTATCCTGAAACATAATCTCTCACCCAGCACATTAACTTATATATCTACATAATGAAACTCATGCACATATATATATGCACACATCTTTTAATGAATATCAATTGACTACTATGGTTTCATGCATTAAAGGTTTTTTAAAAATCTGGCATAAAACATACCTATATTAAATCTCTCTCCAAAACGGTAACTTAAGAACAAAATTTTCCATGTTGTTTTTTTACCATTTTACCATTTGCTGTTAGATTGACCATCTTGCCCCTATTGAAATGTCACCCTCCTTTGACTCCCCAACTAGTCACTCTAGTCTCTGTACATCCAAAGCTCTTCCCACAGGCCTTTACGAACACATTTAGATGATGGATTTCAATGTCTATGCCCTTGAGAAGCAGTATAGTCACACTGTGGTTAAGAGCTGGCCCACTGTATCAGACCTTCCGCCTTTAGAACTTAGTTCTGCCACTTACTAGCTATGCGGCCTTGTCAAGTTACTTAACGTTTCTTGGCCTCAGTTACATCAACTATAAAATTGAAATAATAGTACTCTACCTTGTGTTAATAATAATAATAATAGTTATTGTTATCATTAGTATTATTATTACTACTAGTACTCTCTTCCTATCTAGTCTGAGACCTCCTCAACAGCTAGATGAGGGTCTCTTTCCTGCACCTGGCTCAAGAGTCAAGTATAATTGTTGATTTACTGCGACATTCAATAACTATCAACTGAGTTCTCCAGAAACCTTTATTTTCAATACAGAAAATTTCCCAAAATGTTCTTCAATGAAGAAAGGGTTCAGATAGGAGTCTCTCTTAGTCTGTTTGAGCTGCTGTTAACAAAATACCATGGGTTAGGTAGCATACAAACAACAACAGAAATTTATTTCTCCCGGTTCTGGAGGCTGAAAGTCCAAGATCTGGGTGTTAGCATGGTTGGGTGAAGGCCCTGTTTCTGGTTCACAGCTGGCATCATCTTTTCACCATGTCCTCAGGTGATAGAAAGGGTTAGAGATCTCTGTGGGTTTTCTTTTACAAGAAAACTAATCCCATTCGTGAGGGCCCAAGTTCCCATCTCTTAATACCAACAACTATGGGGGTTAGGGCTTCAACAAATTATTTGGAGAGGGGGCAGAAGCATTCAGACCATAGCAGATTCATTGCAACCCCCCCCCATATTTATGGCAGTCCTTTATCTTTCAGGGTTGCTTATTTCCTGACAAAATCCTCTGAAGAAGGACCACATCTGTCTCTACAGCATTTTGGGGGGCTTTAGCCTACTTGACACTGTCCGAATCTCCTTCCCTTTCTTGTGGAACTTTTCCCATTCTCCATCAAACACTTGGAATTCTATAGATTTGCTCCTTGATCATTTTCTTCTGTTCCCTTATGGGAATGAGACAAATTTCAGGGAAACAAATATGGTATCTATTTACAGTAAAACAGGTAAGAGTTCCAATAATAATATGTAGGTGGTCAGGTGTCCAATTGTATAGCTGAAGCAAATTAACTTTTATAAAAGAGAGGAGACTAAGCTGAGTGATGCTATTCTTGGAAGCAAATCTACAGCTTCATTGGCTATTTTATTATGAATACATTTTCTCTCAACCTGGAAATTCACAGAAGCTCATGAACTTCTATTTATTATTTTACTTCATATACTTAATTTTTTTTTTTTTTACTATTTTTCCCCTTTAAAGTTAGATATCACAGACTGAAGAAAAAACAACAGATAATTGAGATTCTTTTATCAGCCTCCTCCACTAAGCACTTTAAGAGACATTTTATTTATTCCTGGCTTTTGGGAAAATTTCAGCCCACAGATTATTTGTCATTTTTCTCATTTTGGTTAATTTGTCATTACAGTTAGTTTTATTCTTGGATTCTGGGATTTTTAAAATTGAAATAAAATTGACATATAATATCCTATCAGTTTTCAGGTGTACAACATAATGATTCTATATTTTTATACATTATGAAATGATCCCCACGATGTCTCGATTTTTTTAATTGAGGTAAATGGTATATCTTGGATCTTTTCTCTCTGAAATTACGAAATCTTCACAAACATGATTTGGCAGAGAAAGGAAAGTGAAAAACACGGAAGACAAAGAAAAATATGAAAACCTCCATCTTGTAAATGAATGTGACTTAATAATTAACTCTCTTCTGTTGGGAGGTATCAAGGGGAAATGGTGGCTGAGTTCCAGACAGTAGGACGAGCTTCCGTTGTAGATGCTGCACTTGGCTGCCAGCAGGAATCAAGGTCTAAGTAGCTCCATTCCACATTCATCTTTCATGATAGTTTTTAAAAAATGGCGAGCGTCAGCTTAAAACTTCATCCTAATGACATATTTCCTATTACAATGTGCTCTCAGAGCCTCTCATACCTGCTGTCTGTCTTAAGGGTGATAACAAGTAAGAATACCCACAATTAAAGTAGTCTAGGAGGATGGATGACAAGAACTGAGACTGAGATGGGCATGCCACAGGCATCTAAGGACCTTTAGAACTCATAGCCCAATCCCCTCTCTGTGCGGTCTGTCTGGACCTGCGTACAAACTGTATCTCTCTCCCCAGTGGGCTTTCCCTACTCCCAGCACATGATGATGGGAGCATGTTTTCTGGGCAGTGGACATATTAAAGGAAATAGGTATCTCACTGGACTGTGGGCTTCCTGGTGGTGGAACTCTTTAATTAATGAATGAGAAAAAAGATTAGTCAAACACATAGGACAGAATGCAACTTACAGAACTTAAGGGTTCATAAATGTAACAAGTGAAATTCCTTCTGAAATTGGGCTCACATCTTGCAGAAAAACCCTGTATGTCAATATTATATCTTCAGGTAGGAAAGTAAAGGTAGAAAGTTAACTCAATTTCAGTTTAGGGATAACAGTTCCAAGGATGCCATGACAACTGAAAACCCTATAAGGAAGGGAACCATGATTAAACACCCTTGTGTTAGCTGGATACACAGCAGTGGAGAGCCTGGCCTACGGGCTTAGCAATCCCATTGGCTGGGATTTCCAAAGAAGAATTTGGTGGGGACCTTGGAATTTTCAAGGGACCTGCTGGAATTTAGAACTGAAGTTCTAAAATGAATGCATTTCAAAAAAAAAAAAAAAAAAAAAAAGAAAAGAAAAGAAAAGAAAAGAAAAGAGAGAAACCCTTCCTAAGAATAGCAAATCTTAAATGACTTCTATGGGGACTGGGATCATTAATCAATTCATTCAGTTACATTCAGGGAGGGTGTACTCTCTACCAAGTTTTGGAAATTAGAAAAAAATCATAAATAATTCTAACGTATTGTGAGAAGAACCTTAAATATACCATAGTTTATTAGGAGAGAGGTAGCACCAAAGATGAGATGTTGGAGGTGAGTCAAGAATGATGAGTAGCAATTTCCCAGGTAGTCAGATGAGAGGGACATTACAGGCATGGTATGGAATAGCCTGGCACATGGGAAAACTGAGAACAGTTGTGCTTAGCTGGAACACAGACAGTGAGGGACCTGGCCAGAGGGGAAACTGGCAATGAGGCTTATGTGGACAAATCACAGAAACCTTATGTTCCAGGCCAAGGAGGTTGGCCTCCTCCTGCAGGAACCACCAAAGGGCTCTCTACACAGGGAGGGACATGGCCACCAAAGTTGTGTGTTAGAAAAATCGCCTTTCGAAATACCACCTATTCCAGCCAGACTCCACTTCAAATCCTAAATTTGGATCTTACTAAATATTTAGATCTTCAACTGTTGCCCAACAGCCCTGGCCTGGACCTCATGGTTTAGCTCATCTTTCCTAGGACGAATGTCTCTCTTTATTCCTTGGATGTGTGTTGCATCTAGGAGCAAGACGCTTGCAAGTGCACGGGCTGGAAGCTGTGCCCACTCAGTACACATCACCACCATCTCATATACAGGTGCTTTGAAACTGGGGTCCTACCGCTGGCAGAGCCTGTCTCCCTGCTCACATTCTGGGGCCCTCGATAATGGAAGGTGTAAAAGAAACCTTAACAAAAAGCAGAACCACAGAGATCTCAGGACGAATACGTCCTCTTGGCACTGCCTTAAAAAACACACGTAAACAAAACCAAATGGAAACACTGAGTGGAAATGTGTTTTCTCTTGCTGAAGCGGCACATTTGGCAAACTTCTACTTAAAGGACATAAAGTTGGTAAATACAAAGCAAACACTGATGACAAGAACAGGGTGCATGAAACTTACGATGCATTGCAGGAGGTAGGAGTGGAACACCCTTTATCTGACAGAGGCAATCAGAGAACTGAGTGGGAAGGGTGCCTCCACGGGGGTGAGGCTGGCAGGGGACAACCAGAAGGAAAAAAATGGAAGGCAGGCACATGGGAGAGACCACTTTCTGGGCAGCAGTCTCAACTTTGGACAATTTTGCCCCCCACCCCGGCTCCGACTCCCCAGAGAATATTAGGGAATGTTTGGTCATCGCCACTGGAGGTAGGGGTGGTGCTACTGGCCTTCAGGGATGCTGCTAAACGTCTCAGGATGCACAGGACAGCCCCCACAACAAAGAATTACCCAGCCCCAGTGTCAGTAGTGCGAAGGCTTGAGAAAACCCTGATCCCTTACAAAGTTTTTGCCTGTGCCCACCCTTGGCAGCACTATTCTACTTTCCATGGCTGTGTCTGAAGACAACTGCCAGTAGATTAAAAAAACAAAACAAAACAAAAAACACCGTAATGTCTAAAAATAAAACCATTTTTATACTTCAAGGAACAAACAGAGCGATCATTTTTTTTTTTCGTGACTCTCTCAGTGCTTGAACATTTCCAAAGGCTGGGAAGAGCAACCCTGCAATCTATACATAGCTCCCAGCCCCTCAGATCCTCCCTGCGCCGCGCCTCCCTGGCCTCTCTGGGCCGGCTGCTGCAGCAAGAGATAAGACCTTAATTTATGAAAGGATGCTATTCCTGGCAGGTAATAGCCAGAAACTTCCAGGAAAGGCGTCCTTCCTAATGCCCAGAATCCCTTCCATCCTATCACTCAATCCCTAGCATTTGGTCCCTAGGCTGCCCCTACTCATTTCAATTTTCCTGGGCCCTAATTCCAGTCCTGAAACCCCAGCAAAGTGTCTGTGCAGCTTCACCCCAACCCCTCTGACTCTGATTGCAAAGATAAGCCAGAAAATGAATTTCCTAACAAGCAATTTTTTTAAAGGCAAAAGGTCTATATGCCATTAAGAATCCACAGCCCAGGCTGGCTGTTACCTCAGACAAATCACCTCCTCGTAATTTTCTTCCAACAAATGTCTGTGAGGCCTGCCAGACTCTAGCAGAAATTTGTTTAATGACAGTCTCTGGAAAATTAAACACTCTGAACAATGTGACGGATGCATCTCCCCTCCAGCCCACCCCCATGGCCTCTTTTCTGATCGCAGACCCGGCAGCCACACGGAGGACCGAGTACAGATGAGTGCCCTGGGCCAGAGGAATCAATCTCGATTTTACGCGTGCTCTGTTCCTTCCCATTTCCCTCCGAGTCCCCTTCATCTTCATTCTTCTGTCCCCAGAACCCAGAGCGGTACTGGCTTGGCGACAACGTTGGGGTAATATTTTTACCTTCCTGCCCTCCTTTTCCTGACCGTGTTACATAAGGAAGATCCCAGCTGCCCAAGGCAAGGAGGTGGAGGGGGGGGAAGAACGCTGAATTCGTGACCAAGGCTCCGTCCTCATTTCTCCCCTGCTGTGTAGTCTCAGCAGAATTCACTGTCCTCAGGACAATGGCAGGCTGTCCCACAGGAGGACAGGGGTAAGACTCAGGCCTGCCCCCTCATTTCACAGATGAAGAACCGGGTTTGGGCCTGGAGTGACTTGCTCAAGGTCATGCATTTAGTTAGTGACTCAGATAGGGCCCAGGTCTCACTGGAACTCCAGACTCTCTGTGGGGTATGGCCGTGAATTTTTATATTCAAGTGGGAAATTTTTCCTTTCATCTTATGTGTGGTAGGGTTAGAGGCTCTTTGCATGGTCCTCCAGAGTCCCATGGGCGAAGCGACCCACTCAAACTGAGGCTGGGATCTCAGGTCTTTGCCTTTTTTAGCTTTGGCCTTTGCTGGGGATTGCACTTAAACCTCACATGATTCAAGCTTTCCCTCTCCCGCCTCTCCCCTCACTGTGAGCAAAGAGAGGATGGAGAGGAAACCCAGCTCTCAATGTCTGTGTATCCTCCCCAGGAGGCTGCATTCACGCACGCTCCCAATACACAGAGGGGCAAGCAGGAGCCGCCGTATGATCTGCTCTGCGTGCTTCCATTTCATATGTGAATGTCTGAAGCCCAGAGGGCTGTCCTTCTAGTTCCCAAACTACTATCATGTTCAAATTCCCATTAGACTCTTAGGATTTATACTTTTCTCTATATCTAATGCAACGGAATCCCATAATTTATTGTTTCCTGCTGTTTAAATTAATTGTGTCCTAATTCTACAGACGCTGGAGAAAAATAAATCCCTGTATATCTTAATCTACTGATTTTCGTGATTCACTCCTCTATTTTTTATTTTTGTTGGAGTATCTAGAACCACATAAAACGTACACTGTGTTTTCCATCAAACCAAAAATGACCAGGGCTTGGAAAATGACAAAAGAATGGTTGAGACATTCCATGCATCTAGGCTCAGCCTGTCTTTCTTCACTCTCCTTAACGCTTTGGAAATTGCTGCTTCCATTTCGCCTGGAGTGGATATTTGCCTCCAGCTTAAAGAATCTGAGTGACTCCTGCTAGATGAGGCTGCCAAATAGCACATCCAGGCTCCTGACACTTTTGGTAACCAAAACCCACGGGCCGGCCCATGGGAGAGATGCAGGACTGTGGGCAATGCCGTTGGGTGGACATGGCATCCTTGGAGGAGGCTCCAAGGCTCACAGCTGGGGTGTTTGCTGCTGTTACTTATCTTTGCAAATTAATTTTCATTTTTCATGTCAGTGAGAGGAACCCACAACTAGCAAGATTTACTCAAACATTTAAAATCACCAGTTGTATCCCCTGACAGACAGCTGAAATTTGGAAGTTTTAGAGTGACTTCGGAGCTCCAGGAGGGCAGCAGTTTGGTGTATAGGGGTATGCATGGAAGCTGGTGTCAGGCAGAGCTAGATGGGAATCCTAAGCTGACCTTTTCAGTTGTGTGACTTCCGGCAAGCTGAATCCACACTTTCTCACATGTATCATCAAGGTACAATTTTGCACATTTCTTTTGGGGTATGGCTGGAGTAAAGACTAGATGCCTTTTCTTGCTCCCAGCACTAGAACACCCAAATGCAGCCCCAGGTACAGGGCAATAAATATTTTGTGAATCAATGAAGCCTGTGCTTATGAACGCCCCGTCATTCCCAGTGTAGCAAAGTGATCAGCTTCTCCCCTTTATCTCCAGTACCACATCCAGTCTTACTTTTGGAAGACAGTACCAAACTGTCTTGTTTTTTGTAAAACACATGGCCCTTCTTCCCATATCATTAGTATGACTCTAGACATCAAACTTGAAGGAAACAGAATGACTGACAGAGGCCCATGGGCAATTTACATATTTAAAGAAATTGGTTACTGAATTTCAAAGACTGTCATTTCAACAACTGTAATAGGCTCAAGGGAGAGAAGTTTTGGGGTTCAAATCCCAGGAAGTAGGTGAATGGTCTCTCAACTCTTCTGGGAAACCAGACTTGAATTTAACCTTGGCTGTTGGTAAATCTCTGAAAAGCTCAAAAGGCAAATCAGGAAAAAGAAGATTCTGAAGCTTTTTTTGTTTTTGTTTTTGTTTTTTGCCCCTTGTTAACCAAGAAGATAAGTTCCTTTAGGTTCAGGTGAGGCTTCAAGATTAAGTCCAGGATTCATAAATGTGTCTTCCCTCAGCCCTAGAAAACAGAAAGCTGGCTGTCTCTTGCTACCTGCACTTTCCATCCAAGAATAGGATGATTTTAAGACATTCTGAATCTCCTTCTAGCTGCTACTCTGCAGAATCCAGGGCTTTGGCAGTAATGCCTACTCTTCCCCATCTAATCAATAGGACTTTAAGCAAATCATTTAGTGTAACCAGTCAAAAAGAACCATCTGTAAATCAGGTGCAGAAGGCAATTAAAACAGCATCAGCGGCACACAAATAGCATTCTATATTTGAAAAGTTGAGTCTCTGATAAGAACGGTATACTTTGCCATCTTTCTTTCACCCCCATCGAGGAAGCACTGACAAGAAAAGCAGCAGGAGCTGCAACACCCTGAAACAAAAAGATATTTCAGGCCCTGCTTGGATCCCACTGCCTAGTTAATAACACTCGCCTCTAAAGAGTTGGCCAGCCATCCTCCCAACCCCATTCCCTGATTGTAAATATTAACTATGGTCTATAAAGCAGTCAGTCATCCCACCCCATGGGGCTGTTTGGAGAGGCCCCAGGAATGAGACAACCCCTGCAGAGAAAGTAGGAGCCTTTTTCTACTAGATTGACTGTGAACGAGCTTTTCTGAATGGCAAGAATGTACCCAAGTGTACATTCTGTACATCTGATACAAACAGAGCTGCAGAGTGAGTGCGGGAGCTTTTGCAGGTGCAAGGTCACCGACAATGGGCTAGAAGGACAACAGTAACGGAGAGCAAGGCAGCTTAGCCACATTCATGGAAGGCTTTGTCTGGCCAGCCATGGAGCTGAGTGCTGTACCTGTCCTAGTAGTAGAGATATTACTGTCTCCACATGACCAAGAAAGGTCAATTCAGAGACGGTAAGAGCTTTACTCAAGGTGACACAATTAGTAAGTATCCGATTGGGAACCGAACAACAGCTCCAGGGGACAGCAAAGCACATACTCCTTACTGCTGCCTTTGAGGAGTTAGCTCCGTCTGGGCAGCTACAGGCTGGGATATGGACTCCTGCCAGGCTCGCTTCCCGATGTCCAGGGGCAGGCCATACCGCTGAGCCCTGCCTTCCCTCCTGTGTGGAGGCTTCAGTAGTTACTGTCATGTGCTCTTCATTTCCTAGTTTCCCTTCTTCTGTTGGGCCTCCTGCCTCTCATATCTGTTTTCTGAAGGAAGGTGAATCCATATCAAGGTACTAGTTAGAAAATTTCTCACTCTAGGTTGGAATTAAAATTGTCATATAGCTATTTCTTAATGGGCAAATATACTCTGACCCTCAGGATCACCCTCAAACCTTTACTAAGCACCCTTAAAGTCCTCTAGCTTGATATTCAGCGTGGCCCAGCTCTGAATGGTTGGCACTCAGTAAATACTTGTTGAATAAATGAACAATGAATGGATCAATCAGCTGATGGATTTAAAAGCAGGTAGGTCTTAAAATCGCTATAGCAGAACAACATAAAAGTAGCTGGCAGGGTATACTAAAATATTAAATATTAAAGACTACGATGTCCAAATCCATTGTATTGGCTTCCAAATGCACTTGAACAACACTGCTTCCCAATGAGTGCCCTGGATGTGGGCCAGTGCTTATCTGGTCAATGAGTTACTCCCAAAGTGTAAGTAAGGAGGTTCATCAGCTTTGCACACCGCTTTGGGAGCAACTGAGAAAATGAAGAGTCTCCTGCTCCATGAGAGCCACATGGCCTAACGAAATAATGCATCTCCACAAGGGCCTAAATTATGTTGCTCATTAGGTAGCATTCCTGCTGTGTGGAGAACTGGTCAACCCAATGCGAAAAGAGGTGAGAAACGCATCCAGTCAGTGAGCAGCCATGAGCTCTCTCACTGTACTGCGATTGAACTGACCACCCTGTTGCATAAGACTCCCCAGCCCCCAGCCAGCTGCCATTGACCAGGGAGTAGCCATGGCCCCGGATGTGTCTAAAAATGCTAAATGGGCTATTTGGGGCTTGAGGAAGTCTTGTTAATATAATCAATGCAGGCCAATGTTAGGAAATTCAAAAGCTGTGTTTTGCTTCCAAATTACAGATTCGACAAATTTTATTCCACAGGCATATATTGTAATATTTTAGAAGGTGCTTTTTAAGATAAAAAGAGCTTAAAGCCTACCTGTGTGCAATTCCCCCAAGTTAAAGCTAAAATTTCCTAACCTTTGAAGGTTCGTTTCTCTTACGCTATCATTAAAATTACTTATGCTTTTAATTTGCTGAGTTGCATTTACTGGGAAATCTCCCAAGCCACACACTGTGCTCCGTTACTCACTCCTGTGTTCTGGAGAATTGCTCCTTCTAAGATTAAGCCATAATTGAAATACCCCCTAAAATAGGATAAAATCACCTTCTACAGGGCATGCTCATAATTTAAGTAAACTTGGCTCCGTTTTCTGCTCTCAATGAGAAAGTCTATCATTCCAACCATGTCATATTTGCAATTTCAGCTGTTTCCCAATCAGGCAAGTGCAAAAAAAAAAAAAAAAAAAAAAAAAAAAAAAAAAAAAAAAAAAAAAA